>NC_091168.1:43955837-44100590 GCF_040958095.1 Procambarus clarkii | reverse complement strand
GGTGGTTCTGGTTGTTGGTTGTACTGGTTGTTGGTGGTACTGTTTGTTGGTGGTACTGGTTGTTGGTGGTACTGTTTGTTGGTGGTACTTGTTGTTGGTGGTATTGGTTGTTAGTGGTACTGGTTGTTGGTGGTAATAGTTGTTGGTGGAACTTGTTGTTGGTGGTAGAGTGTGTTAGTGGGAATGATTGATGGTGGTACTGGTAGTTATTGTTACTGGTTGTTGGTGGTACTGGTTTTTGGTGGTACTGGTTGTTAGTGGTACTGTTTGTTGGTAGTACTGGTTGTTGGTGGTACTGGTTGTTGGTGGTACTGGTTGTTGGTGGTACTGGTTGTTAGAGGTACTGGTTGTTGGTGGTTCTGGTTGTTGGTTGTACTGGTTATTGGTGGTAATGGTTGTTGGTGGTACTGGTTGTTGGTGGTACTGGTTGTTGGTGGTAGTGTTTCTTGGTGGTACTGGTTGTTGGTGGTACAGGTTGTTAGTGGTACTAGTGGTACTAGTGGTACTAGTTATTGGTGGAACTAGATTTTGGTGGTACTGGGTATCAGTGGTACTGCTTGTTGGTGGTACTGGTTGTTGGTGGTACTGGGTGTTGGTGGGACTGTTTGATGGTGGTACTGGTTGTTGGTTGTACTGGTTGTTGGTGGTTCTCGTTGTTGGTGGTAATGAATGATGGTGGTACTTATTGTTGGTGATACTGGTTGCTGGTGGTACTGTTTGTTGGTGGTACTGGTGGTTGGTGGTAATGGGTGTTTGTGGTAATGTTTGTTGATATTACAGGTTGTTGGTTGTATTGGTTGTTGGTGGTACTGGTTGTTGGTGGTACAGGTTGTTGGTGGTACTAGTTGTTAGTGGTACTGGTTGTTGGTTGTACTGTATGTTGGTGGTACTGTTTGTTGGTGGTACTGGGTGTAAGTGGTACTGGTTTTTGGTGGAAATTGTTGTTAGTGGTATTGGTTGTTGGTGGTACTAGTTGTTAGTGGTACTAGTTGTTGGTTGTACTGTATGTTGGTGGTACTGTTTGTTGGTGGTACTGGGTGTAAGTGGTACTGGTTGTTGGTGGAACTGATTTTTACTGGTACTGGTTTTTGGTGGAAATTGTTGTTAGTGGTATTGGTTGTTGTGGTACTGGTTGTTGGTGGTACTGGTTGTAAGTGGTACTGGTTGTAAGTGGTACTGGTTGTTAGTGGGAGAGGTTGTTGGTGGTACTGGTTGTTGGTGGTACTGGTTGTTGGTGGTTCTGGTTGTTGTTGGTACTGGTTGTTAGTAGTACTGGTTGTTAGTGTTACTGGCTGTTGGTGGTACTGGTTGTTTGTGATACTGGTTGTTGGTGGTACTGATTGTTGGTGGTAGAGGTTGTTAGTGGTACTAGTTGTTAGTGGTACTGGTTGTTGGTTGTACTGTATGTTGGTGGTACTGTTTGTTGGTGGTACTGGGAGTTATTGGTACTGGTTGTTGGTGGTATTGTTTGTTGGTGGAACTGGTTGTTGATGGTACTGGTTGTTGGTGGTACTGGTTGTTGGTTGTAATGTTTGTTAATGGTACTGGTTGTTCGGGGTACAGGTTGTTGGTTCTCCTGGTTGTTGGTTCTCCTGGTTGTTGCTTGTACTGGTTATTGGTGGTAATGGGGGTTGGTGGTACTGTTTGTTGGGGGTACTAGTTGTTGGTGGTACTGTTTGTTGGTGGTACTAGTTGTTTGTGATACTGGGTGTTAGTAGTACTGAATGTTGCTGGTACTGGTTGTTACTGGTACTGGTTGTTGGTGGTACTGATAGTTAGTGATGCTGGTTTTTGGTGGTACTGTTTGTTGGTGTTATTGGTTGTTGGTGGTACTGGTTGCTACTGGTACTGATTGTTGGTGGTACTGGTTTTTTGTGGTACTTGTTGTTGGTGGTACTGGTTGTTGGTAGTACTTGTTGTTAGAGGTACTGGTTGTTGGTGGTACTGGATTTTGGTGGTACTAGTTGTTGGTGGTACTGGTTGTTAGTGTTACTGGTTGTTGGTGGTACTGGTTGTTAATGGTACTGGGTGTTGGTGGTACTGGTTGTTGGTGGCACTGGGTGTTGGTGGTACTGGGTGTTAGTGGTTCTGTTTGTTGGTGGTACAGATTGTTGGTGGTACTGGATGCTGGTGGTACTGGTTGTTAGTGTTACTGGTTGTTGGTGGTACTTGTTGTTAGTGGTTCTGGGTGATGGTGGTACTGGTTGTTGGTGGTGTATGTTGTTGGTGGTACTGGTTGTTAGTGTTACTGGTTGTTGGTGGTACTTGTTATTAATGGTACTGGGTGTTGGTGATACTGGGTGTTAGTAGTACTGGTTGTTGGTGGTACAGGTTGTTAGTGGTACTGGTTGTTGGTGGTACTGGTTGTTGGTGGTAACTGGTTGTTGGTGGTACTAATTGTTAGTGGTACTGGGTTTTTAGTGGAACTGGTTGTTGGTAGTACTGGTTGTCGGTGGTACTGGTTGTTGGTGGTAGAGTGTGTTAGTGGGAATGATTGTTGGTGGTACTGGGAGTTATTGGTACTGGTTGTTGGTGGTACTGGTTTTTGGTGGTACTGGTTGTTGGTGGTACTGGTTGTTGGTGGTACTGGATGTTGGTGGTACTGGTTGTTGGTGGTACTGGTTGTTATGGGCACAGGTTGTTGGTGGTTCTGGTTGTTGGTTGTACTGGTTGTTGGTGGTACTGTTTGTTGGTGGTACTGGTTGTTGGTGGTACTGTTTGTTGGTGGTACTTGTTGTTGGTGGTATTGGTTGTTAGTGGTACTGGTTGTTGGTGGTAATAGTTGTTGGTGGAACTTGTTGTTGGTGGTAGAGTGTGTTAGTGGGAATGATTGATGGTGGTACTGGTAGTTATTGTTACTGGTTGTTGGTGGTACTGGTTTTTGGTGGTACTGGTTGTTAGTGGTACTGTTTGTTGGTAGTACTGGTTGTTGGTGGTACTGGTTGTTGGTGGTACTGGTTGTTGGTGGTACTGGTTGTTAGAGGTACTGGTTGTTGGTGGTTCTGGTTGTTGGTTGTACTGGTTATTGGTGGTAATGGTTGTTGGTGGTACTGGTTGTTGGTGGTACTGGTTGTTGGTGGTAGTGTTTCTTGGTGGTACTGGTTGTTGGTGGTACAGGTTGTTAGTGGTACTAGTGGTACTAGTGGTACTAGTTATTGGTGGAACTAGATTTTGGTGGTACTGGGTATCAGTGGTACTGCTTGTTGGTGGTACTGGTTGTTGGTGGTACTGGGTGTTGGTGGGACTGTTTGATGGTGGTACTGGTTGTTGGTTGTACTGGTTGTTGGTGGTTCTCGTTGTTGGTGGTAATGAATGATGGTGGTACTTATTGTTGGTGATACTGGTTGCTGGTGGTACTGTTTGTTGGTGGTACTGGTGGTTGGTGGTAATGGGTGTTTGTGGTAATGTTTGTTGATATTACAGGTTGTTGGTTGTATTGGTTGTTGGTGGTACTGGTTGTTGGTGGTACAGGTTGTTGGTGGTACTAGTTGTTAGTGGTACTGGTTGTTGGTTGTACTGTATGTTGGTGGTACTGTTTGTTGGTGGTACTGGGTGTAAGTGGTACTGGTTGTTGGTGGAACTGATTTTTACTGGTACTGGTTTTTGGTGGAAATGGTTGTTAGTGGTATTGGTTGTTGGTGGTACTAGTTGTTAGTGGTACTAGTTGTTGGTTGTACTGTATGTTGGTGGTACTGTTTGTTGGTGGTACTGGGTGTAAGTGGTACTGGTTGTTGGTGGAACTGATTTTTACTGGTACTGGTTTTTGGTGGAAATTGTTGTTAGTGGTATTGGTTGTTGTGGTACTGGTTGTTGGTGGTACTGGTTGTAAGTGGTACTGGTTGTAAGTGGTACTGGTTGTTAGTGGGAGAGGTTGTTGGTGGTACTGGTTGTTGGTGGTACTGGTTGTTGGTGGTTCTGGTTGTTGTTGGTACTGGTTGTTAGTAGTACTGGTTGTTAGTGTTACTGGCTGTTGGTGGTACTGGTTGTTTGTGATACTGGTTGTTGGTGGTACTGATTGTTGGTGGTAGAGGTTGTTAGTGGTACTAGTTGTTAGTGGTACTGGTTGTTGGTTGTACTGTATGTTGGTGGTACTGTTTGTTGGTGGTACTGGGAGTTATTGGTACTGGTTGTTGGTGGTATTGTTTGTTGGTGGAACTGGTTGTTGATGGTACTGGTTGTTGGTGGTACTGGTTGTTGGTTGTAATGTTTGTTAATGGTACTGGTTGTTTGGGGTACAGGTTGTTGGTTCTCCTGGTTGTTGCTTGTACTGGTTATTGGTTGTAATGGGGGTTGGTGGTACTGTTTGTTGGGGGTACTAGTTGTTGGTGGTACTGTTTGTTGGTGGTACTAGTTGTTTGTGATACTGGGTGTTAGTAGTACTGAATGTTGCTGGTACTGGTTGTTACTGGTACTGGTTGTTGGTGGTACTGATAGTTAGTGATGCTGGTTTTTGGTGGTACTGTTTGTTGGTGTTATTGGTTGTTGGTGGTACTGGTTGCTACTGGTACTGGTTGTTGGTGGTACTGATAGTTAGTGATGCTGGTTGTTGGTGGTACTGTTTGTTAGTGTTATTGGTTGTTGGTGGTACTGGTTGTTAGTGGTACTGGTTGTTGGTGTTACTGGTTGTTTGTGGTACTTGTTGTTGGTGGTACTGGTTGTTGGTAGTACTTGTTGTTAGAGGTACTGGTTGTTGGTGGTACTGGATTTTGGTGGTACTAGTTGTTGGTGGTACTGGTTGTTAGTGTTACTGGTTGTTGGTGGTACTGGTTGTTAATGGTACTGGGTGTTGGTGGTACTGGTTGTTGGTGGCACTGGGTGTTGGTGGTACTGGGTGTTAGTGGTTCTGTTTGTTGGTAGTACAGATTGTTGGTGGTACTGGATGCTGGTGGTACTGGTTGTTAGTGTTACTGGTTGTTGGTGGTACTTGTCGTTAGTGGTTCTGGGTGATGGTGGTACTGGTTGTTGGTGGTGTATGTTGTTGGTGGTACTGGTTGTTAGTGTTACTGGTTGTTGGTGGTACTTGTTATTAATGGTACTGGGTGTTGGTGATACTGGGTGTTAGTAGTACTGGTTGTTGGTGGTACAGGTTGTTAGTGGTACTGGTTGTTGGTGGTACTGTTTGTTGGCGGTACTGGTTGTTAGTGGTACTGGTTGTTGGTGGTACTGGTTGTTGGTGGTACTGGTTGTTAGTGGTACTGGTTGTTGGTTGTACTGGTTGTTGGTGGTACTGAGTACTGGTTGTTAGTGGTACTATTTTTTGGTGGTACTGGTTGTTGATGGTACTAGTTGTTGGTTGTACAGGTTGTTGGTGTTACTGGTTGTTGGTGGTACTGTTTGTTGGTGGTACTGGTTGTTGGTGTTACTGGTTGTTGGTGGTACTGTTTGTTGGAGGTACTGGTTGTTGGTAGTACTGGTGGTTAGTGGTACTGTTTGTTGGTGGTACTGATTGTTAGTGGTACTGGTTGTTGGTGGTACTGGTTGTTAGTGGTACTGGTTGATGGTGGTCCTGCTTGTTAGTGATACTGAATGTTGGTGGTACTAGTTGTTGGTGGTACTGAGTGTTGGTGGTACTGGGTGTTGGTGGTACTGGTTGTTAGTGGTACTGGATGTTGGTGGTACTGGTTGTTAGTGGTACTGGGTGATGGTGGTACTGATTGTTGGTGGAGTTGGGCGGTGTTGGTACTGGTTGTTGGTGGTGTTGGTTGTTGGTGGTACTGGTTGTTGGTGGTACTGTTTGTTGGAGGTACTGGTTGATGGAGGTACTGGTTGTTGGTGGTACTGGTGGTTGGTGGTACTGTTTGTTGGTGGTACTGGTTGAAGGTGGTCCTGCTTGTTAGTGGTACGGGATGTTGTTGGTTCTGGTTGTTGGTGGTACTGAGTGTTGGTGGTACTGGTTGTTGGTGATACTGAGTGTTGGTGGTACTGGTTGTTGGTGGTACTGGTTGTAAGTGGTACTGGATGTTGGTGGTACTGGTTGCTGGTGGTTCTGGTTGCTGGTGGTACTGGTTGTTGGTGGTACTGGGTGTTTTTGGTTCTGGGTGTTAGTAATACAGGTTGTTGGTGGTACTGGTTGTTGATGGTACTAGGTGTTGGTGGTACTGGTTGTTGGTGGTACTGGGTGTTTGTGGTACTGGTTGCTGGTGGTACTGGGTGTTGGTGGTACTGGGAATTATTGGTACTGGTTGTTGGTGGTACTGATATTTGTTGGTACTGGGTGTTAGTGGTACAGGTTGTTGGTGATACTGGATGTTAGAGGTACAGGAATGTTGGTGGCACTGGTTGTTGGTGGTACTGGTTGTAGGTGGTAATGATTGTTGGTGGTACTGTTTGTTGGTGGTACTGGTTTTTGGTGGTACTAGTTGTTGGTTGTACAGGTTGTTGGTGGTACTGGTTGATGGTGGTACTGTTTGTTGGTGGTACTGGTTGTTAGTGGTGTTGGTTGTTGGTGTTACTGGTTGTTGGTGGTACTGGATGTTGGTGGTACTGGTTGTTTGTGGTACTGGGTGTTGGTCGAACTGGGTGTTAGTGGAACTGGTTATTGGTGGTACTGGTTGTTGGTGATACTGGTTGTTGGTGGTACTGGTTGTTGGTGGTACTGGTTGTTAGGGGTACAGGTTGTTGGTGGTTCTGGTTGTTGGTTGTAATGGTTATTGGTGGTACTGGTTGTTGGTGGTACTGGTTGTTGGTGGTACTGGTTGTTGGTGGTAGAGTGTGTTAGTGGGAATGATTGTTGGTGGTACTGGGTGTTGGTGGTACTGGGAGTTATTGGTACTGGTTGTTGGTGGTACTGGTTTTTGGTGGTACTGGTTGTTGGTGGTTCTGGTTGTTGGTGGTACTGGATGTTGGTGGTATTGGTTGTTGGTGGTACTGGTTGTAATGGGCACAGGTTGTTGGTGGTTCTGGTTGTTGGTTGTACTGGTTATTGGTGGTACTGGTTGTTAGTGGTACTGATTGTTGGTGGTACTGGTTGTTGGTGGTAGTGTTTCTTGGTGGTACAGGTTGTTAGTGGTACTAGTTATTGGTGGTACTAGTTTTTCGTGGTACTGGGTATCAGTGGTACTGCTTGTTGGTGGTACTGGTTGTTGGTGGTTCTGGGTGTTGGTGGGACTGTTTGATGGTGGTACTGGTTGTTGGTTGTACTGGTTGTTGGTGGTTCTCGTTGTTGGTGGTACTGTTTTTTGGTGGTACTGGTTGTTGCTGGAACTGGTTGTTGGTGGTAATGAATGATGGTGGTACTTATTGTTGGTGGTACTGGTTGTTGGTGGTACTGTTTGTTGGTGGTACTGGTGATTGGTGGTACTGGGTGTTTGTGGTAATGTTTGTTGATATTACAGGTTGTTGGTTGTACTGGTTGTTGGTGGTACTTTGTTGGTGGTACTGGTTGTTGGTGGTACTGTTTGTTGGTGGTACTGGTTGTTAGTGGTGATGGTTGTTGGTGTCACTGGTTGTTGGTGGTACTGGTTGTTGGTGGTACTGGTTGTTTGTGGCACTGGGTGTTCGTTGAACTGGGTGTTAGTGGTACTGGTTGTTGGTGGTACTGGAAGTTTTTGGTACTGTTTGATGGTGGTACTGATTGTTGGTGGTATTGATTATTGGTGGTACTGGTTGTTAGTGGTAATGCTTGTTGGTGGTACTGGTTGATGGTGGTACTGGTTGTTGGTTGTACAGGTTGTTGTAGGTACTGGTTGTTAGGGATACTGTTTCTTGGTGGTACTGGTTGTTAGTGGTGTTGGTTGTTGGTTTTCTGGTTGTTGGTGGTACTAATTGTTAGTGGTACTGGTTTTTAGTGGAACTGGTTGTTGGTAGTACTGGTTGTCGGTGGTACTGGTTGTTGGTGGTAGAGTGTGTTAGTGGGAATGATTGTTGGTGGTACTGGGAGTTATTGGTACTGGTTGTTGGTGGTACTGGTTTTTGGTGGTACTGGTTGTTAGTGGTACTGTTTGTTGGTAGTACTGGTTGTTGGTGGTACTGGTTGTTGGTGGTACTGGTTGTTGGTGGTACTGGTTGTTGGTGGTACTGGTTGTTAGGGGTACAGGTTGTTGGTGGTTCTGGTTGTTGGTTGTTCTGGTTATTGGTGGTACTGGTTGTTGGTAGTACTGGTTGTTGGTGGTACTGGTTGTTGGTGGTAGTGTTTCTTGGTGGTACTAGTTGTTGGTGGTACAGGTTGTTAGTGGTACTAGTGGTACTAGTGGTACTAGTTATTGGTGGAACTAGATTTTGGTGGAACTGGGTATCAGTGGTACTGCTTGTTGGTGGTACTGCTTGTTGGTGGTACTGGGTGTTGGTGGGACTGTTTGATGGTGGTACTGTTTTTTGGTGGGAGAGGTTGTTGGTGGTACTGGTTGTTGGTGGTACTGGTTGTTGGTGGTTCTGGTTGTTGTTGGTACTGATTGTTGGTGGTACAGGTTGTTAGTGGTACTGGTTGTTGGTGGTACAGGTTGTTGGTGGTACTAGTTGTTAGTGGTACTGGTTGTTTGTTGTACTGTATGTTGGTGGTACTGTTTGTTGGTGGTACTGGGAGTTATTGGTACTGGTTGTTGGTGGTATTGTTTGTTGGTGGAACTGGTTGTTGATGGTACTGGTTGTTGGTGGTAATGGTTGTTTTTTGTAATGTTTGTTAATGGTACTGGTTGTTCGAGGTACAGGTTGTTGGTGCTCCTGGTTGTTGCTTGTACTGGTTATTGGTGGTACTGGGGGTTGGTGGTACTGTTTGTTGGGGGTACTAGTTGTTGGTGGTACTCTTTGTTGGTGGTACTGGTTGTTTGTGATACTGGGTGTTAGTAGTACTGAATGTTGCTGGTACTGGTTGTTACTGGTACTGGTTGTTGGTGGTACTGATAGTTAGTGATGCTGGTTTTTGGTGGTACTGTTTGTTGGTGTTATTGGTTGTTGGTGGAACTGGTTGTTACTGGTACTGGTTGTTGGTGGTACTGATAGTTAGTGATGCTGGTTTTTGGTGGTACTGTTTGTTAGTGTTATTGGTTGTTTGTGGTACTGGTTGTTAGTGGTACTGGTTGTTGGTGTTACTGGATGTTTGTGGTACTTGTTGTTGGTGGTACTGGTTGTTGGTAGTACTTGTTGTTAGTGGTACTGGTTGTTGGTGGTACTGGATTTTGGTGGTACTTGTTGTTGGTGGTACTGGTTGTTAGTGTTACTGGTTGTTGGTGGTACTGGTTGTTAATGGTACTGGGTGTTGGTGGTACCGGTTGTTGGTGGTACTGGGTGTTGGTGGTATTGGGTGTTAGTGGTTCTGTTTGTTGGTGGTACAGATTTTTGGTGGTACTGGATGCTGGTGGTATTGGTTGTTAGTGTTACTGGTTGTTGGTGGTACTTGTTGTTAGTGGTTCTGGGTGATGGTGGTACTGGTTGTTGGTGGTGTATGTTGTTGGTGGTACTGGTTGTTAGTGTTACTGGTTGTTGGTGGTACTGGTTGTTAATGGTACTGGGTGTTGGTGGTACTGGGTGTTAGTAGTACTGGTTGTTGGTGGTACAGGTTGTTAGTGGTACTGGTATTGGTGGTACTGGTTGTTGGTGGTACTGGTTGTTGGTGGTACTGTTTGTTGGCGGTACTGGTTGTTAGTGGTACTGGTTGTTGGTGGTACTGGTTGTTGGTAGTACTGGTTGTTAGTGGTACTGGTTGTTGGTGGTACTGGTTGTTGGTGGTACTGAGTACTGGTTGTTAGTGGTACTATTTTTTGGTGGTACTGGTTGTTGGTGGTACTAGTTGTTGGTTGTACAGGTTGTTGGTGTTACTGGTTGTTGGTGGTACTGTTTGTTGGTGGTACTGGTTGTTGGTGGTACTGGTTGTTGGTGGTACTGTTTGTTGTAGGTACTGGTTGTTGGTGGTACTGGTGGTTAGTGGTACTGTTTGTTGGTGGTACTGATTGTTAGTGGTACTGGTTGTTGGTGGTACTGGTTGTTAGTGGTACTGGTTGATGGTGGTCCTGCTTGTTAGTGGTACGGGATGTTGTTGGTACTGGTTGTTGGTGGTACTAAGTGTTGGTGGTACTGGTTGTAGGTGGTACTGAGTGTTGGTGGTACTGGTTGTTGGTGGTACTGGTTGTAAGTGGTACTGGATGTTGGTGGTACTGGTTGCTGGTGGTTCTGGTTGTTGGTGGTACTGGTTGTTGGTGGTACTGGGTGTTTTTGGTTCTGGGTGTTAGTAATACAGGTTGTTGGTGGTACTGGTTGTTGATGGTACTAGGTGTTGGTGGTACTGGTTGTCTGTGGAACTGGTTGTAGTTGGTACTGGTTGTTGGTGGTACTGGGTGTTTGTGGTACTGGTTGTTGGTGGTACTGGATGTTGGTGGTACTGGGAATTATTGGTACTGGTTGTTGGTGGTACTGATTTTTGTTGGTACTGGGTGTTAGTGGTACAGGTTGTTGGTGGTACTGGATGTTAGAGGTACAGGTTGTTGGTGGCACTGGTTGTTGGTGGTACTGGTTGTAGGTGGTTATGGTTGTTGGTGGTACTGTTTGTTGGTGGTACTGGTTGTTGGTGGTACTAGTTGTTGGTTGTACAGGTTGTTGGTGGTACTGGTTTTTGGTGGTACTGGTTGTTGGTGGTACTGGTTGTTTGTGGTACTGGTTGTTGGTGGTACTGGTTGTTGGTGGTACTGGTTGTTATGGGCACAGGTTGTTGGTGGTTCTGGTTGTTGGTTGTACTTGTTATTGGTGGTACTGGTTGTTAGTGGTACTGGTTGTTGGTGGTACTGGTTGTTGGTGGTAGTGTTTCTTGGTGGTACAGTTTGTTAGTGGTACTAGTTATTGGTGGTACTAGTTTTTCGTGGTACTGGGTATCAGTGGTACTGCTTGTTAGTGGTACTGGTTGTTGGTGGTACTGGGTGTTGGTGGGACTGTTTGATGGTGGTACAGGTTGTTGGTTGTACTGGTTGTTGGTTATCTCTCGTTGTTGGTGGTAATGTTTTTTGGTGGTACTGGTTGTTGCTGGCACTGGTTGTTGGTGGTAATGAATGATGGTGGTATTTATTGTTGGTGGTACTGGTTGTTGGTGGTACTGTTTGTTGGTGGTACTGATGGTTGGTGGTACTGGGTGTTTGTGGTAATGTTTGTTGACATTACAGGTTGTTGGTTGTACTGGTTGTTGGTGGTACTGGTTGTTGGTGGTATAGGTTGTTGGTGGTACTAGTTGTTGGTGGTACTGGTTGTTGGTTGCACTGTATGTTGGTGGTACTGTTTGTTAATGGTACTGGGTGCTAGTGGTACTGGTTGTTGGTGGAACTGGTTTTTACTGGTACTGGTTTTGGTGGAACTGGTTGTTAGTGGTATTGGTTGTTGTGGTACTGGTTGTTGGTGGTACTGGTTGTAAGTGGTACTGGTTGTTGGTGGGAGAGGTTGTTGGTGGTACTGGTTGTTGGTGGTACTGGTTGTTGGTGGTACTGGTTGTTGGTGGTACTGGTTGTTGTTGGTACTGGTTGTTAGTAGTACTGGTTGTTAGTGTTACTGGCTGTTGGTGGTACTGGTTGTTTGTGAAACTGGTTGTTAGTGGTAATAATTGTTGGTGGTACAGGTTGTTAGTGGTACTGGTTGTTGGTGATACTGGTTGTTGGTGGTACAGTATGTTGGTGGTACTGATTGTTGGTGGTACTGGGTGTTGCTTGTAATATTTGTTGGTGGTACTTTTCGTTGGTGGTACTGGTTGTTAGGGGTACTGTTTGTTGGCGGTACTGGTTGTTAATGGTACTGGTTGTTGGTGGTACTGGTTGTTAATGGTACTGGGTGTTGGTGGTACTGGGTGTTAGTGGTACTGGTTGTTGGTGGTACAGGTTGTTAGTGGTACTTGTTGTTGGTGGTACTGGTTGTTGGTGGTATTGTTTGTTGGTGGAACTCGTTGTTGATGGTACTGGTTGTTGGTGGTACTGGTTGTTGCTTGTAATATTTGTTGGTGGTACTTTTCGTTGGTGGTACTGGTTGTTAGGGGTACTGTTTGTTGGCGGTACTGGTTGTTAATGGTGCTGGTTGTTGGTGGTACTGGTTGTTAATGGTATTGGGTGTTGGTGGTACTGGGTGTTAGTGGTACTGGTTGTTGGTGGTACAGGTTGTTAGTGGTACTTGTTGTTGGTGGTATTGGTTGTTGGTGGTACTGTTTGTTGGCGGTACTGGTTGTTAGTGGTACTGGTTGTTGGTGGTACTGGTTGTTGGTGGTACTGGTTGTTAGTGGTACTGGTTGTTGTTGGTACTGGTTGTTGGTGGTACTGAATGTTGGTAGTACTGGTTGCTAGTGGTACTATTTTTTGGTGGTACTGGTTGTTGGTGGTACTCGTTGTTGGTTGTACAGGTTGTTGGTGTTACTGGTTGTTGGTGGTACTGTTTGTTGGTGGTACTGTTTTTTGGTGGTACTGGTTGTTGCTGGCACTGGTTGTTGGTGGTAATGAATGATGGTGGTACTTATTGTTGGTGGTACTGGTTGTTGGTGGTACTGTTTGTTGGTGGTACTGGTGGTTGGTGGTACTGGGTGTTTGTGGTAATGTTTGTTGATATTACAGGTTGTTGGTTGTACTGGTTGTTGGTGGTACTGGTTGTTGGTGGTATAGGTTGTTGGTGGTACTAGTTGTTGGTGGTACTGGTTGTTGGTTGCACTGTATGTTGGTGGTACTGTTTGTTAATGGTACTGGGTGCTAGTGGTACTGGTTGTTGGTGGAACTGGTTTTTACTGGTACTGGTTTTTGGTGGAACTGGTTGTTAGTGGTATTGGTTGTTGTGGTACTGGTTGTTGGTGGTACTGGTTGTAAGTGGTACTGGTTGTTGGTGGGAGAGGTTGTTGGAGGTACTGGTTGTTGGTGGTACTGGTTGTTGGTGGTACTGGTTGTTGGTGGTACTGGTTGTTGTTGGTACTGGTTGTTAGTAGTACTGGTTGTTAGTGTTACTGGCTGTTGGTGGTACTGGTTGTTTGTGAAACTGGTTGTTAGTGGTACTAATTGTTGGTGGTACAGGTTGTTACTGGTACTGGTTGTTGGTGGTACTGGTTGTTGGTGGTACAGTATGTTGGTGGTACTGATTGTTGGTGGTACTGGGTGTTGCTTGTAATATTTGTTGGTGGTACTTTTCGTTGGTGGTACTGGTTGTTAGGGGTACTGTTTGTTGGCGGTACTGGTTGTTAATGGTACTGGTTGTTGGTGGTACTGGTTGTTAATGGTACTGGGTGTTGGTGGTACTGGGTGTTAGTGGTACTGGTTGTTGGTGGTACTGGTTGTTAGTGGTACTGTGTGATGGTGGTACTGGTTGTTGGTGGAGTTGGGCGGTGTTGGTACTGGTTGTTGGTGGTGTTGGTTGTTGGTGGTACTGGTTGTTGGTGGTACTGTTTGTTGGGGGTACTGGTTGTTTGTGGTACTGGTGGTTGGTGGTACTGGTTGTTGATGGTACTGGTTTAAGGTGGTCCTGCTTGTTAGTGGTACGGGATGTTGTTGGTACTGGTTGTTGGTGGTACTGAGTGTTGGTGGTACTGGTTGTTGGTGGTACTGAGTGTTGGTGGTACTGGTTGTTGGTGGTACTGGTTCTAAGTGGTACTGGATGTTGGTGGTACTGGTTGTTGGTGGTTCTGGTTGTTGGTGTTACTGGTTGTTGGTGGTACTGGGTGTTTTTGGTTCTGGGTGTTAGTGGTACAGGTTGTTGGTGGTACTGGTTGTTGATGGTACTAGGTGTTGGTGGTACTGGTTGTCTATGGAACTGGTTGTAGTTGGTACTGGTTGTTGGTGGTACTGGGTGTTGGTGGGACTGTTTGATGGTGGTACAGGTTGTTGGTTGTACTGGTTGTTGGTGATTCTCGTTGTTGGTGGTACTGTTTTTTGGTGGTACTGGTTGTTGCTGGCACTGGTTGTTGGTGGTAATGAATGATGGTGGTATTTATTGTTGGTGGTACTGGTTGTTGGTGGTACTGTTTGTTGGTGGTACTGATGGTTGGTGGTACTGGGTGTTTGTGGTAATGTTTGTTGACATTACAGGTTGTTGGTTGTACTGGTTGTTGGTGGTACTGGTTGTTGGTGGTATAGGTTGTTGGTGGTACTAGTTGTTGGTGGTACTGGTTGTTGGTTGCACTGTATGTTGGTGGTACTGTTTGTTAATGGTACTGGGTGCTAGTGGTACTGGTTGTTGGTGGAACTGGTTTTTACTGGTACTGGTTTTTGGTGGAACTGGTTGTTAGTGGTATTGGTTGTTGTGGTACTGGTTGTTGGTGGTACTGGTTGTAAGTGGTACTGGTTGTTGGTGGTACTGGTTGTTGGTGGTACTGGTTGTTGTTGGTACTGGTTGTTAGTAGTACTGGTTGTTAGTGTTACTGGCTGTTGGTGGTACTGGTTGTTTGTGAAACTGGTTGTTAGTGGTAATAATTGTTGGTGGTACAGGTTGTTAGTGGTACTGGTTGTTGGTGATACTGGTTGTTGGTGGTACAGTATGTTGGTGGTACTGATTGTTGGTGGTACTGGGTGTTGCTTGTAATATTTGTTGGTGGTACTTTTCGTTGGTGGTACTGGTTGTTAGGGGTACTGTTTGTTGGCGGTACTGGTTGTTAATGGTACTGGTTGTTGGTGGTACTGGTTGTTAATGGTACTGGGTGTTGGTGGTACTGGGTGTAAGTGGTACTGGTTGTTGGTGGTACAGGTTGTTAGTGGTACTTGTTGTTGGTGGTACTGGTTGTTGGTGGTATTGTTTGTTGGTGGAACTCGTTGTTGATGGTACTGGTTGTTGGTGGTACTGGTTGTTGCTTGTAATATTTGTTGGTGGTACTTTTCGTTGGTGGTACTGGTTGTTATGGGTACTGTTTGTTGGCGGTACTGGTTGTTAATGGTGCTGGTTGTTGGTGGTACTGGTTGTTAATGGTACTGGGTGTTGGTGGTACTGGGTATTAGTGGTACTGGTTGTTGGTGGTACAGGTTGTTAGTGGTACTTGTTGTTGGTGGTACTGGTTGTTGGTGGTACTGTTTGTTGGCGGTACTGGTTGTTAGTGGTACTGGTTGTTGGTGGTACTGGTTGTTGGTGGTACTGGTTGTTAGTGGTACTGGTTGTTGTTGGTACTGGTTGTTGGTGGTACTGAATGTTGGTAGTACTGGTTGCTAGTGGTACTATTTTTTGGTGGTACTGGTTGTTGGTGGTACTAGTTGTTGGTTGTACAGGTTGTTGGTGTTACTGGTTGTTGGTGGTACTGTTTGTTGGTGGTACTGTTTTTTGGTGGTACTGGTTGTTGCTGGCACTGGTTGTTGGTGGTAATGAATGATGGTGGTACTTATTGTTGGTGGTACTGGTTGTTGGTGGTACTGTTTGTTGGTGGTACTGGTGGTTGGTGGTACTGGGTGTTTGTGGTAATGTTTGTTGATATTACAGGTTGTTGGTTGTACTGGTTGTTGGTGGTACTGGTTGTTAGTGGTACTGAGTGTTTGTGGTGCTGGTTGTTGGTGGTACTGGGTGTTGGTGGTGCTGGTTGTTGGTGGTACTGGGTGTTGGTGGTACTGGGAATTAGTGGTACTGGTTGTTGGTGGTACTGATTTTTGTTGGTACTGGGTGTTAGTGGTACAGGTTGTTGGTGGTACTGGATGTTAGAGGTACAGGTTGTTGGTGGTACTGGTTGTTGGTGGTACTGGTTGTTGGTGGTATGGTAGTTTGTTGTACAGGTTGTTGGTTGTACTGGTTGTTGGTGGTACTGTTTGTTGGTGGTACTGGTTGTTGATGGTACTAGTTGTTGGTTGTACAGGTTGTTGGTGGTACTGGTTGTTGGTGGTACTGGTTGTTAGTGGTGTTGGTTGTTGGTGTTCCTGGTTGTTGGTGGTACTGGATGTTGGTGGTACTGGTTGTTTGTGGTACTGGGTGTTGGTCGAACTGGGTGTTAGTGGTACTGGTTATTGGTGGTGCTGGTTGTTGGTGGTACTGGTTGTTGGTGGCACTGTTTGTTAGTGGTACAGGTTGTTGGTGGTACTGATTGTTGGTGGTACTCGTTGTTGGTGGTAGAGTGTGGTAGTGGGAATGATTGTTGGTGGTACTGAGTGTTATTGGTACTAGTTGTTGGTGGTGCTGGTTTTTGGTGGTACAGGTTGTTATTGGTACTGTTTGTTGGTGGTACTGGTTGTTGGTGGTACTGGTGTTTGGTGGTACTGGTTCTTGGTGGTACTGGTTGTTAGGGGTACATGTTTTTGGTGGTACTGGTTGTTGGTTGTACTGGTTATTGGTGGTACTGGTTGTTGGTGGTACTGGTTGTTTGTGGTATTGGTTGTTGGTGGTAGTGTTTCTTGGTGGTACTGGTTGTTGGTGGTACAGGTTGTTAGTGGTACTTGTTATTGGTGGTACTAGTTTTTCGTGGTACTGGGTATCAGTGGTACTGCTTGTTTGTGGTACTGGTTGTTGGTGGTACTGGGTGTTGGTGGGACTGTTTGATGGTGGTACTGGTTGTTGGTTGTACAAGTTGTTGGTGGTTCTCGTTGTTGGTGGTACTGTTTTTTGGTGGTACTGGTTGTTGCTGGCACTGGTTGTTGGTGGTAATGAATGATGGTGGTACTTATTGTTGGTGGTACTGGTTGTTGGTGGTACTGTTTGTTGGTGGTACTGGTGGTTGGTGGTACTGGGTGTTTGTGGTAATGTTTGTTGATATTACAGGTTGTTGGTTGTACTGGTTGTTGGTGGTACTGGTTGTTGGTGGTACAGGCTGTTGGTGGTACTAGTTGTTGGTGGTACTGGTTGTTGGTTGCACTGTATGTTGGTGGTACTGTTTGTTAATGGTACTGGGTGCTAGTGGTACTGGTTGTTGGTGGAACTGGTTTTTACTGGTACTGGTTTTTGGTGGAACTGGTTGTTAGTGGTATTGGTTGTTGTGGTACTGGTTGTTGGTGGTACTGGTTGTAAGTGGTACTGGTTGTTGGTGGGAGAGGTTGTTGGAGGTACTGGTTGTTGGTGGTACTGGTTGTTGGTGGTACTGGTTGTTGGTGGTACTGGTTGTTGTTGGTACTGGTTGTTAGTAGTACTGGTTGTTAGTGTTACTGGCTGTTGGTGGTACTGGTTGTTTGTGAAACTGGTTGTTAGTGGTACTAATTGTTGGTGGTACAGGTTGTTAGTGGTACTGGTTGTTGGTGGTACTGGTTGTTGGTGGTACAGTATGTTGGTGGTACTGATTGTTGGTGGTACTGGGTGTTGCTTGTAATATTTGTTGGTGGTACTTTTCGTTGGTGGTACTGGTTGTTAGGGGTACTGTTTGTTGGCGGTACTGGTTGTTAATGGTACTGGTTGTTGGTGGTACTGGTTGTTAATGGTACTGGGTGTTGGTGGTACTGGGTGTTAGTGGTACTGGTTGTTGGTGGTACAGGATGTTAGTGGTACTTGTTGTTGGTGGTACTGGTTGTTGGTGGTATTGTTTGTTGGTGGAACTCGTTGTTGATGGTACTGGTTGTTGGTGGTACTGGTTGTTGCTTGTAATATTTGTTGGTGGTACTTTTCGTTGGTGGTACTGGTTGTTAGGGGTACTGTTTGTTGGCGGTAGTGGTTGTTAATGGTACTGGTTGTTGGTGGTACTGGTTGTTAATGGTACTGGGTGTTGGTGGTACTGGGTGTTAGTGGTACTGGTTGTTGGTGGTACAGGTTGTTAGTGGTACTTGTTGTTGGTGGAACTCGTTGTTGATGGTACTGGTTGTTGGTGGTACTGGTTGTTGCTTGTAATATTTGTTGGTGGTACTTTTCGTTGGTGGTACTGGTTGTTAGGGGTACTGTTTGTTGGCGGTACTGGTTGTTAATGGTACTGGTTGTTGGTGGTACTGGTTGTTAATGGTACTGGGTGTTGGTGGTACTGGTTGTTAGTGGTACTGGTTGTTGGTGGTACTGGTTGTTGGTGGTACTGAATGTTGGTAGTACTGGTTGCTAGTGGTACTATTTTCTGGTGGTACTGGTTGTTGTTGGTACTAGTTGTTGGTTGTATAGGTTGTTGATGTTACTGGTTGTTGGTGGTACTGTTTGTTGGTGGTACTGGTTGTTGGTGGTACAGGTTGTTGGTGGTACTGTTTGTTGGAGGTACTGCTTGTTTGTGGTACTGGTGGTTAGTGGTACTCTTTGTTGGTGGTACTGATTGTTAGTGGTACTGGTTGTTGGTGGTACTGGTTGTTAGTGGTACTTGTTGATAGTGGTCCTGCTTGTTAGTGGTACTGGATGTTGGTGGTACTAGCTGTTGGTGGTACTGAGTGTTGGTGGTACTGGTTGTTGGTGGTACTGGTTGTTAGTGGTACTGGATGTTGGTGGTACTGGTTGTTAGTGGTACTGTGTGATGGTGGTACTGGTTGTTGGTGGAGTTGGGCGGTGTTGGTACTCTTTGTTGGTGGTGTTGGTTGTTGGTGGTACTGGTTGTTGGTGGTACTGTTTGTTGGGGGTACTGGTTGTTTGTGGTACTGGTGGTTGGTGGTACTGGTTGTTGATGGTACTGGTTTAAGGTGGTCCTGCTTGTTAGTGGTACGGGATGTTGTTGGTACTGGTTTTTGGTGGTACTGAGTGTTGGTGGTACTGGTTGTTGGTGGTACTGAGTGTTGGTGGTACTGGTTGTTGGTGGTACTGGTTCTAAGTGGTACTGGATGTTGGTGGTACTGGTTGTTGGTCGTTCTGGTTGTTGGTGTTACTGGTTGTTGGTGGTACTGGGTGTTTTTGGTTCTGGGTGTTAGTGGTACAGGTTGTTGGTGGTACTGGTTGTTGATGGTACTAGGTGTTGGTGGTACTGGTTGTCTATGGAACTGGTTGTAGTTGGTACTGGTTGTTAGTGGTACTGAGTGTTTGTGGTGCTGGTTGTTGGTGGTACTGGGTGTTGGTGGTACTGGGAATTAGTGGTACTGGTTGTTGGTGGTACTGATTTTTGTTGGTACTGGGTGTTAGTGGTACAGGTTGTTGGTGGTACTGGATGTTAGAGGTACAGGTTGTTGGTGGTACTGGTTGTTGGTGGTACTGGTTGTTGGTGGTATGGTAGTTTGTTGTACAGGTTGTTGGTGGTACTGGTTGTTGGTGGTACTGTTTGTTGGTGGTACTGGTTGTTTATGGTACTAGTTGTTGGTTGTACAGGTTGTTGGTGGTACTGGTTGTTGGTGGTACTGGTTGTTAGTGGTGATGGTTGTTGGTGTTCCTGGTTGTTGGTGGTACTGGATGTTGGTGGTACTGGTTGTTTGTGGTACTGGGTGTTGGTCGAACTGGGTGTTAGTGGTACTGGTTATTGGTGGTGCTGGTTGTTGGTGGTACTGGTTGTTGGTGGCACTGTTTGTTAGAGGTACAGGTTGTTGGTGGTACTGATTGTTGGTGGTACTCGTTGTTGGTGGTAGAGTGTGGTAGTGGGAATGATTGTTGGTGGTACTGAGTGTTATTGGTACTAGTTGTTGGTGGTGCTGGTTTTTGGTGGTACAGGTTGTTATTGGTACTGTTTGTTGGTGGTACTGGTTGTTGGTGGTACTGGTGTTTGGTGGTACTGGTTCTTGGTGGTACTGGTTGTTAGGGGTACAGGTTGTTGGTGGTACTGGTTGTTGGTTGTACTGGTTATTGGTGGTACTGGTTGTTGGTGGTACTGGTTGTTTGTGGTATTGGTTGTTGGTGGTAGTGTTTCTTGGTGGTACTGGTTGTTGGTGGTACAGGTTGTTAGTGGTACTTGTTATTGGTGGTACTAGTTTTTCGTGGTTCTGGGTATCAGTGGTACTGCTTGTTTGTGGTACTGGTTGTTGGTGGTACTAAGTGTTGGTGGGACTGTTTGATGGTGGTACTGGTTGTTGGTTGTACAAGTTGTTGGTGGTTCTCGTTGTCGGTGGTACTGTTTTTTGGTGGTACTGGTTGTTGCTGGCACTGGTTGTTGGTGGTAATGAATGATGGTGGTACTTATTGTTGGTGGTACTGGTTGTTGGTGGTACTGTTTGTTGGTGGTACTGGTGGTTGGTGGTACTGGGTGTTTGTGGTAATGTTTGTTGATATTACAGGTTGTTGGTTGTACTGGTTGTTGGTGGTACTGGTTGTTGGTGGTACAGGCTGTTGGTGGTACTAGTTGTTGGTGGTACTGGTTGTTGGTTGTACTGTATGTTGGTGGTACTGTTTGTTGGTGGTAATGGGTGTTAGTGGTACTGGATGTTGGTGGAACTGGTTTTTACTGGTATTGGTTTTTGGTGGAATGGGTTGTTAGTGGTATTGGTTGTTGTGGTACTGGATGTTGGTGGTACTGGTTGTAAGTGGTACTGGTGGTTGGTGGGAGTGGTTGTTGGTGGTACTGGTTGTTGGTGGTACTGGTTGTTGGTGGTACTGGTTGTTTTTGGCACTGGTTGTTGGTGGTACTGGTGGTTGGTGGTACTGGTGGTTGGTGGTACAGGGTGTTTGTGGTAATGTTTGTTGATATTACAGGTTGTTGGTTGTACTGGTGGTTGGTGGTACTGGTTGTTGGTGGTACAGGATGTTGGTGGTACTAGTTGTTGGTGGTACTGGTTGTTGGTTGTACTGTATGTTGGTGGTACAGTTTGTTGGTGGTACAGGGTGCTAGTGGTACTGGTTGTTGGTGGAACTGGTTTTTACTGGGACTGGTTTTTGGTGGAACTGGTTGTTAGTGGTATTGGTTGTTGTGGTACTGGTTGTTGGTGGTACTGGTTGTAAGTGGTGCTGGTTGTTGGTGCTACTGGTTGTTGGTGGTACTGGTTGTTGCTTGTAATGTTTGTTGGTGGTACTTTTCGTTGGTAGTACTGGTTGTTAGGGGTACTGTTTGTTGGCGGTACTGGTTGTTAGTGGTACTGGTTGTTGGTGGTACTGGTTGTTAATGGTACTGGTTGTTGGTGGTACTGGTTGTTGGTGGTACTGTTTGTTGGCGGTACTGGTTTTTAGTGGTACTAGTTGTTGGTGGTACTGGTTGTTGGTGGTACTGGTTGTTAGTGGTACTGGTTGTTTGTGGTACTGGTTGTTGGTGGTACTAAATGTTGATGGTACTGTTTGTTGGATGTACTGGTTGTTGGTGGTACTGGTTGTTAGTGGTACTGGTTGTTGGTGGTACTGGTTGTTGGTGGTACTGTTTGTTGGAGGTACTGGTTGTTGGTGGTACTGGTGGTTAGTAGTACAGTTGGTTGGTGGTACTGATTGTTAGTGGTACTGGGTGTTGGTGGTACTGGTTGTTAGTGGTACTGGTTGATGGTGGTCCTACTTGTTTGTGGTACTGGATGTTGGTGGTACTAGTTGTTGGTGGTACTGAGTGTTGGTGGTACTGGTTGTTTGTGGTACTGGTTGTTAGTGGTACTGGATGTTGGTGGTACTGGTTATTAGTGGTACTGGGTGATGGTGGTACTGGTTGTTGGTGGAGTTGGGCGGTGTTGGTACTGGTTGTTGGAGGTGTTTGTTGTTGGTGGTACTGGTTGTTGGTGGTACTGTTTGTTGGAGGTACTGGTTGTTGGTGGTACTGGTGGTTGGTGGTACTGTTTGTTGGGGGTACTGGTTGTTAGTGGTACTGTTTGTTGGTGGTACTGGTTGTTGGTGGTGCTGGTTGAAGGTAGTCCTGCTTGTTAGTGGTACGGGATGTTGTTGGTACTAGTTGTTGGTGGTACTGAGTGTTGGTGATACTGGTTGTTGGTGGTACTGAGTGTTGGTGGTACTGGTTGTTGGTGGTACTGGTTGTAAGTGGTACTGGATGTTGGTGGTACTGGTTGTTGGTGGTTCTTGTTGTTGGTGGTACTGGTTGTTGGTGGTACTGGGTGTTTTTGGTTCTGGGTGTTAGTGGTACAGTTTGCTGGTGGTACTGGTTGTTGATGGTACTAGGTGTTGGAGGTACTGGTTGTCTGTGGAACTGGTTGTAGTTGGTACTGGTTGTTGGTGGTCCTGGGTGTTGGTGGTACTGGGAATTAGTGGTACTGGTTGTTGGTGGTACTGGATGTTAGAGGTACAGGTTGTTGGTGGTACTGGTTGTTGGTGGTACTGGTTGTTGGTGGTAATGGTTGTTTGTTGTGCAGGTTGTTGGTGGTACTGGTTGTATGTGGTACTGTTTGTTGGTGGTACTGGTTGTTGGTGGTACTAGTTCTTGGTTGTACAGGGTGTTGGTGGTACTGGTTGTTGGTGGTACTGGTTGTTAGTGGTGTTGGTTGTTGGTTTTACTGGTTGTTGGTGGTACTGGATGTTGGTGGTACTGGTTGTTTGTGGTACTGGGTGTTGGTCGAACTGGGTGTTAGTGGTACTGGTTATTGGTGGTACTGGTTGTTGGTGGTACTGGTTGTTGGTGGTACTGTTTGTTAGTGGTACAGGTTGTTGGTGGTACTGGTTGTTGGTGGTACCGGTTGTTCGTGGTAGAGTGTGTTAGTGGGAATGATTGTTGGTGGTACTGGGAGTTATTGGTACTGGTTGTTGGTGGTAATGGTTTTTGGTGGTACTGGTTGTTAGTGGTACTGTTTGTTGGTAGTACTGGTTGTTGGTGGTACTGGTTGTTGGTGCTACTGGTTGTTGGTGGTACTGGTTGTTAGGGGTACAGGTTGTTGGTGGTTCTGGTTGTTGGTTGTACTGGTTATTGGTGGTACTGGTTGTTGGTGGTACTGGTTGCTGGTGGTACTGGTTGTTGGTATTAGTGTTTCTTGGTGGTACTGGTTGTTGGTGGTACAGGTTGTTAGTGGTACTAGTTATTGGTAGAACTAGTTTTTCGTCGTACTGGGTATCAGTGGTACTGCTTGTTGGTGGTACAGGTTGTTGGTGGTACTGTTTGTTGGAGGTACTGGTTGTTTGTGGTACTGGTGGTTAGTGGTACTCTTTGTTGGTGGTACTGATTGTTAGTGGTACTGGTTGTTGGTGGTACTGGTTGTTAGTGGTACTGGTTGATAGTGGTCCTGCTTGCTAGTGGTACTGGATGTTGGTGGTACTAGATGTTGGTGGTACTGAGTGTTGGTGGTACTGGTTGTCGGTGGTACTGGTTGTTAGTGGTACTGGATGTTGGTGGTACTGGTTGTTAGTGGTACTGTGTGATGGTGGTACTGGTTGTTGGTGGAGTTGGGCGGTGTTGGTACTGGTTGTTGGTGGTGTTGGTTGTTGGTGGTACTGGTTGTTGGTGGTACTGTTTGTTGGGGGTACTGGTTGTTTGTGGTACTGGTGGTTGGTGGTACTGGTTGTTGATGGTACTGGTTTAAGGTGGTCCTGCTTGTTAGTGGTACGGGATGTTGTTGGTACTGGTTGTTGGTGGTACTGAGTGTTGGTGGTACTGGTTGTTGGTGGTACTGAGTGTTGGTGGTACTGGTTGTTGGTGGTACTGGTTCTAAGTGGTACTGGATGTAGGTGGTACTGGTTGTTGGTGGTTCTGGTTGTTGGTGTTACTGGTTGTTGGTGGTACTGGGTGTTTTTGCTTCTGGGTGTTAGTGGTACAGGTTGTTGGTGGTACTGGTTGTTGATGGTACTAGGTGTTGGTGGTACTGGTTGTCTATGGAACTGGTTGTAGTTGGTACTGGTTGTTGGTGGTACTGGGTGTTTGTGGTACTGGTTGTTGGTGGTACTGTGTGTTGGTGGTACTGGGAATTAGTGGTACTGGTTGTTGGTGGTACTGATTTTTGTTGGTACTGGGTGTTAGTGGTACAGGTTGTTGGTGGTACTGGATGTTAGAGGTACAGGTTGTTGGTGGTACTGGTTGTTGGTGGTACTGGTTGTTGGTGGTAATGGTAGTATGTTGTACAGGTTGTTGGTGGTACTGGTTGTTGGTGGTACTGTTTGTTGGTGGTACTGGTTGTTGATGGTACTAGTTGTTGGTTGTACAGGTTGTTGGTGGTACTGGTTGTTAGTGGTACTGGTTGTTAGTGGTGTTGGTTGTTGGTGTTCCTGGTTGTTGGTGGTACTGGATGTTGGTGGTACTGGTTGTTTGTGGTACTGGGTGTTGGTCGAACTGGGTGTTAGTGGTACTGGTTATTGGTGATGCTGGTTGTTGGTGGTACTGGTTGTTGGTGGCACTGTTTGTTAGTGGTACAGGTTGTTGGTGGTACTGATTGTTGGTGGTACTCGTTGTTGGTGGTAGAGTGTGTTAGTGGGAATGATTGTTGGTGGTACTGGGAGTTATTGGTACTGGTTGTTGGTGGTACTGGTTTTTGGTGGTACTGGTTGTTAGTGGTACTGTTTGTTGGTAGTACTGGTTGTTGGTGGTACTGGTTGTTGGTGGTACTGGTTGTTGGTGGTACAGGTTGTTAGGGGTACAGGTTGTTGGTGGTTCTGGTTGTTGGTTGTACTGGTTATTGGTGGTACTGGTTGTTGGTGGTACTGGTTGCTGGTGGTACTGGTTGTTGGTATTAGTGTTTGTTGGTGGTACTGGTTGTTGGTGGTACAGGTTGTTAGTGGTACTAGTTATTGGTAGAACTAGTTTTTCGTGGTACTGGGTATCAGTGGTACTGCTTGTTGGTGGTACTGGTTGTTGGTGGTACTGGGTGTTCGTGGGACTGTTTGATGGTGGTACTGGTTGTTGGTTGTACAGGTTGTTGGTGGTTCTCGTTGTTGGTGGTACTGTTTTTTGGTGGTACTGGTTGTTGCTGGCACTGGTTGTTGGTGGAAATGAATGATGGTGGTACTTATTGTTGGTGGTACTGGTTGCTAGTGGTACTGGTTGTTGGTGGTACTGGTTGTTATTGGTACTGGTTGTTAGTGGTACTGGTTGTTCGTGGTAATGGTTGTTAGTGGTACTGGTTGCTGGTGGCACTGGTTGTTGGGGATCCTGAATGTTGGCGGTACTGGTTGTTAGTGGTGCTGGTTGTTGGTGGTACTGGTTGTTGGTGGTACTGGATGGTAGTGGAACAGGATGATAGTGTTACTGGTTGTTAGTGGTATTGGTTTTTGGTGGTACTGGTTGTTGGTGGTGCTGGTTGTTGGTGGTAATGGTTGTGAGTGGTACTAGTTGTTAAGTAGTTCTGGTTGTTAGTGCTTGTAGTTGTTGGTGGTACTGGTTGTTGGTGGTACTGGTTTTTAGTGGTACTGGTTGTTAGTTGTACTGGTTGTTGGTGGTACTGGTTGTTAGTGGTACTGGTTGTTGGTTTTACTGGTTGTTTATGGTACTGGGTGTTGGTGGTACTTGTTGTTGGTGGTACTGGTTTTTGGTGGTACTGGTTGTTAGTGGTCCTGGTTGTTGTTGGTACTGGTTGTTAGTGGTACTGGTTGTTGGTGGTACTGGTTGTTGGTGGTACTGGGTGTTGGTGGTACTGGTTGTTGGTGTTATTGGTTGTCAGTGGTACTGGTTGTTGGTGGTACTGGTTGTTAGTGGTATTGGTTGTTGGTGGTACTGGTTGGTGGTGTTACTGGTTGTTGGTGGTTCTGAGTGTTAAAGGTACAGTTTGTTGGTGGTACTGGTTGTAGGTGGTACTGGGAGTTAGTTGTACTGGTTGTTGGTTGTCCTGGTTGTTATTGGTACAGGTTGTTAGTGGTAGTGGTTGTTAGTGGTACTGGATGGTACTGGTACTGGTTGTTGGTGGTACTGGTTGATGGTGGTACTGGTTGTTAGTGGTACTGGTTGTTGGTGGTAATGGTTCTTAGTGGTACTGGTTGCTGGTGGCACTGGTTGTTGGGGGTACTGAATGTTGGCGGTACTGGTTGTTGGTGGTACTGGTTGGTAGTGGTACTGGATGTTGGTGGTACTGGCTGTTGGTGGTACTGAGTGTTGGTGGTGCTTGTTGTTGGTGGTAATGGTTGTTATTGGTACTGGTTGTTGGTGGTACTGGCTGTTGGTAGTACTGGCTGTTGGAGGTACTGGTTGTTAGTGGTACTGGTTGTTGGTGGTACTGGTTGTTGGTGGTACTGGGTGTTAGTGGTAATGTTTGTTGGTGGTACTGGTTGTTGGTGGTACTGGGAGTTAGTGGTTCAGGTTGTTGGTGGTTCTGGTTGTTAGTGGTACTGGTTGTTAGTGGTACTGGTTGTTAGTGGTACTGGTTGTTAGTGGTACTGGTTGTTGCTGGTACTAGTTGTTGGTGGTACTGGTTGTTAGTGGTACTGGTTGTTGGTTGTACTGGTTGTTAGTGGTATTGGTTGATGGTAGTACTTGTTGTTAGGGGTACTGGTTGCTCGTATTACTAGTTGTTGGGGGTACTTGTTGGTAGTGGTACTGGATGTTGGTGGTTTTAGTTGATGGTGGTACTGAGTATTGTTGGTGCTGGTTGTTGGTGGTAATAGTTGTTATTGGTACTGGTTGTTGGTGGTACTGGTTGTTGGTGGTACTGGTTGTGAGTGGTACTGGTTGTTGGTGGTAATGGTTGTTAGTGATACTGGTTGCTGGTGGCACTGGTTGTTGCGGGTACTAAGTGTTGGTGGTACTGGTTGTTGATGGTACTGGTTGGTAGTGGTACTGGATGTTGGTGGTACTGGTTGTTGGTGGTACTGAGTGTTGGTTATACTGGTTTTTGGTGGTACTGGTTGTTGGTGGTACTGGTTGATGGTGGTACTGGTTGTTAGTGGTACTGGTTGTTGGTGGTAATGGTTCTTAGTGGTACTGGTTGCTGGTGGCACTGGTTGTTGGGGGTACTGAATGTTGGCGGTACTAGTTGTTGGTGGTATTAGTTGGTAGTGGTACTGGATGTTGGTGGTACTGGTTGTTGGTGTTACTGGTTGTTAGTGGTACTGGTTGTTGGTGGTATTAGTTGGTGGTGGTACTGGTTGTTGGTGGTTCTGGTTGTTGGTGGTACTGGGTGTTGGTGGTACTGTTTGTTGGCGGTTACTGGTTGTTGCTGGTACTGGTTGTTGGTGGTACTAAGAGTTAGTGGTACTGGTTGTTGGTCGTCCTGGTTGTTAGTGGTTCCGGTTGTTAGTGGATCTTGTTGTTAGTGGTACTTGTTGTTGGTGGTACTGGTTGTTGGTGGTACTGGTTGTTTCTGGTACTGGTTGTTAGTGGTTCTGGTTGTTGGTAGTACTTGTTGTTAGGGGTACTGGTTGCTGGTATTACTTGTTGTTGGGGGTACTTGTTGGTAGTGGTACTGGATGTTGGTGGTTTTAGTTGATGGTGGTACTGAGTATTGTTGGTGCTGGTTGTTGGTGGTAATAGTTGTTAGTGGTACTGGTTGTTGGTGGTACTGGTTGTTGGTGGTACTGGTTGTTAGTGGTACTGGTTGTTGGTGGTAATGGTTGTTAGTGGTACTGGTTGCTGGTGGCACTGGTTGTTGGGGGTACTGAATGTTGGCGGTACTGGTTGTTGGTGGTACTGGTTGGTAGTGGTACTGGATGTTGGTGGTACTGGCTGTTGGTGGTACTGAGTGTTGGTGGTGCTTGTTGTTGGTGGTAATGGTTGTTATTGGTACTGGTTGTTGGTGGTACTGGCTGTTGGTAGTACTGGCTGTTGGAGGTACTGGTTGTTAGTGGTACTGGTTGTTGGTGGTACTGGTTGTTGGTGGTACTGGGTGTTAGTGGTAATGTTTGTTGGTGGTACTGGTTGTTGGTGGTACTGGGAGTTAGTGGTTCAGGTTGTTGGTGGTTCTGGTTGTTAGTGGTACTGGTTGTTAGTGGTACTGGTTGTTAGTGGTACTGGTTGTTAGTGGTACTGGTTGTTGCTGGTACTAGTTGTTGGTGGTACTGGTTGTTAGTGGTACTGGTTGTTGGTTGTACTGGTTGTTAGTGGTATTGGTTGATGGTAGTACTTGTTGTTAGGGGTACTGGTTGCTCGTATTACTAGTTGTTGGGGGTACTTGTTGGTAGTGGTACTGGATGTTGGTGGTTTTAGTTGATGGTGGTACTGAGTATTGTTGGTGCTGGTTGTTGGTGGTAATAGTTGTTATTGGTACTGGTTGTTGGTGGTACTGGTTGTTGGTGGTACTGGTTGTGAGTGGTACTGGTTGTTGGTGGTAATGGTTGTTAGTGATACTGGTTGCTGGTGGCACTGGTTGTTGCGGGTACTAAGTGTTGGTGGTACTGGTTGTTGATGGTACTGGTTGGTAGTGGTACTGGATGTTGGTGGTACTGGTTGTTGGTGGTACTGAGTGTTGGTTATACTGGTTTTTGGTGGTACTGGTTGTTGGTGGTACTGGTTGATGGTGGTACTGGTTGTTAGTGGTACTGGTTGTTGGTGGTAATGGTTCTTAGTGGTACTGGTTGCTGGTGGCACTGGTTGTTGGGGGTACTGAATGTTGGCGGTACTAGTTGTTGGTGGTATTAGTTGGTAGTGGTACTGGATGTTGGTGGTACTGGTTGTTGGTGTTACTGGTTGTTAGTGGTACTGGTTGTTGGTGGTATTAGTTGGTGGTGGTACTGGTTGTTGGTGGTTCTGGTTGTTGGTGGTACTGGGTGTTGGTGGTACTGTTTGTTGGCGGTTACTGGTTGTTGCTGGTACTGGTTGTTGGTGGTACTAAGAGTTAGTGGTACTGGTTGTTGGTCGTCCTGGTTGTTAGTGGTTCCGGTTGTTAGTGGATCTTGTTGTTAGTGGTACTTGTTGTTGGTGGTACTGGTTGTTGGTGGTACTGGTTGTTTCTGGTACTGGTTGTTAGTGGTTCTGGTTGTTGGTAGTACTTGTTGTTAGGGGTACTGGTTGCTGGTATTACTTGTTGTTGGGGGTACTTGTTGGTAGTGGTACTGGATGTTGGTGGTTTTAGTTGATGGTGGTACTGAGTATTGTTGGTGCTGGTTGTTGGTGGTAATAGTTGTTAGTGGTACTGGTTGTTGGTGGTACTGGTTGTTGGTGGTACTGGTTGTTAGTGGTACTGGTTGTTGGTGGTAATGGTTGTTAGTGGTACTGGTTGCTGGTGGCACTGGTTGTTGGGGGTACTGAATGTTGGCGGTGCTGGTTGTTGGTGGTACTGGTTGGTAGTGGTACTGGATGTTGGTGGTACTGGCTGTTGGTGGTACTGAGTGTTGGTGGTGCTTGTTGTTGGTGGTAATTGTTGTTATTGGTACTGGTTGTTGGTGGTACTGGCTGTTGGTAGTACTGGCTGTTGGAGGTACTGGTTGTTAGTGGTACTGGTTGTTGGTGGTACTGGTTGTTGGTGGTACTGGGTGTTAGTGGTAATGTTTGTTGGTGGTACTGGTTGTTGGTGGTACTGGGAGTTAGTGGTTCAGGTTGTTGGTGGTTCTGGTTGTTAGTGGTACTGGTTGTTAGTGGTACTGGTTGTTAGTGGTACTGGTTGTTAGTGGTACTGGTTGTTGCTGGTACTAGTTGTTGGTGGTACTGGTTGTTAGTGGTACTGGTTGTTGGTTGTACTGGTTGTTAGTGGTATTGGTTGATGGTAGTACTTGTTGTTAGGGGTACTGGTTGCTGGTATTACTAGTTGTTGGGGGTACTTGTTGGTAGTGGTACTGGATGTTGGTGGTTTTAGTTGATGGTGGTACTGAGTATTGTTGGTGCTGGTTGTTGGTGGTAATAGTTGTTAGTGGTACTGGTTGTTGGTGGTACTGGTTGTTGGTGGTACTGGTTGTGAGTGGTACTGGTTGTTGGTGGTAATGGTTGTTAGTGATACTGGTTGCTGGTGGCACTGGTTGTTGCGGGTACTAAGTGTTGGTGGTACTGGTTGTTGATGGTACTGGTTGGTAGTGGTACTGGATGTTGGTGGTACTGGTTGTTGGTGGTACTGAGTGTTGGTTATACTGGTTTTTGGTGGTACTGGTTGTTGGTGGTGCTGGTTGTTGGTGGTAATGGTTGTTAGTGGTACTGGTTGGTGGTGGTACTGGTTGTTGGTGGTACTGGTTTTTGGTGGTTCTGTTTGTTAGTGGTACTGGTTGTTGGTGGTACTGGCTGTTGGTGGTACTGGTTGTTAGTGGTATTGGTTGTTAGTGGTACTAGTTGTTGGTGGTACTGGTTGTTAGTGGTTCTTGTTGTTAGTGGTACTTGTTGTTGGTGGTACTGGTTGTTGGTGGTACTAGTTGTTGCTGGTACTGGTTGTTAGTGGTAATGGTTGTTAGTGGTACTGGTTGTTGGTGGTACTGGTTTGTGGTGGTACTGGTTGTTAGTGGTATTGGTTGATGGAGGTACTGGTTGTTAGTGGTACTGGGAATTGGTGGTACTGGTTGTTGGTGGTACTGGGTGATGGTGGTACTGGTTGTTGGTGGTATTGGTTGTCAGTGGTACTAGTTGTTGGTGGTACTGGTTGTTAGTGGTACTGGTTGTTGGTGGTACTGGTTTGTGGTGTTACTGGTTATTGGTGGTACTGGGTGTTGGTGGTACTGTTTGTTGATGGTTACTGGTTGTTGGCGGTACTAGTTGTTGGTGTTACTGGTTGTTGGTGGTTCTGAGTGTTAATGGTACTGTTTGTTGGTGGTACTTGTTGTAGGTGGTACTGGGAGTTAGTGGTACTGGTTGTTGGTTGTCCTGGTTGTTAGTGGTACTGGTTGTCAGTGGTACTGGTTGTTAGTGGTACTGGTTGTTACTGGTACTGGTTGTTGGTGGTACTGGTTATTGGTGGTACTGGTTGTTATTGGTACTGGTTGTTTGTGGTACTGGTTGGTAGTGGTACTGGATGTTGGTGGTACTGGTTGTTGGTGGTACTGAATGTTGGTGGTACTGGCTGTTGGAGGAACATGTTGTTAGTGGTACTGGTTGTTGGTGGTACTGATTGTTGGTGGTACTGGGTGTTGGTGGTAATGTTTGTTGGTGGTACTGGTTGTTGGTGGTACTGGGAGTTAGTGGTTCAGGTTGTTGGTGGTTCTTGTTGTTAGTGGTACTGGTTGTTAGTGGTACTGGTTGTTAGTGGTAATGGTTGTTGCTGGTACTAGTTGTTGGTGGCACTGGTTGTTAGTGGTACTGGTTGTTGGTGGTACTGGTTGTTAGTGCTATTGGTTGCTGGTGGTACTGGTTGTTGCGGGTACTGAGTGTTGGTGGTACTGGTTGTTGATGGTACTGGTTGCTAGTGGTACTGGATGTTGGATGAACTGGTTGTTGGTGGTACTGAGTGTTGGTTATACTGGTTTTTGGTGGTACTGGTTGTTGGTGGTACTGGTTGTTGGTGGAACTGGTTGTTATTGGTACTTTTTGTTGGTGGTACTGGTGGTACTGGCTGTTGGTAGTACTGGCTGTTTTTGGTTCTGGGTGTTGGTGGTACTGGTTTTTCGTGGTACTGGGTGTTGGTGGCACTGGTTGTAGCTGGTACTGGTTGTTAGCGGTACTGGTTGTTGGTGGTATTGGTTGGTGGTGGTACTGGTTGTTGGTGGTACTGGTTTTTGGTGGTACTGGTTATTAGTTGTACTGGTTGTTGGTGGTACTGGTTGTTAGTGGTACTGGTTGTTGGTTTTACTGGTTGTTGTTTTTTTGGGTGTTGGTAGTACTGGTTGTTGGTGGTACTGGTTGTTGGTGGTACTGGGTGTTGGTGGTACTGGTTGTTGGTGGTATTGGTTGTCAGTGGTACTAGTTGTTGGTGGTACTGGTTGTTAGTGGTACTGGTTGTTGGTGGTACTGGTTGGTGGTGTTACTGGTTGTTAGTGGTACAGGTTGTTAGTGGTACTGGTTGTTAGTGGTACTGGTTGTTACTGGTACTGGTTGTTGGTGGTACTGGTTGTTGGTGGTACTGGTTGTTATTGGTACTGGTTGTTGGTGGTAATGGTTGTTAGTGGTACTGGTTGCTGGTGGCACTGGTTGTTGGGGGTATTGAATGTTGGCGGTACTGGTTGTTGGTGGTACTGGTTGGTAGTGGTACTGGATGTTGGTGGTACTGGTTGTTGGTGGTACTGAGTGTTGGTGGTGCTGGTTGTTGGTGGTAATGGTTGTTAGTGGTACTGAGTGATGGTTATACTGGTTTTTGGTGGTACTGGTTGTTGGTGGTACTGGTTGTTGGTGGAACTGGTTGTTATTGGTACTTTTTGTTGGTGGTACTGGTGGTACTGGCTGTTGGTAGTACTGGCTGTTTTTGGTTCTGGGTGTTGGTGGTACTGGTTTTTCGTGGTACTGGGTGTTGGTGGCACTGGTTGTAGCTGGTACTGGTTGTTAGCGGTACTGGTTGTTGGTGGTATTGGTTGGTGGTGGTACTGGTTGTTGGTGGTACTGGTTTTTGGTGGTACTGGTTATTAGTTGTACTGGTTGTTGGTGGTACTGGTTGTTAGTGGTACTGGTTGTTGGTGGTACTGGCTGTTGGTGGTACTGGCTGTTGGAGGTACTGGTTGTTAGTGGTACTGGTTGTTGGTGGTACTGATTGTTGGTGGTACTGGGTGTTGGTGGTAATGTTTGTTGGTGGTACTGGTTGTTGGTGGTACTGGGAGTTAGTGGTACAGGTTGTTGGTGGTTCTGGTTGTAAGTGGTACTGGTTGTTGGCGGTACTGGTTGTTAGTGGAACTGGTTGTTGCTGGTACTAGTTATTGGTGGTACTGGTTGTTAGTGGTACTGGTTGTTGGTGGTACTGGTTGTTAGTGCTATTGGTTGCTGGTGGTACTGGTTGTTGCGGGTACTGAGTGTTGGTGGTACTGGTTGTTAATGGTACTGGGTGTTGGTGGTACTGGTTGTTAGTGGTACTGGTTGTTGTGGTACTGGTTGTTGGTGGTACTGAATGTTGGTAGTACTGGTTGCTAGTGGTACTATTTTTTGGTGGTACTGGTTGTTGGTGGTACTAGTTGTTGGTTGTACATGTTGTTGGTGTTACTGGTTGTTGGTGGTACTGTTTGTTGGTGGTACTGGTTGTTGGTGGTACAGGTTGTTGGTGGTACTGTTTGTTGGAGGTACTGGTTGTTTGTGGTACTGGTGGTTAGTGGTACTCTTTGTTGGTGGTACTGATTGTTAGTGGTACTGGTTGTTGGTGGTACTGGTTGTTAGTGGTACTGGTTGATAGTGGTCCTGCTTGTTAGTGGTACTGGATGTTGGTGGTACTAGATGTTGGTGGTACTGAGTGTTGGTGGTACTGGTTGTTGGTGGTACTGGTTGTTAGTGGTACTGTGTGATGGTGGTACTGGTTGTTGGTGGAGTTGGGCGGTGTTGGTACTGATTGTTGGTGGTGTTGGTTGTTGGTGGTACTGGTTGTTGGTGGTACTGTTTGTTGGGGGGTACTGGTTGTTTGTGGTACTGGTGGTTGGTGGTACTGGTTGTTGGTGGTACTGGTTTAAGGTGGTCCTGCTAGTTAGTGGTACGGGATGTTGTTGGTAGTGGTTGTTGGTGGTACTGAGTGTTGGTGGTACTGGTTGTTGGTGGTACTGAGTGTTGGTGGTACTGGTTGTTGGTGGTACGGGTTCTAAGTGGTACTGGATGTTGGTGGTACTGGTTGTTGGTGGTTCTGGTTGTTGGTGGTACTGGTTGTTAGTGGTACTGGATGTTGGATGTTGGTGGTACTGGTTGTTAGTGGTACTGTGTGATGGTGGTACTGGTTGTTGGTGGAGTTGGGCGGTGTTGGTACTGATTGTTGGTGGTGTTGGTTGTTGGTGGTACTGGTTGTTGGTGGTACTGTTTGTTGGGGGTACTGGTTGTTTGTGGTACTGGTGGTTGGTGGTACTGGTTGTTGATGGTACTGGTTTAAGGTGGTCCTGCTTGTTAGTGGTACGGGATGTTGTTGGTAATGGTTGTTGGTGGTACTGAGTGTTGGTGGTACTGGTTGTTGGTGGTACTGAGTGTTGGTGGTACTGGTTGTTGGTGGTACTGGTTCTAAGTGGTACTGGATGTTGGTGGTACTGGTTGTTGGTGGTTCTGGTTGTTGGTGTTACTGGTTGTTGGTGGTACTGGGTGTTTTTGGTTCTGGGTGTTAGTGGTACAGGTTGTTGGTGGTACTGGTTGTTGATGGTACTAGGTGTTGGTGGTACTGGTTGTCTATGGAACTGGTTGTAGTTGGTGCTGGTTGTTGGTGGTACTGGGTGTTTGTGGTACTGGTTGTTGGTGGTACTGGGTGTTGGTGGTACTGGGAATTAGTGGTACTGGTTGTTGGTGGTACTGATTTTTGTTGGTACTGGGTGTTAGTGGTACAGGTTGTTGGTGGTACTGGATGTTAGAGGTACAGGTTGTTGGTGGTACTGGTTGTTGGTGGTACTGGTTGTTGGTGGTAATGGTAGTTTGTTGTACAGGTTGTTGGTGGTACTGGTTGTTGGTGGTACTGTTTGTTGGTGGTACTGGTTGTTGATGGTACTAGTTGTTGGTTGTACAGGTTGTTGGTGGTACTGGATGTTGGTGGTACTGGTTGTTAGTGGTGTTGGTTGTTGGTGTTCCTGGTTGTTGGTGGTACTGGATGTTGGTGGTACTGGTTGTTTGTGGTACTGGGTGTTGGTCGAACTGGGTGTTAGTGGTGCTGGTTATTGGTGGTGCTGGTTGTTGGTGGTACTGGTTGTTGGTGGCACTGTTTGTTAGTGGTACAGGTTGTTGGTGGTATTGATTGTTGGTGGTACTCGTTGTTGGTGGTAGAGTGTGGTAGTGGGAATGATTGTTGGTGGTACTGGGTGTTATTGGTACTGGTTGTTGGTGGTGCTGGTTTTTGGTGGTCCAGGTTGTTATTGGTACTGTTTGTTGGTGGTACTGGTTGTTGGTGGTACTGGTGTTTGGTGGTACTGGTTCTTGGTGGTACTGGTTGTTAGGGGTACAGGTTGTTGGTGGTTCTGGTTGTTGGTTGTACTGGTTATTGGTGGTACTGGTTGTTGGTGGTACTGGTTGTTGGTGGTACTGGTTGTTTGTGGTAGTGTTTCTTGGTGGTACTGGTTGTTGGTGGTACAGGTTGTTAGTGGTACTTGTTATTGGTGGTACTAGTTTTTCGTGGTACTGGGTATTAGTGGTACTGCTTGTTTGTGGTACTGGTTGTTGGTGGTACTGGGTGTTGGTGGGACTGTTTGATGGTGGTACTGGTTGTTGGTTGTACAAGTTGTTGGTGGTTCTCGTTGTTGGTGGTACTGTTTTTTGGTGGTACTGGTTGTTGCTGGCACTGGTTGTTGGTGGTAATGAATGATGGTGGTACTTATTTTTGGTGGTACTGGTTGTTGGTGGTACTGTTTGTTGGAGGTACTGGTGGTTGGTGGTACTGGGTGTTTGTGGTAATGTTTGTTGATACTACAGGTTGTTGGTTGTACTGGTTGTGGGTGGTACTGGTTGTTGGTGGTACAGGCTGTTGGTGGTACTAGTTGTTGGTGGTACTGGTTGTTGGTTGTACTGTATGTTGGTGGTACTGGTTGTTGGTGGTACAGGCTGTTGGTGGTACTAGTTGTTGGTGGTACTGGTTGTTGGTTGTACTGTATGTTGGTGGTACTGTTTGTTGGTGGTAATGGGTGTTAGTGGTACTGGATGTTGGTGGAACTGGTTTTTACTGGTATTGGTTTTTGGTGGAACGGGTTGTTAGTGGTATTGGTTGTTGTGGTACTGGTTGTTGGTGGTACTGGTTGTAAGTGGTACTGGTTGTTGGTGGGAGTGGTTGTTGGTGGTACTGGTTGTTGGTGGTACTGGTTGTTGGTGGTACTGGTTGTTGTTGGCACTGGTTGTTGGTGGTACTGGTGGTTGGTGGTACTGGTGGTTGGTGGAACAGGGTGTTTGTGGTAATGTTTGTTGATATTACAGGTTGTTGGTTGTACTGGTTGTTGGTGGTACTGGTTGTTGGTGGTACAGGATGTTGGTGGTACTAGTTGTTGGTGGTACTGGTTGTTGGTTGTACTGTATGTTGGTAGTACAGTTTGTTGGTGGTACTGGGTGCTAGTGGTACTGGTTGTTGGTGGAACTGGTTTTTACTGGTACTGGTTTTTGGTGGAACTGGTTGTTAGTGGTATTGCTTGTTGTGGTACTGGTTGTTGGTGGTACTGGTTGTAAGTGGTGCTGGTTGTTGGTGCTACTGGTTGTTGGTGGTACTGGTTGTTGCTTGTAATGTTTGTTGGTGGTACTTTTCGTTGGTAGTACTGGTTGTTAGGGGTACTGTTTGTTGGCGGTACTGGTTGTTAGTGGTACTGGTTGTTGGTGGTACTGGTTGTTAATGGTACTGGGTGTTGGTGGTACTGGGTGTTAGTGGTACTGGTTGTTGGTGGTACAGGTTGTTAGTGGTACTGGTTGTTGGTGGAACTGGTTGTTGGTGGTACTGTTTGTTGGCGGTACTGGTTTTTAGTGGTACTAGTTGTTGGTGGTACTGGTTGTTGGTGGTACTGGTTGTTAGTGGTACTGGTTGTTTGTGGTACCGGTTGTTGGTGGTACTGAATGTTGATGGTACTGTTTGTTGGATGTACTGGTTGTTGGTGGTACTAGTTGTTAGTGGTACTGGTTGTTGGTGGTACTGCTTGTTGGTGGTACTGTTTGTTGGAGGTACTGGTTGTTGGTGGTACTGGTGGTTAGTAGTACTGTTGGTTGGTGGTACTGATTGTTAGTGGTACTGGTTGTTGGTGGTACTGGTTGTTAGTGGTACTGGTTGATGGTGGTCCTACTTGTTTGTGGTACTGGATGTTGGTGGTACTAGTTGTTGGTGGTACTGAGTGTTGGTGGTACTGGTTGTTGGGGGTACTGGTTGTTAGTGGTACTGGATGTTGGTGGTACTGGTTATTAGTGGTACTGGGTGATGGTGGTACTGGTTGTTGGTGGAGTTGGGCGGTGTTGGTACTGGTTGTTGGAGGTGTTTGTTGTTGGTGGTACTGGTTGTTGGTGGTACTGTTTGTTGGAGGTACTGGTTGTTGGTGGTACTGGTGGTTGGTGGTACTGTTTGTTGGGGGTACGGGTTGTTAGTGGTACTGTTTGTTGGTGGTACTGGTTGTTGGTGGTGCTGGTTGAAGGTAGTCCTGCTTGTTAGTGGTACGGGATATTGTTGGTACTAGTTGTTGGTGGTACTGAGTGTTGATGATACTGGTTGTTGGTGGTACTGAGTGTTGGTGGTACTGGTTGTTGGTGGTACTGGTTGTAAGTGGTACTGGATGTTGGTGGTACTGGTTGTTGGTGGTAATGGGTGTTTTTGGTTCTGGGTGTTAGTGGTACAGTTTGCTGGTGGTACTGGTTGTTTATGGTACTAGGTTTTGGAGGTACTGGTTGTCTGTGGAACTGGTTGTAGTTGGTACTGGTTGTTGGTGGTACTGGGTGTTGGTGGTACTGGGAATTAGTGGTACTGGTTGTTGGTGGTACTGGATGTTAGAGGTACAGGTTGTTGGTGGTACTGGTTGTTGGTGGTACTGGTTGTTGGTGGTACTGGTTGTTGGTTGTACTGTATGTTGGTGGTACTGTTTGTTGGTGGTAATGGGTGTTAGTGGTACTGGATGTTGGTGGAACTGGTTTTTACTGGTATTGGTTTTTGGTGGAACGGGTTGTTAGTGGTATTGGTTGTTGTGGTACTGGTTGTTGGTGGTACTGGTTGTAAGTGGTACTGGTTGTTGGTGGGAGTGGTTGTTGGTGGTACTGGTTGTTGGTGGTACTGGTTGTTGGTGGTAATGGTTGTTTGTTGTGCAGGTTGTTGGTGGTACTGGTTGTTGGTGGTACTGTTTGTTGGTGGTACTGGTTGTTGGTGGTACTAGTTCTTGGTTGTACAGGTTGTTGGTGGTACTGGTTGTTGGTGGTACTGGTTGTTAGTGGTGTTGGTTGTTGGTTTTACTGGTTGTTGGTGGTACTGGATGTTGGTGGTACTGGTTGTTTGTGGTACTGGGTGTTGGTCGTACTGGGTGTTAGTGGTACTGGTTATTGGTGGTACTGGTTGTTGGTGGTACTGGTTGTTGGTGGTACTTTTTATTAGTGGTAAAGGTTGTTGGTGGTACTGGTTGTTGGTGGTACTGGTTGTTGGTGGTAGAGTGTGTTAGTGGGAATGATTGTTGTTGGTACTGGGAGTTATTGGTACTGGTTGTTGGTGGTACTGGTTTTTGGTGGTACTGGTTGTTAGTGGTACTGTTTGTTGGTAGTACTGGTTGTTGGTGGTACTGGTTGTTGGTGGAACTGGTTGTTGGTGGTACTGGTTGTTAGGGGTACAGGTTGTTGGTGGTTCTGGTTGTTGGTTGTACTGGTTATTGGTGGTACTGGTTGTTGGTGGTACTGGTTGCTGGTGGTACTGGTTGTTGGTATTAGTGTTTCTTGGTGGTTCTGGTTGTTAGTGGTAATGGTTGTTAGTGGTTCTTGTTGTTGGTGGTTACTGGCTGTTGGTGGTACTGGTTGTTGGTGGTACTGGTTGTTGGTGGAACTGGTTGTTGTTGGTACTTTATGTTAGTGGTACTGGTGGTACTGGCTGTTGGTGGTATTGGCTGTTTTTGGTACTGGGTGTTGGTGGTACTGGTTTTTCGTGGTACTGGGTGTTGGTGGTACTTGTTGTAGGTGGTACTGGTTGTTAGTGGTACTGGTTGTTGGTGGTACTGGTTGTTAGTGGTACTGGTTGTTGGTGGTATTGGTTGGTGGATGTATTGGTTGTTGGTGGTACTGGTTGTTGTTGATACTGGGTGTTGGTGGTACTGTTTGTTAGCGGTTACTGGTTGTTGCTGGTACTGGTTGTTGGTGGTACTGGTTGTTGGTGGTACTGGTTGTTGGTGGTACTAAGAGTTGTACTGGTTGTTGGTGGACCTGGTTGTTAGTGGTTCCGGTTGTTAGTGGTTCTTGTTGTTAGTGGGACTTGTTGTTGGTGGTACTGGTTGTTGGTGGTACTGGTTGTTGCTGGTACTGGTTATTAGTGGTTCTGGTTGTTGGCGGTACTTGTTGTTAGTGGTACTGGTTGCTGGTATTACTAGTTGTTGGGGGTACTTGTTGGTAGTGGTACTGGATGTTGGTGGTTTTAGTTGATGGTGGTACTGAGTATTGTTGGTGCTGGTTGTTGGTGGTAATAGTTGTTAGTGGTACTGGTTGTTGGTGGTACTGGTTGTTGGTGGTACTGGTTGTTAGTGGTAATGGTTGTTGGTGGTAATGGTTCTTAGTGGTACTGGTTGCTGGTGGCACTGGTTGTTGGGGGTACTGAATGTTGGCGGTACTGGTTGTTGGTGGTACTGGTTGGTAGTGGTACTGGATGTTGGTGGTACTGGCTGTTGGTGATACTGAGTGTTGGTGGTGCTGGTTGTTGGTGGTAATGGTTGTTAGTGGTACTGGTTGTTGGTGGTACTGGTTGTTGGTACTACTGGCTGCTGGAGGTACTGGTTGTTAGTGGTACTGGTTGTTGGTGGTACTGATTGTTGGTGGTACTGGGTGTTAGTGGTAATGTTTGTTGGTGGTACTGGTTGTTGGTGGTACTGGGAGTTAGTGGTTCAGGTTGTTGGTGGTTCTGGTTGTTAGTGGTACTGGTTGTTAGTGGTACTGGTTGTTAGTGGTACTGGTTGTTACTGGTACTAGTTGTTGGTGGTACTGGTTATTAGTGGTACTGGTTGTTGGTGGTATTGGTTGGTGGATGTATTGGTTGTTGGTGGTACTGGTTGTTGTTGATACTGGGTGTTGGTGGTACTGTTTGTTAGCGGTTACTGATTGTTGCTGGTACTGGTTGTTGGTGGTACTGGTTGTTGGTGGTACTGGTTGTTGGTGTTACTAAGAGTTAGTTGTACTGGTTGTTGGTGGACCTGGTTGTTAGTGGTTCCGGTTGTTAGTGGTTCTTGTTGTTAGTGGTACTTGTTGTTGGTGGTACTGGTTGTTGGTGGTACTGGTTGTTGCTGGTACTGGTTGTTAGTGGTTCTGGTTGTTGGCGGTACTTGTTGTTAGTGGTACTGGTTGCTGGTATTACTAGTTGTTGGGGGTACTTGTTGGTAGTGGTACTGGATGTTGGTGGTTTTAGTTGATGGTGGTACTGAGTATTGTTGGTGCTGGTTGTTGGTGGTAATAGTTGTTAGTGGTACTGGTTGTTGGTGGTACTGGTTGTTGGTGGTACTGGTTGTTAGTGGTACTGGTTGTTGGTGGTAATGGTTCTTAGTGGTACTGGTTGCTGGTGGCACTGGTTGTTGGGGGTACTGAATGTTGGCGGTACTGGTTGTTGGTGGTACTGGTTGGTAGTGGTACTGGATGTTGGTGGTACTGGCTGTTGGTGATACTGAGTGTTGGTGGTGCTGGTTGTTGGTGGTAATGGTTGTTAGTGGTACTGGTTGTTGGTGGTACTGGCTGTTGGTACTACTGGCTGCTGGAGGTACTGGTTGTTAGTGGTACTGGTTGTTGGTGGTACTGATTGTTGGTGGTACTGGGTGTTAGTGGTAATGTTTGTTGGTGGTACTGGTTGTTGGTGGTACTGGGAGTTAGTGGTTCAGGTTGTTGGTGGTTCTGGTTGTTAGTGGTACTGGTTGTTAGTGGTACTGGTTGTTAGTGGTACTGGTTGTTGCTGGTACTAGTTGTTGGTGGTACTGGTTGTTAGTGGTACTGGTTGCTAGTGGTACTGGTTGTTGCGGGTACTAAGTGCTGGTGGTACTGGTTGTTGATGGTACTGGTTGGTAGTGGTACTTGATGTTGGTGGTACTGGTTGTTGGTGGTACTGAGTGTTGGTTATACTGGTTTTTGGTGGTACTGGTTGTTGGTGGTGCTGGTTGTTGGTGGTAATGGTTGTTAGTGGTACTGGTTGGTGGTGGTACTGGTTGCTGGTGGTACTGGTTTTTGGTGGTACTGTTTGTTAGTGGTACTGGTTGTTGGTTGTACTGGCTGTTGGTGGTACTGGTTGTTAGTGGTATTGGTTGTTAGTGGTTCCGGTTGTTAGTGGTTCTTGTTGTTAGTGGTACTATTTGTTGCTGGTACTGGTTGTTAGTGGTACTGGTTGTTGGTGGTACTTGTTGTTAGTGGTACTGGTTGTTGGTTTTACTAGGTGTTGGTGGTACTGGTTGTTGGTGGTACTGGTTTTTGGTGGTACTGGTTGTTAGTGGTACTGGTTGATGGAGGTACTGGTTGTTAGTGGTACTGGTTATTGGTGGTACTGGTTGTTGGTGGTACTGGGTGTTAGTGGTACTATTTGTTGGTGGTATTGGTTGGTGGATGTATTGGTTGTTGGTGGTACTGGTTGTTGTTGATACTGGGTGTTGGTGGTACTGTTTGTTAGCGGTTACTGGTTGTTGCTGGTACTGGTTGTTGGTGGTACTAGTTGTTGGTGGTACTGGTTGTTGGTGGTACTAAGAGTTAGTTGTACTGGTTGTTGGTGGACCTGGTTGTTAGTGGTTCCGGTTGTTAGTGGTTCTTGTTGTTAGTGGTACTTGTTGTTGGTGGTACTGGTTGTTGGTGGTACTGGTTGTTGCTGGTACTGGTTGTTAGTGGTTCTGGTTGTTGGCGGTACTTGTTGTTAGTGGTACTGGTTGCTGGTATTACTAGTTGTTGGGGGTACTTGTTGGTAGTGGTACTGAATGTTGGAGGTTTTAGTTGATGGTGGTACTGAGTATTGTTGGTGCTGGTTGTTGGTGGTAATAGTTGTTAGTGGTACTGTGTGATGGTGGTACTGGTTGTTGGTGGAGTTGGGCGGTGTTGGTACTGATTGTTGGTGGTGTTGGTTGTTGGTGGTACTGGTTGTTGGTGGTACTGTTTGTTGGGGGTACTGGTTGTTTGTGGTACTGGTGGTTGGTGGTACTGGTTGTTGATGGTACTGGTTTAAGGTGGTCCTGCTTGTTAGTGGTACGGGATGTTGTTGGTAATGGTTGTTGGTGGTACTGAGTGTTGGTGGTACTGGTTGTTGGTGGTACTGAGTGTTGGTGGTACTGGTTGTTGGTGGTACTGGTTCTAAGTGGTACTGGATGTTGGTGGTACTGGTTGTTGGTGGTTCTGGTTGTTGGTGTTACTGGTTGTTGGTGGTACTGGGTGTTTTTGGTTCTGGGTGTTAGTGGTACAGGTTGTTGGTGGTACTGGTTGTTGATGGTACTAGGTGTTGGTGGTACTGGTTGTCTATGGAACTGGTTGTAGTTGGTGCTGGTTGTTGGTGGTACTGGGTGTTTGTGGTACTGGTTGTTGGTGGTACTGGGTGTTGGTGGTACTGGGAATTAGTGGTACTGGTTGTTGGTGGTACTGATTTTTGTTGGTACTGGGTGTTAGTGGTACAGGTTGTTGGTGGTACTGGATGTTAGAGGTACAGGTTGTTGGTGGTACTGGTTGTTGGTGGTACTGGTTGTTGGTGGTAATGGTAGTTTGTTGTACAGGTTGTTGGTGGTACTGGTTGTTGGTGGTACTGTTTGTTGGTGGTACTGGTTGTTGATGGTACTATTTGTTGGTTGTACAGGTTGTTGGTGGTACTGGATGTTGGTGGTACTGATTGTTAGTGGTGTTGGTTGTTGGTGTTCCTGGTTGTTGGTGGTACTGGATGTTGGTGGTACTGGTTGTTTGTGGTACTGGGTGTTGGTCGTACTGGGTGTTAGTGGTACTGGTTATTGGTGGTGCTGGTTGTTGGTGGTACTGGTTGTTGGTGGCACTGTTTGTTAGTGGTACAGGTTGTTGGTTGTATTGATTGTTGGTGGTACTCGTTGTTGGTGGTAGAGTGTGGTAGTGGGAATGATTGTTGGTGGTACTGGGTGTTATTGGTACTGGTTGTTGGTGGTGCTGGTTTTTGGTGGTACAGGTTGTTATTGGTACTGTTTGTTGGTGGTACTGGTTGTTGGTGGTACTGGTGTTTGGTGGTACTGGTTCTTGGTGGTACTGGTTGTTAGGGGTACAGGTTGTTGGTGGTTCTGGTTGTTGGTTGTACTGGTTATTGGTGGTACTGGTTGTTGGTGGTACTGGTTGTTGGTGGTACTGGTTGTTGGTGGTAGTGTTTCTTGGTGGTACTGGTTGTTGGTGGTACAGGTTGTTAGTGGTACTTGTTATTGGTGGTACTAGTTTTTCGTGGTACTGGGTATCAGTGGTACTGCTTGTTTGTGGTACTGGTTGTTGGTGGTACTGGGTGTTGGTGGGACTGTTTGATGGTGGTACTGGTTGTTGGTTGTACAAGTTGTTGGTGGTTCTCGTTGTTGGTGGTACTGTTTTTTGGTGGTACTGGTTGTTGCTGGCACTGGTTGTTGGTGGTAATGAATGATGGTGGTACTTATTTTTGGTGGTACTGGTTGTTGGTGGTACTGTTTGTTGGAGGTACTGGTGGTTGGTGGTACTGGGTGTTTGTGGTAATGTTTGTTGATACTACAGGTTGTTGGTTGTACTGGTTGTGGGTGGTACTGGTTGTTGGTGGTACAGGCTGTTGGTGGTACTAGTTGTTGGTGGTACTGGTTGTTGGTTGTACTGTATGTTGGTGGTACTGTTTGTTGGTGGTAATGGGTGTTAGTGGTACTGGATGTTGGTGGAACTGGTTTTTACTGGTATTGGTTTTTGGTGGAACGGGTTGTTAGTGGTATTGGTTGTTGTGGTACTGGTTGTTGGTGGTACTGGTTGTAAGTGGTACTGGTTGTTGGTGGGAGTGGTTGTTGGTGGTACTGGTTGTTGGTGGTACTGGTTGTTGGTGGTACAGGATGTTGGTGGTACTAGTTGTTGGTGGTACTGGTTGTTGGTTGTACTGTATGTTGGTGGTACAGTTTGTTGGTGGTACTGGGTGCTAGTGGTACTGGTTGTTGGTGGAACTGGTTTTTACTGGCACTGGTTTTTGGTGGAACTGGTTGTTAGTGGTATTGCTTGTTGTGGTACTGGTTGTTGGTGGTACTGGTTGTAAGTGGTGCTGGTTGTTGGTGCTACTGGTTGTTGGTGGTACTGGTTGTTGCTTGTAATGTTTGTTGGTGGTACTTTTCGTTGGTAGTACTGGTTGTTAGGGGTACTGTTTGTTGGCGGTACTGGTTGTTAGTGGTACTGGTTGTTGGTGGTACTGGTTGTTAATGGTACTGGGTGTTGGTGGTACTGGGTGTTAGTGGTACTGGTTGTTGGTGGTACAGGTTGTTAGTGGTACTGGTTGTTGGTGGTACTGGTTGTTGGTGGTACTGTTTGTTGGCGGTACTGGTTTTTAGTGGTACTAGTTGTTGGTGGTACTGGTTGTTGGTGGTACTGGTTGTTAGTGGTACTGGTTGTTTGTGGTACTGGTTGTTGGTGGTACTGAATGTTGATGGTACTGTTTGTTGGATGTACTGGTTGTTGGTTGTACTAGTTGTTAGTGGTACTGGTTGTTGGTGGTACTGCTTGTTGGTGGTACTGTTTGTTGGAGGTACTGGTTGTTGGTGGTACTGGTGGTTAGTAGTACTGTTGGTTGGTGGTACTGATTGTTAGTGGTACTGGTTGTTGGTGGTACTGGTTGTTAGTGGTACTGGTTGATGGTGGTCCTACTTGTTTGTGGTACTGGATGTTGGTGGTACTAGTTGTTGGTGGTACTGAGTGTTGGTGGTACTGGTTGTTGGGGGTACTGGTTGTTAGTGGTACTGGATGTTGGTGGTACTGGTTATTAGTGGTACTGGGTGATGGTGGTACTGGTTGTTGGTGGAGTTGGGCGGTGTTGGTACTGGTTGTTGGAGGTGTTTGTTGTTGGTGGTACTGGTTGTTGGTGGTACTGTTTGTTGGAGGTACTGGTTGTTGGTGGTACTGGTGGTTGGTGGTACTGTTTGTTGGGGGTACGGGTTGTTAGTGGTACTGTTTGTTGGTGGTACTGGTTGTTGGTGGTGCTGGTTGAAGGTAGTCCTGCTTGTTAGTGGTACGGGATATTGTTGGTACTAGTTGTTGGTGGTACTGAGTGTTGATGATACTGGTTGTTGGTGGTACTGAGTGTTGGTGGTACTGGTTGTTGGTGGTACTGGTTGTATGTGGTACTGGATGTTGGTGGTACTGGTTGTTGGTGGTACTGGGTGTTTTTGGTTCTGGGTGTTAGTGGTACAGTTTGCTGGTGGTACTGGTTGTTGATGGTACTAGGTTTTGGAGGTACTGGTTGTCTGTGGAACTGGTTGTAGTTGGTACTGGTTGTTGGTGGTACTGGGTGTTGGTGGTACTGGGAATTAGTGGTACTGGTTGTTGGTGGTACTGGATGTTAGAGGTACAGGTTGTTGGTGGTACTGGTTGTTGGTGGTACTGGTTGTTGGTGGTACTGGTTGTTGGTTGTACTGTATGTTGGTGGTACTGTTTGTTGGTGGTAATGGGTGTTAGTGGTACTGGATGTTGGTGGAACTGGTTTTTACTGGTATTGGTTTTTGGTGGAACGGGTTGTTAGTGGTATTGGTTGTTGTGGTACTGGTTGTTGGTGGTTCTGGTTGTAAGTGGTACTGGTTGTTGGTGGGAGTGGTTGTTGGTGGTACTGGTTGTTGGTGGTACTGGTTGTTGGTGGTACTGGTTGTTGTTGGCACTGGTTGTTGGTGGTACTGGTGGTTGGTGGTACTGGTGGTTGGTGTACAGGGTGTTTGTGGTAATGTTTGTTGATATTATAGGTTGTTGGTTGTACTGGTTGTTGGTGGTACTGGTTGTTGGTGGTACAGGATGTTGGTGGTACTAGTTGTTGGTGGTACTGGTTGTTGGTTGTACTGTATGTTGGTGGTACAGTTTGTTGGTGGTACTGGGTGCTAGTGGTACTGGTTGTTGGTGGAACTGGTTTTTACTGGTACTGGTTTTTGGTGGAACTGGTTGTTAGTGGTATTGCTTGTTGTGGTACTGGTTGTTGGTGGTACTGGTTGTAAGTGTGCTGGTTGTTGGTGCTACTGGTTGTTGGTGGTACTGGTTGTTGCTTGTAATGTTTGTTGGTGGTACTTTTCGTTGGTAGTACTGGTTGTTAGGGGTACTGTTTGTTAGCGGTACTGGTTGTTAGTGGTACTGGTTGTTGGTGGTACTGGTTGTTAATGGTACTGGGTGTTGGTGGTACTGGGTGTTAGTGGTACTGGTTGTTGGTGGTACAGGTTGTTAGTGGTACTGGTTGTTGGTGGTACTGGTTGTTGGTGGTACTGTTTGTTGGCGGTACTGGTTTTTAGTGGTACTAGTTGTTGGTGGTACTGGTTGTTGGTGGTACTGGTTGTTAGTGGTACTGGTTGTTTGTGGTACTGGTTGTTGGTGGTACTGAATGCTGATGGTACTGTTTGTTGGATGTACTGGTTGTTGGTGGTACTAGTTGTTAGTGGTACTGGTTGTTGGTGGTACTGGTTGTTGGTGGTACTGTTTGTTGGAGGTACTGGTTGTTGGTGGTACTGGTGGTTAGTAGTACTGTTGGTTGGTGGTACTGATTGTTAGTGGTACTGGTTGTTGGTGGTACTGGTTGTTAGTGGTACTGGTTGATGGTGGTCCTACTTGTTTGTGGTACTGGATGTTGGTGGTACTAGTTGTTGGTGGTACTGAGTGTTGGTGGTACTGGTTGTTGGGGGTACTGGTTGTTAGTGGTACTGGATGTTGGTGGTACTGGTTATTAGTGGTACTGGGTGATGGTGGTACTGGTTGTTGGTGGAGTTGGGCGGTGTTGGTACTGGTTGTTGGAGGTGTTTGTTGATGGTGGTACTGGTTGTTGGTGGTACTGTTTGTTGGAGGTACTGGTTGTTGGTGGTACTGGTGGTTGGTGGTACTGTTTGTTGGGGGTACGGGTTGTTAGTGGTACTGTTTGTTGGTGGTACTGGTTGTTGGTGGTGCTGGTTGAAGGTAGTCCTGCTTGTTAGTGGTACGGGATATTGTTGGTACTAGTTGTTGGTGGTACTGAGTGTTGGTGATACTGGTTGTTGGTGGTACTGAGTGTTGGTGGTACTGGTTGTTGGTGGTACTGGTTGTAAGTGGTACTGGATGTTGGTGGTACTGGTTGTTGGTGGTACTGGGTGTTTTTGGTTCTGGGTGTTAGTGGTACAGTTTGCTGGTGGTACTGGTTGTTGATGGTACTAGGTTTTGGAGGTACTGGTTGTCTGTGGAACTGGTTGTAGTTGGTACTGGTTGTTGGTGGTACTGGGTGTTGGTGGTATTGGGAATTAGTGGTACTGGTTGTTGGTGGTACTGGATGTTAGAGGTACAGGTTGTTGGTGGTACTGGTTGTTGGTGGTACTGGTTGTTGGTGGTAATGGTTGTTTGTTGTGCAGGTTGTTGGTGGTACTGGTTGTTGGTGGTACTGTTTGTTGGTGGTACTGGTTGTTGGTGGTACTAGTTCTTGGTTGTACAGGTTGTTGGTGGTACTGGTTGTTGGTGGTACTGGTTGTTAGTGGTGTTGGTTGTTGGTTTTACTGGTTGTTGGTGGTACTGGATGTTGGTGGTACTGGTTGTTTGTGGTACTGGGTGTTGGTCGTACTGGGTGTTAGTGGTACTGGTTATTGGTGGTACTGGTTGTTGGTGGTACTGGTTGTTGGTGGTACTGTTTATTAGTGGTAAAGGTTGTTGGTGGTACTGGTTGTTGGTGGTACTGGTTGTTGGTGGTAGAGTGTGTTAGTGGGAATGATTGTTGTTGGTACTGGGAGTTATTGGTACTGGTTGTTGGTGGTACTGGTTTTTGGTGGTACTGGTTGTTAGTGGTACTGTTTGTTGGTAGTACTGGTTGTTGGTGGTACTGGTTGTTGGTGGTACTGGTTGTTGGTGGTACTGGTTGTTAGGGGTACAGGTTGTTGGTGGTTCTGGTTGTTGGTTGTACTGGTTATTGGTGGTACTGGTTGTTGGTGGTACTGGTTGCTGGTGGTACTGGTTGTTGGTATTAGTGTTTCTTGGTGGTTCTGGTTGTTAGTGGTAATGGTTGTTAGTGGTTCTTGTTGTTGGTGGTTACTGGCTGTTGGTGGTACTGGTTGTTGGTGGTACTGGTTGTTGGTGGAACTGGTTGTTGTTGGTACTTTATGTTAGTGGTACTGGTGGTACTGGCTGTTGGTGGTACTGGCTGTTTTTGGTACTGGGTGTTGGTGGTACTGGTTTTTCGTGGTACTGGGTGTTGGTGGTACTTGTTGTAGGTGGTACTGGTTGTTAGTGGTACTGGTTGTTGGTGGTACTGGTTGTTAGTGGTACTGGTTGTTGGTGGTATTGGTTGGTGGATGTATTGGTTGTTGGTGGTACTGGTTGTTGTTGATACTGGGTGTTGGTGGTACTGTTTGTTAGCGGTTACTGGTTGTTGCTGGTACTGGTTGTTGGTGGTACTGGTTGTTGTTGGTACTGGTTGTTGGTGGTACTAAGAGTTAGTTGTACTGGTTGTTGGTGGACCTGGTTGTTAGTGGTTCCGGTTGTTAGTGGTTCTTGTTGTTAGTGGGACTTGTTGTTGGTGGTACTGGTTGTTGGTGGTACTGGTTGTTGCTGGTACTGGTTATTAGTGGTTCTGGTTGTTGGCGGTACTTGTTGTTAGTGGTACTGGTTGCTGGTATTACTTGTTGTTGGGGGTACTTGTTGGTAGTGGTACTGGATGTTGGTGGTTTTAGTTGATGGTGGTACTGAGTATTGTTGGTGCTGGTTGTTGGTGGTAATAGTTGTTAGTGGTACTGGTTGTTGGTGGTACTGGTTGTTGGTGGTACTGGTTGTTAGTGGTAATGGTTGTTGGTGGTAATGGTTCTTAGTGGTACTGGTTGCTGGTGGCACTGGTTGTTGGGGGTACTGAATGTTGGCGGTACTGGTTGTTGGTGGTACTGGTTGGTAGTGGTACTGGATGTTGGTGGTACTGGCTGTTGGTGATACTGAGTGTTGGTGGTGCTGGTTGTTGGTGGTAATGGTTGTTAGTGGTACTGGTTGTTGGTGGTACTGGCTGTTGGTACTACTGGCTGCTGGAGGTACTGGTTGTTAGTGGTACTGGTTGTTGGTGGTACTGATTGTTGGTGGTACTGGGTGTTAGTGGTAATGTTTGTTGGTGGTACTGGTTGTTGGTGGTACTGGGAGTTAGTGGTTCAGGTTGTTGGTGGTTCTGGTTGTTAGTGGTACTGGTTGTTAGTGGTACTGGTTGTTAGTGGTACTGGTTGTTGCTGGTACTAGTTGTTGGTGGTACTGGTTATTAGTGGTACTGGTTGTTGGTGGTATTGGTTGGTGGATGTATTGGTTGTTGGTAGTACTGGTTGTTGTTGATACTGGGTGTTGGTGGTACTGTTTGTTAGCGGTTACTGATTGTTGCTGGTACTGGTTGTTGGTGGTACTGGTTGTTGGTGGTACTGGTTGTTGGTGGTACTAAGAGTTAGTTGTACTGGTTGTTGGTGGACCTGGTTGTTAGTGGTTCCGGTTGTTAGTGGTTCTTGTTGTTAGTGGTACTTGTTGTTGGTGGTACTGGTTGTTGGTGGTACTGGTTGTTGCTGGTACTGGTTGTTATTGGTTCTGGTTGTTGGCGGTACTTGTTGTTAGTGGTACTGGTTGCTGGTATTACTAGTTGTTGGGGGTACTTGTTGGTAGTGGTACTGGATGTTGGTGGTTTTAGTTGATGGTGGTACTGAGTATTGTTGGTGCTGGTTGTTGGTGGTAATAGTTGTTAGTGGTACTGGTTGTTGGTGGTACTGGTTGTTGGTGGTACTGGTTGTTAGTGGTACTGGTTGTTGGTGGTAATGGTTCTTAGTGGTACTGGTTGCTGGTGGCACTGGTTGTTGGGGGTACTGAATGTTGGCGGTACTGGTTGTTGGTGGTACTGGTTGGTAGTGGTACTGGATGTTGGTGGTACTGGCTGTTGGTGATACTGAGTGTTGGTGGTGCTGGTTGTTGGTGGTAATGGTTGTTAGTGGTACTGGTTGTTGGTGGTACTGGCTGTTGGTACTACTGGCTGCTGGAGGTACTGGTTGTTAGTGGTACTGGTTGTTGGTGGTACTGATTGTTGGTGGTACTGGGTGTTAGTGGTAATGTTTGTTGGTGGTACTGGTTGTTGGTGGTACTGGGAGTTAGTGGTTCAGGTTGTTGGTGGTTCTGGTTGTTAGTGGTACTGGTTGTTAGTGGTACTGGTTGTTAGTGGTACTGGTTGTTGCTGGTACTAGTTGTTGGTGGTACTGGTTGTTAGTGGTACTGGTTGCTAGTGGTACTGGTTGTTGCGGGTACTAAGTGCTGGTGGTACTGGTTGTTGATGGTACTGGTTGGTAGTGGTACTTGATGTTGGTGGTACTGGTTGTTGGTGGTACTGAGTGTTGGTTATACTGGTTTTTGGTGGTACTGGTTGTTGGTGGTGCTGGTTGTTGGTGGTAATGGTTGTTAGTGGTACTGGTTGGTGGTGGTACTGGTTGCTGGTGGTACTGGTTTTTGGTGGTACTGTTTGTTAGTGGTACTGGTTGTTGGTTGTACTGGCTGTTGGTGGTACTGGTTGTTAGTGGTATTGGTTGTTAGTGGTTCCGGTTGTTAGTGGTTCTTGTTGTTAGTGGTACTATTTGTTGCTGGTACTGGTTGTTAGTGGTACTGGTTGTTGGTTGTACTTGTTGTTAGTGGTACTGGTTGTTGGTTTTACTAGGTGTTGGTGGTACTGGTTGTTGGTTGTACTGGTTTTTGGTGGTACTGGTTGTTAGTGGTACTGGTTGATGGAGGTACTGGTTGTTAGTGGTACTGGTTATTGGTGGTACTGGTTGTTGGTGGTACTGGGTGTTAGTGGTACTGGTTGTTGGTGGTATTGGTTGGTGGATGTATTGGTTGTTGGTGGTACTGGTTGTTGTTGATACTGGGTGTTGGTGGTACTGTTTGTTAGCGGTTACTGGTTGTTGCTGGTACTGGTTGTTGGTGGTACTAGTTGTTGGTGGTACTGGTTGTTGGTGGTACTAAGAGTTAGTTGTACTGGTTGTTGGTGGACCTGGTTGTTAGTGGTTCCGGTTGTTAGTGGTTCTTGTTGTTAGTGGTACTTGTTGTTGGTGGTACTGGTTGTTGGTGGACTTGTTGTTGCTGGTACTGGTTGTTAGTGGTTCTGGTTGTTGGCGGTACTTGTTGTTAGTGGTACTGGTTGCTGGTATTACTAGTTGTTGGGGGTACTTGTTGGTAGTGGTACTGAATGTTGGTGGTTTTAGTTGATGGTGGTACTGAGTATTGTTGGTGCTGGTTGTTGGTGGTAATAGTTGTTAGTGGTACTGGTTGTTGGTGGTACTGGTTGTTGGTGGTACTGGTTGTTAGTGGTAATGGTTGTTGGTGGTAATGGTTCTTAGTGGTACTGGTTGCTGGTGGCACTGGTTGTTGGGGGTACTGAATGTTGGCGGTACTGGTTGTTGGTGGTACTGGTTGGTAGTGGTACTGGATGTTGGTGGTACTGGCTGTTGGTGATACTGAGTGTTGGTGGTGCTGGTTGTTGGTGGTAATGGTTGTTAGTGGTACTGGTTGTTGGTGGTACTGGCTGTTGGTACTACTGGCTGCTGGAGGTACTGGTTGTTAGTGGTACTGGTTGTTGGTGGTACTGATTGTTGGTGGTACTGGGTGTTAGTGGTAATGTTTGTTGGTGGTACTGGTTGTTGGTGGTACTGGGAGTTAGTGGTTCAGGTTGTTGGTGGTTCTGGTTGTTAGTGGTACTGGTTGTTAGTGGTACTGGTTGTTAGTGGTACTGGTTGTTGCTGGTACTAGTTGTTGGTGGTACTGGTTGTTAGTGGTACTGGTTGCTAGTGGTACTGGTTGTTGCGGGTACTAAGTGCTGGTGGTACTGGTTGTTGATGGTACTGGTTGGTAGTGGTACTTGATGTTGGTGGTACTGGTTGTTGGTGGTACTGAGTGTTGGTTATACTGGTTTTTGGTGGTACTGGTTGTTGGTGGTGCTGGTTGTTGGTGGTAATGGTTGTTAGTGGTACTGGTTGGTGGTGGTACTGGTTGCTGGTGGTACTGGTTTTTGGTGGTACTGTTTGTTAGTGGTACTTGTTGTTGGTTGTACTGGCTGTTGGTGGTACTGGTTGTTAGTGGTATTGGTTGTTAGTGGTTCCGGTTGTTAGTGGTTCTTGTTGTTAGTGGTACTATTTGTTGCTGGTACTGGTTGTTAGTGGTACTGGTTGTTGGTGGTACTTGTTGTTAGTGGTACTGGTTGTTGGTTTTACTAGGTGTTGGTGGTACAGGTTGTTGGTGGTACTGGTTTTTGGTGGTACTGGTTGTTAGTGGTACTGGTTGATGGAGGTACTGGTTGTTAGTGGTACTGGTTATTGGTGGTACTGGTTGTTGGTGGTACTGGGTGTTAGTGGTACTGGTTGTTGGTGGTATTGGTTGGTGGATGTATTGGTTGTTGGTGGTACTGGTTGTTGTTGATACTGGGTGTTGGTGGTACTGTTTGTTAGCGGTTACTGGTTGTTGCTGGTACTGGTTGTTGGTGGTACTGGTTGTTGGTGGTACTGGTTGTTGGTGGTACTGGTTGTTGGTGGTACTAAGAGTTAGTTGTACTGGTTGTTGGTGGACCTGGTTGTTAGTGGTTCCGGTTGTTAGTGGTTCTTGTTGTTAGTGGTACTTGTTGTTGGTGGTACTGGTTGTTGGTGGTACTGGTTGTTGCTGGTACTGGTTGTTAGTGGTTCTGGTTGTTGGCGGTACTTGTTGTTAGTGGTACTGGTTGCTGGTATTACTAGTTGTTGGGGGTACTTGTTGGTAGTGGTACTGAATGTTGGTGGTTTTAGTTGATGGTGGTACTGAGTATTGTTGGTGCTGGTTGTTGGTGGTAATAGTTGTTAGTGGTACTGGTTGTTGGTGGTACTGGTTGTTGGTGGTACTGGTTGTTAGTGGTAATGGTTGTTGGTGGTAATGGTTCTTAGTGGTACTGGTTGCTGGTGGCACTGGTTGTTGGGGGTACTGAATGTTGGCGGTACTGGTTGTTGGTGGTACTGGTTGGTAGTGGTACTGGATGTTGGTGGTACTGGCTGTTGGTGATACTGAGTGTTGGTGGTGCTGGTTGTTGGTGGTAATGGTTGTTAGTGGTACTGGTTGTTGGTGGTACTGGCTGTTGGTACTACTGGCTGCTGGAGGTACTGGTTGTTAGTGGTACTGGTTGTTGGTGGTACTGATTGTTGGTGGTACTGGGTGTTAGTGGTAATGTTTGTTGGTGGTACTGGTTGTTGGTGGTACTGGGAGTTAGTGGTTCAGGTTGTTGGTGGTTCTGGTTGTTAGTGGTACTGGTTGTTGGTGGTACTGGTTGTTGGTGGTACTGGTTGTTAGTGGTAATGGTTGTTGGTGGTAATGGTTCTTAGTGGTACTGGTTGCTGGTGGCACTGGTTGTTGGGGGTACTGAATGTTGGCGGTACTGGTTGTTGGTGGTACTGGTTGGTAGTGGTACTGGATGTTGGTGGTACTGGTTGTTGCTGGTACTGGTTGTTGGTGGTACTGGTTGTTGGTGGTACTGGTTGTTGGTGGTACTAAGGGTTAGTTGTACTGGTTGTTGGTGGACCTGGTTGTTAGTGGTTCCGGTTGTTAGTGGTTCTTGTTGTTAGTGGTACTATTTGTTGCTGGTACTGGTTGTTAGTGGTACTGGTTGTTGGTGGTACTTGTTGTTAGTGGTACTGGTTGTTGGTTGTACTGGCTGTTGGTGGTACTGGTTGTTAGTGGTATTGGTTGTTAGTGGTTCCGGTTGTTAGTGGTTCTTGTTGTTAGTGGTACTATTTGTTGCTGGTACTGGTTGTTAGTGGTACTGGTTGTTGGTGGTACTTGTTGTTAGTGGTACTGGTTGTTGGTTTTACTAGGTGTTGGTGGTACTGGTTGTTGGTTGTACTGGTTTTTGGTGGTACTGGTTGTTAGTGGTACTGGTTGATGGAGGTACTGGTTGTTAGTGGTACTGGTTATTGGTGGTACTGGTTGTTGGTGGTACTGGGTGTTAGTGGTACTGGTTGTTGGTGGTATTGGTTGGTGGATGTATTGGTTGTTGGTGGTACTGGTTGTTGTTGATACTGGGTGTTGGTGGTACTGTTTGTTAGCGGTTACTGGTTGTTGCTGGTACTGGTTGTTGGTGGTACTAGTTGTTGGTGGTACTGGTTGTTGGTGGTACTAAGAGTTAGTTGTACTGGTTGTTGGTGGACCTGGTTGTTAGTGGTTCCGGTTGTTAGTGGTTCTTGTTGTTAGTGGTACTTGTTGTTGGTGGTACTGGTTGTTGGTGGACTTGTTGTTGCTGGTACTGGTTGTTAGTGGTTCTGGTTGTTGGCGGTACTTGTTGTTAGTGGTACTGGTTGCTGGTATTACTAGTTGTTGGGGGTACTTGTTGGTAGTGGTACTGAATGTTGGTGGTTTTAGTTGATGGTGGTACTGAGTATTGTTGGTGCTGGTTGTTGGTGGTAATAGTTGTTAGTGGTACTGGTTGTTGGTGGTACTGGTTGTTGGTGGTACTGGTTGTTAGTGGTAATGGTTGTTGGTGGTAATGGTTCTTAGTGGTACTGGTTGCTGGTGGCACTGGTTGTTGGGGGTACTGAATGTTGGCGGTACTGGTTGTTGGTGGTACTGGTTGGTAGTGGTACTGGATGTTGGTGGTACTGGCTGTTGGTGATACTGAGTGTTGGTGGTGCTGGTTGTTGGTGGTAATGGTTGTTAGTGGTACTGGTTGTTGGTGGTACTGGCTGTTGGTACTACTGGCTGCTGGAGGTACTGGTTGTTAGTGGTACTGGTTGTTGGTGGTACTGATTGTTGGTGGTACTGGGTGTTAGTGGTAATGTTTGTTGGTGGTACTGGTTGTTGGTGGTACTGGGAGTTAGTGGTTCAGGTTGTTGGTGGTTCTGGTTGTTAGTGGTACTGGTTGTTAGTGGTACTGGTTGTTAGTGGTACTGGTTGTTGCTGGTACTAGTTGTTGGTGGTACTGGTTGTTAGTGGTACTGGTTGCTAGTGGTACTGGTTGTTGCGGGTACTAAGTGCTGGTGGTACTGGTTGTTGATGGTACTGGTTGGTAGTGGTACTTGATGTTGGTGGTACTGGTTGTTGGTGGTACTGAGTGTTGGTTATACTGGTTTTTGGTGGTACTGGTTGTTGGTGGTGCTGGTTGTTGGTGGTAATGGTTGTTAGTGGTACTGGTTGGTGGTGGTACTGGTTGCTGGTGGTACTGGTTTTTGGTGGTACTGTTTGTTAGTGGTACTGGTTGTTGGTTGTACTGGCTGTTGGTGGTACTGGTTGTTAGTGGTATTGGTTGTTAGTGGTTCCGGTTGTTAGTGGTTCTTGTTGTTAGTGGTACTATTTGTTGCTGGTACTGGTTGTTAGTGGTACTGGTTGTTGGTGGTACTTGTTGTTAGTGGTACTGGTTGTTGGTTTTACTAGGTGTTGGTGGTACAGGTTGTTGGTGGTACTGGTTTTTGGTGGTACTGGTTGTTAGTGGTACTGGTTGATGGAGGTACTGGTTGTTAGTGGTACTGGTTATTGGTGGTACTGGTTGTTGGTGGTACTGGGTGTTAGTGGTACTGGTTGTTGGTGGTATTGGTTGGTGGATGTATTGGTTGTTGGTGGTACTGGTTGTTGTTGATACTGGGTGTTGGTGGTACTGTTTGTTAGCGGTTACTGGTTGTTGCTGGTACTGGTTGTTGGTGGTACTGGTTGTTGGTGGTACTGGTTGTTGGTGGTACTGGTTGTTGGTGGTACTGGTTGTTGGTGGTACTAAGAGTTAGTTGTACTGGTTGTTGGTGGACCTGGTTGTTAGTGGTTCCGGTTGTTAGTGGTTCTTGTTGTTAGTGGTACTTGTTGTTGGTGGTACTGGTTGTTGGTGGTACTGGTTGTTGCTGGTACTGGTTGTTAGTGGTTCTGGTTGTTGGCGGTACTTGTTGTTAGTGGTACTGGTTGCTGGTATTACTAGTTGTTGGGGGTACTTGTTGGTAGTGGTACTGAATGTTGGTGGTTTTAGTTGATGGTGGTACTGAGTATTGTTGGTGCTGGTTGTTGGTGGTAATAGTTGTTAGTGGTACTGGTTGTTGGTGGTACTGGTTGTTGGTGGTACTGGTTGTTACTGGTAATGGTTGTTGGTGGTAATGGTTCTTAGTGGTACTGGTTGCTGGTGGCACTGGTTGTTGGGGGTACTGAATGTTGGCGGTACTGGTTGTTGGTGGTACTGGTTGGTAGTGGTACTGGATGTTGGTGGTACTGGCTGTTGGTGATACTGAGTGTTGGTGGTGCTGGTTGTTGGTGGTAATGGTTGTTAGTGGTACTGGTTGTTGGTGGTACTGGCTGTTGGTACTACTGGCTGCTGGAGGTACTGGTTGTTAGTGGTACTGGTTGTTGGTGGTACTGATTGTTGGTGGTACTGGGTGTTAGTGGTAATGTTTGTTGGTGGTACTGGTTGTTGGTGGTACTGGGAGTTAGTGGTTCAGGTTGTTGGTGGTTCTGGTTGTTAGTGGTACTGGTTGTTAGTGGTACTGGTTGTTAGTGGTACTGGTTGTTGCTGGTACTAGTTGTTGGTGGTACTGGTTGTTAGTGGTACTGGTTGTTAGTGGTATTGGTTGGTGGATGTATTGGTTGTTGGTGGTACTGGTTGTTGTTGATACTTTGTGTTGGTGGTACTGTATGTTAGCGGTTACTGGTTGTTGCTGGTACTGGTTGTTGGTGGTACTGGTTGTTGGTGGTACTGGTTGTTGGTGGTACTAAGGATTAGTTGTACTGGTTGTTGGTGGACCTGGTTGTTAGTGGTTCCGGTTGTTAGTGGTTCTTGTTGTTAGTGGTACTTGTTGTTGGTGGTACTGGTTGTTGGTGGTACTGGTTGTTGCTGGTACTGGTTGTTAGTGGTTCTGGTAGTTGGCGGTACTTGTTGTTAGTGGTACTGGTTGCTGGTATTACTAGTTGTTGGGGCTACTTGTTGGTAGTGGTACTGGATGTTGGTGGTTTTAGTTGATGGTGGTACTGAGTATTGTTGGTGCTGGTTGTTGGTGGTAATAGTTGTTAGTGGTACTGGTTGTTGGTGGTACTGGTTGTTGGTGGTACTGGTTGTTAGTGGTACTGGTTGTTGGTGGTAATGGTTCTTAGTGGTACTGGTTGCTGGTGGCACTGGTTGTTGGGGGTACTGAATGTTGGCGGTACTGGTTGTTGGTGGTACTGGTTGGTAGTGGTACTGGATGTTGGTGGTACTGGCTGTTGGTGATACTGAGTGTTGGTGGTGCTGGTTGTTGGTGGTAATGGTTGTTAGTGGTACTGGTTGTTGGTGGTACTGGCTGTTGGTACTACTGGCTGCTGGAGGTACTGGTTGTTAGTGGTACTGGTTGTTGGTGGTACTGATTGTTGGTGGTGCTGGTTGTTGGTGGTAATGGTTGTTAGTGGTACTGGTTGTTGGTGGTACTGGGTGTTGGTGGTAATGTTTGTTGGTGGTACTGGTTGTTGGTGGTACTGGGAGTTAGTGGTTCAGGTTGTTGGTGGTTCTGGTTGTTAGTGGTACTGGTTGTTAGTGGTACTGGTTGTTAGTGGTACTGGTTGTTGCTGGTACTAGTTGTTGGTGGTACTGGTTGTTAGTGGTACTGGTTGTTGGTGGTGCTGGTTGTTGGTGGTAATGGTTGTTAGTGGTACTGGTTGGTGGTGGTACTGGTTGCTTGTGGTACTGGTTTTTGGTGGTACTGTTTGTTAGTGGTACTGGTTGTTGGTTGTACTGGCTGTTGGTGGTATTGGTTGTTAGTGGTATTGGTTGTTAGTGGTTCCGGTTGTTAGTGGTTCTTGTTGTTAGTGGTACTATTTGTTGCTGGTACTGGTTGTTAGTGGTACTGGTTGTTGGTGGTACTTGTTGTTAGTGGAACTGGTTGTTGGTTTTACTAGGTGTTGGTGGTACTGGTTGTTGGTGGTACTAGTTTTTTGTGGTACTGGTTGTTAGTGGTACTGGTTGATGGAGGTACTGGTTGTTAGTGGTACTGGTTATTGGTGGTACTGGTTGTTGGTGGTACTGGGTGTTGGTGGTACTGGTTGTTGGTGGTATTGGTTTTTGGTGGTACTGTTTGTTAGTGGTACTTGTTGTTGGTGGTTACTGGCTGTTGGTGGTACTGGTTGTTAGTGGTATTGGATGTTAGTGGTACTGGTTGTTGGTGGTACTGGTTGTTGGTGGAACTGGTTGTTGTTGGTACTTTTTGTTGGTGGTACTGGTGGTTCTGGCTGTTGGTGGTACTGGCTGTTTTTGGTACTGGGTGTTGGTGGTACTGGGTGTTTGTGGTACTGGTTTTTCGTGGTACTGGGTTTTGGTGGTACTGGTTGTAGGTGGTACTGGTTGTTAGTGGTACTGGTTGTTGGTGGTATTGGTTGGTGGTGGTACTGGTTGTTGGTGGTACTGGTTGTTGGTGGTACTGGGTGTTGGTGGTACTGGTTGTTGGTGGTACTGGTTGTTGGTGGTACTGGTTGTTGGTGGTTCTGAGTGTTAATGGTACTGTTTGTTGGTGGTACTGGTTGTTGGTGGTACTAAGAGTTAGTGGTACTGGTTGTTGTTGGTACTGGTTGTTAGTGGTTCCGGTTGTTAGTGGTTCTTGTTATTAGTGGTACTTGTTGTTGGTGGTACTGGTTGTTGGTGGTACTGGTTGTTGGTGGTACTGGTTGTTAGTGGTACTGGTTGTTGGTGGTACTTGTTGTTAGTGGTACTGGTTGCTGGTATTACTTGTTGTTGGGGGTACTGGTTGGTAGTGGTACTGGATGTTGGTGGTTTTAGTTGATGGTGGTACTGAGTATTGGTGGTGCTGGTTGTTGGTGGTAATAGTTGTTAGTGGTACTGGTTGTTGGTGGTACAGGTTGTTAGTGGCACCGGTTGTTAGTGGTACTGGTTGTTGCTGGTACTGGTTGTTACTGGTACTGGTTGTTGGTGGTACTTGTTGTTATTGGTACTGGTTGTTAGTGGTACTGGTTGTTGGTGGTAATGGTTGTTAGTGTTATTGATTGCTGGTGGCACTGGTTGTTGGGGGGCCTGAATGTTGGCGGTACTGGTTGTTAGTGGTGCTGGTTGTTGGTGGTACTGGTTGTTGGTGGAACTGGTTGTTAGTGGTACTGGATGGTAGTGGAACAGGATGATAGTGTTACTGGTTGTTAGTGGTATTTGTTTTTGGTGGTACTTGTTGTTGGTGGTAATGAGTGTTGGTGGTACTGGTTTTTGGTGGTTCTGGTTGTTGGAGGTGCTGGTTGTTGGTGGTAATGGTTGTGAGTGGTACTAGTTGTTAGCAGTTACTGGTTGTTGCTGGTACTGGTTGTTGGTGGTACTGGTTGTTGGTGGTTCTGAGTGTTAATGGTACTGTTTGTTGGTGGTACTGGTTGTTGGTGGTACTAAGAGTTAGTGGTACTGGTTGTTGGTGGTACTGGTTGTTAGTGGTTCCGGTTGTTAGTGGTTCTTGTTGTTAGTGGTACTTGTTGTTGGTGGTACTGGTTGTTGGTGGTACTGGTTGTTGCTGGTACTGGTTGTTAGTGGTACTTGTTGTTAGTGGTACTGGTTGCTGGTATTACTTGTTGGTAGGGGTACTGGTTGGTAGTGGTACTGGATGTTGGTGGTTTTAGTTGATGGTGGTACTGAGTATTGGTGGTGCTGGTTATTGGTGGTAATAGTTGTTAGTGGTACTGGTTGTTGGTGGTACAGGTTGTTAGTGGCACCGGTTGTTATTGGTACTGGTTGTTGCTGGTACTGGTTGTTACTGGTACTGGTTGTTGGTGGTACTGGTTGTTATTGGTACTGGTTGTTAGTGGTACTGGTTGTTGGTGGTAATGGTTGTTAGTGGTACTGGCTGCTGGTGGCACTGGTTGTTGGGGGGCCTGAATGTTGGCGGTACTGGTTGTTAGTGGTGCTGGTTGTTGGTGGTACTGGTTGTTAGTGGAACTGGTTGTTAGTGGTACGGGATGGTAGTGGAACAGGATGATAGTGTTACTGGTTGTTAGTGGTATTGGTTTTTGGTGGTTCTGGTTGTTGGTGGTGCTGGTTGCTGGTGGTAATGGTTGAGAGTGGTACTAGTTGTTAAGTAGTTCTGGTTGTTAGTGGTTGAAGTTGTTGGTGGTATTGGTTGTTGGTGGTACTGGTTTTTGGTGGTACTGGTTGTTAGTTGTACTGGTTGTAGGTGGTACTGGTTGTTAGTGGTACTGGTTGTTGGTTTTACTGGTTGTTGGTGGTACTGGCTGTTGGTGGTACTGGTTGTTGGTGGTACTGGTTTTTGGTGGTACTGGTTGTTAGTGGCACTGGTTGTTGGTGGTACTGGTTGTTAGTGGTACTGGTTGATGGTGGTACTGGTTGTTGGTGGTACTGGGTGTTGGTGGTACTGGTTGATGGTGGTATTGGTTGTCAGTGTTACTGGTTGTTGGTGGTACTGGTTGTTAGTGGTATTGGTTGTTGGTGGTACTGGTTGGTGGTGTTACTGGTTGTTGGTGGTACTGGGTGTTGGTGGTACTGTTTGTTGATGGTTACTGGTTGTTGGTGGTACTGGTTGTTGGTGTTTCTGGTTGTTGGTGGTTCTGAGTGTTAATGGTACAGTTTGTTGGTGGTACTGATTGTAGGTGGTACTGGGAGTTAGTGGTACTGGTTGTTGGTTGTCCTGGTTGTTAGTGGTACAGGTTGTTAGTGGTAGTGGTTGTTAGTGGTACTGGTTGTTACTGGTACTGGTTGTTGGTGGTACTAGTTGTTGGTGGTACTGGTTGTTAGAGGTACTGGATGTTGGTGGTAATGGTTGTTAGTGGTACTGGTTGCTTGTGGCACTGGTTGTTGGGGGTACTGAATGTTGGCGGTACTGGTTGTTGGTGGTACTGGTTGGTAGTGGTACTGGATGTTGGTGGTACTGGTTGTTAGTGGTACTGGTTGTTAGTGGTACTGGTTGTTGGTGGTATTAGTTGGTGGTGGTACTGGTTGTTGTTGGTACTGGGTGTTGGTGGTACTGTTTGTTGGCGGTTACTGGTTGTTGCTGGTACTGGTTGTTGGTGGTACGGGTTGTTGGTGGTTCTGAGTGTTAATGGTACTGTTTGTTGGTAGAACTGGTTGTTGGTGGTACTAAGAGTTTGTGGTACTGGTTGTTGGTGGTCCTGGTTGTTAGTGGTTCCGGTTGTTAGTGGTTCTTGTTGTTAGTGGTACTTATTGTTGGTGGTACTGGTTGTTGGTGGTACTGGTTGTTGGTGGTACTGGTTGTTAGTGGTTCTGGTTGTTGGTGGTACTTGTTGCTAGTGGTACTGGATGCTGGTATTACTAGTTGTTGGGGTTACTGGTTGGTAGTGGTACTGGATGTTGGTGGTTTTAGTTGATGGTGGTACTGAGTATTGGTGGTGCTGGTTGTTGGTGGTAATAGTTGTTAGTGGTACTGGTTGTTGGTGGTACTGGTTGTTGGTGGTACTGGTTGTTAGTGGTACTGGTTGTTGGTGGTAATGGTTGTTAGTGGTACTGAGTGTTGGTGGTGCTGGTTGTTGGTGGTAATGGTTGTTAGTGGTACTGGTTGTTGGTGGTACTGGGTGTTAGTGGTACTGAGTGTTGGTGGTGCTGGTTGTTGGTGGTAATGTTTGTTGGTGGTACAGGTTGTTGGTGGTACTGGGAGTTAGTGGTTCAGGTTGTTGGTGGTTCTGGTTGTTAGTGGTACTGGTTGTTAGTGGTACTGGTTGTTAGTGGTACTGGTTGTTGCTGGGACTAGTTGTTGGTGGTACTGAGTGTTGGTTATACTTGTTTTTGGTGGTACTGGTTGTTGGTGGTGCTGGTTGTTGGTGGTAATGATTGTTACTTATACTGGTTGGTGGTGGTACTGGTTGTTGGTGGTACTGGTTGTTGGTGGTACTGAGTGTTGGTGGTGCTGGTTGAAAGTGGTAATGGTTGTGAGTGGTACTGGTTGTTGGTGGTACTGGCTGTTGGTGGTACTGGCTGTTGGAGGTACTGGATGTTAGTGGTACTGGTTGTTGGTGGTACTGATTGTTGGTGGTACTGGGTGTTGGTGGTAATGTTTGTTGGTGGTACTGGGAGTTAGTGGTTCAGGTTGTTAGTGGTAATGGTTGTTAGTGTTACTGGTTGTTAGTGTTACTGGTTGTTGCTGGTACTAGTTGTTGGTGGTATTGGTTGTTAGTGGTACTGGTTGTTGGTGGTACTGGTTGTTAGTGGTATTGGTTGCTGGTGGTACTGGTTGTTGCGGGTACTAAGTGTTGGTGGTACTGGTTGTTGATGGTACTGGTTGGTAGTGGTACTGGATGTTGGTGGTACTGGTTGTTGGTGGTACTGAGTGTTGGTTATACTGGTTTTTGGTGGTACTGGTTGTTGGTGGTGCTGGTTGTTGGTGGTAATGGTAATTAGTGGTACTGGTTGGTGGTGGTACTGGTTGTTGGTGGTACTGGTTTTTGGTGGCACTGGTTGTTAGTGCTACTGGTTGTTGGTGGTACTGGCTGTTGGTGGTACTGGTTGTTAGTGGTATTGGTTGTTAGTGGTTCCAGTTGTTAGTGGTTCTTGTTGTTAGTGGTACTTGTTGTTGGTGGTACTGGTTGTTGGTGGTACTGGTTGTTGCTGGTAATGGTTGTTAGTGGTACTAGTTGTTGGTGGTACTTGTTGTTAGTGGTACTGGTTGCTGGTATTACTAGTTGTTGAGGGTACTGGTTGGTAATGGTAATGGATGTTGGTGGTTTTAGTTGATGGTGGTACTGAGTATTGGTGGTGCTGGTTGTTGGTGGTAATAATTGTTAGTGGTACTGGTTGTTGGTGGTACAGGTTCTTATTGGCACCGTTTGTTAGTGGTACTGGTTGTTGCTGGTACTGGTTCTTAGTGGTACTGGTTGTTGGTGGTACTGGTTGTTGGTGGTACTGGTTCTTAGTGGTACTGGTTGTTGGTGGTACTGGTTGTTGGTGGTACTGGTTGTTAGTGGTAATGGTGATTGGTGGTTCTGGTTGATACTGATACTGGTTGTTGGTGGTTCTGCTTGTTGGTGGTACTGGTTTTTGGTGGTAATGGTTGTTAGTGGTACTGGTTGTTGGTGGTACTGGCTGTTGGTGGTACTGGCGGTTGGAGGTACTGGTTGTTAGTGGTACTGGTTGTTGGTGGTACTGGTTGTTAGTGGTGCTGGTTGTTGGTGGTACTGGTTGTTGGTGGAACTGGTTGTTGCTGGTACTGGTTGTTAGTGGTACTGGTTGTTGGTGGTTCTGGGTATTGGTTGTACTGTTTGTTGGTGGTACTGGTTGATGACGGATCTGGTTGTTAGTGGGACTGGATGTTGGTGGTACTGGTTATTCGTGGAACTGGTTGTTGGTAGCACTGGTTGTTGGTGGTACTAGGTGTTACTGGTATTGTTTGTTGTTGGTACTGATTGTTGGTGGTACTGGTTGGTAGTGGTACTGGATGTTGGTGGTTTTAGTTGATGGTGGTACTGAGTATTGGTGGTGCTGGTTGTTGGTGGTAATAGTTGTTAGTGGTACTGGTTGTTGGTGGTACAGGTTGTTAGTGGCACCGGTTGTTAGTGGTACTGGTTGTTGCTGGTACTGGTTGTTACTGGTACTGGTTGTTGGTGGTACTGGTTGTTATTGGTACTGGTTGTTAGTGGTACTGGTTGTTGGTGGTAATGGTTGTTAGTGGTACTGGTTGCTGGTGGCACTGATTGTTGGGGGGCCAGAATGTTGGCGGTACTGGTTGTTAGTGGTGCTGGTTGTTGGTGGTAATGGTTGTTGGTGGAACTGGTTGTTAGTGGTACTGGATGGTAGTGGAACTGGTTGTTAGTGGTACTGGATGGTAGTGGAACAGGATGATAGTGTTACTGGTTGTTAGTGGTATTGGTTTTTGGTGGTACTGGTTGTTGGTGGTACTGACTGTTGGTGGTACTGGTTTTTGGTGGTTCTGGTTGTTGGTGGTGCTGTTTGTTGGTGGTAATGGTTGTGAGTGGTGCTAGTTGTTAAGTAGTTCTGGTTGTTAGTGGTTGTTGTTGTTGGTGGTATCGGTTGTTGGTGGTACTGGTTTTTGGTGGTACTGGTTGTTAGTTGTACTGGTTGTTGGTGGTACTGGTTGTTAGTGCTACTGGTTGTTAGTGGTACTGGTTGTTTATGGTACTGGTTGTTAGTGGTACTGGTTGTTGGTGGTACTGGTTGTTGGTGGTACTTGGTGTTGGTGGTACTGGTTGTTGGTGGTATTGGTTGTCAGTGTTACTGGTTGTTGGTGGTACTGGTTGTTAGTGGTATTGGTTGTTGGTGGTACTGGTTGGTGGTGTTACTGGTTGTTGGTGGTACTGGGTGTTGTTGGTACTGTTTGTTGATGGTTACTGGTTGTTGGTGGTACTGGTTGTTGGTGTTACTGGTTGTTGGTAGTTCTGAGTGTTAATGGTACAGTTTGTTGGTGGTACTGATTGTAGGTGGTACTGGGAGTTAGTGGTACTGGTTGTTGGTTGTCCTGGTTGTTAGTGGTACAGGTTGTTAGTGGTACTGGTTGTTACTGGTACTGATTGTTGGTGGTACTGGTTGTTGGTGGTACTGGTTGTTAGTGGTACTGGATGTTGGTGGTAATGGTTGTTAGTGGTAATGGTTGCTGGTGGCACTGGTTGTTGGGGGTACTGAATGTTGGCGGTACTGGTTGTTGGGGTACTGGTTGGTAGTGGTACTGGATGTTGGTGGTACTGGTTGTTTGTGGTACTGGTTGTTAGTGGTACTGGTTGTTGGTGGTATTAGTTGCTGGTGGTACTGGTTGTTGGTGGTACTGGTTGTTGTTGGTACTGGGTGTTGGTGGTACTGTTTGTTGGCGGGTACTGGTTGTTGCTGGTACTTGTTGTTGGTGGTACTGGTTGTTGGTGGTTCTGAGTGTTAATGGTACTGTTTGTTGGTGGGACTGGTTGTTGGTGGTACTAAGAGTTAGTGGTACTGGTTGTTGGTGGTCCTGGTTGTTAGTGGTTCCGGTTGGTAGTGGTTCTTGTTGTTAGTGGTACTTATTGTTGGTGGTACTGGTTGTTGGTGGTACTGGTTGTTGGTGGTACTGGTTGTTAGTGGTTCTGGTTGTTGGTGGTACTTGTTGTTAGTGGTACTGGTTGCTGGTATTACTAGTTGTTGGGGTTACTGGTTGGTAGTGGTACTGGATGTTGGTGGTTTTAGTTGATGGTGGTACTGAGTATTGGTGGTGCTGGTTGTTGGTGGTAATAGTTGTTAGTGGTACTGGTTGTTGGTGGTACTGGTTGTTGGTGGTACTGGTTGTTGGTGGTACTGGTTGTTGGTGGTACTGGTTGTTAGTGGTACTGGATGTTGGTGGTAATGGTTGTTAGTGGTATTGGTTGCTGGTGGCACTGGTTGTTGGGGGTACTGAATGTTGGCGGTACTGGTTGATGGTGGTACTGGTTGGTAGTGGTACTGGATGTTGGTGGTACTGGTTGTTTGTGGTACTGGTTGTTAGTGGTACTGGTTGTTGGTGGTATTAGTTGCTGGTGGTACTGGTTGTTGGTGGTACTGGTTGTTGTTGGTACTGGGTGTTGGTGGTACTGTTTGTTGGCGGTTACTGGTTGTTGCTGGTACTTGTTGTTGGTGGTACTGGTTGTTGGTGGTTCTGAGTGTTAATGGTACTGTTTGTTGGTGGTACTGGTTGTTGGTGGTACTAAGAGTTAGTGGTACTGGTTGTTGGTGGTCCTGGTTGTTAGTGGTTCCGGTTGGTAGTGGTTCTTGTTGTTAGTGGTACTTATTGTTGGTGGTACTGGTTGTTGGTGGTACTGGTTGTTGGTGGTACTGGTTGTTAGTGGTTCTGGTTGTTGGTGGTACTTGTTGTTAGTGGTACTGGTTGCTGGTATTACTAGTTGTTGGGGTTACTGGTTGGTAGTGGTACTGGATGTTGGTGGTTTTAGTTGATGGTGGTACTGAGTATTGGTGGTGCTGGTTGTTGGTGGTAATAGTTGTTAGTGGTACTGGTTGATGGTGGTACTGGTTGTTGGTGGTACTGGTTGTTAGTGGTACTGGTTGTTGGTGGTAATGGTTGTTAGTGGTACTGAGTGTTGGTGGTGCTGGTTGTTGGTGGTAATGGTTGTTAGTGGTACTGGTTGTTGGTGGTACTGGGTGTTGGTGGTAATGTTTGTTGGTGGTACTGGTTGTTGGTGGTACTGGGAGTTAGTGGTTCAGGTTGTTGGTGGTTCTGGTTGTTAGTGGTACGGGTTGTTAGTGGTGCTGGTTGTTAGTGGTACTGGTTGTTGCTGGTACTAGTTGTTGGTGGTACTGAGTGTTGGTTATACTTGTTTTTGGTGGTACTGGTTGTTGGTGGTAATGGTTGTTAGTGGTACTAGTTGGTGGTGGTACTGGTTGTTGGTGGTACTGGTTGTTGGTGGTACTGAGTGTTGGTGGTGCTGGTTGTTGGTGGTAATGGTTGTGAGTGGTACTGGTTGTTGGTGGTACTGGCTGTTGGTGGTACTGGCTGTTGGAGGTACTGGTTGTTAGTGGTACTGGTTGTTGGTGATACTGATTGTTGGTGGTACTGGGTGTTGGTGGTAATGTTTGTTGGTGGTACTGGGAGTTAGTGGTTCAGGTTGTTAGTGGTAATGGTTGTTAGTGTTACTGGTTGTTAGTGTTACTGGTTGTTGCTGGTACTAGCTGTTGGTGGTATTGGTTGTTAGTGGTACTGGTTGTTGGTGGTACTGGTTGTTAGTGGTATTGGTTGCTGGTGGTACTGGTTGTTGCGGGTACTAAGTGTTGGTGGTACTGGTTGTTGATGGTACTGGTTGGTAGTGGTACTGGATGTTGGTGGTACTGGTTGTTGGTGGTACTGAGTGTTGGTTATACTGGTTTTAGGTGGTACTGGTTGTTGGTGGTGCTGGTTGTTTGTGGTAATGGTTGTTAGTGGTACTGGTTGGTGGTGGTACTGGCTGTTGGTGGTACTGGTTTTTGGTGGCACTGGTTGTTAAAGCTACTGGTTGTTGGTGGTACTGGCTGTTGGTGGTACTGGTTGTTAGTGGTATTGGTTGTTAGTGGTTCCAGTTGTTAGTGGTTCTTGTTGTTAGTGGTACTTGTTGTTGGTGGTAATGGTTGTTGGTGGTACTGGTTGTTGCTGGTAATGGTTGTTAGTGGTACTGGTTGTTGGTGGTACTTGTTGTTAGTGGTACTGGTTGCTGGTATTACTAGTTGTTGGGGGTACTGGTTGGTAGTGGTAATGGATGTTGGTGGATTTAGTTGATGGTGGTACTGAGTATTGGTGGTGCTGGTTGTTGGTGGTAATAATTGTTAGTGGTACTGGTTGTTGGTGGTACAGGTTCTTAGTGGCACCGTTTGTTAGTGGTACTAGTTGTTGCTGGTACTGGTTCTTAGTGGTACTGGTTGTTGGTGGTACTAGTTGTTGGTGGTACTGCTTGTTGGTAGTACTGGTTTTTGGTGGAAATGGTTGTTAGTGGTACTGGTTGTTGGTGGTACTGGCTGTTGGTGGTACTGGCTGTTGGAGGTACTGGTTGATAGTGGTACTGGTTGTTGGTGGTACTGGTTGTTAGTGGTGCTGGTTGTTGGTGGAACTGGTTGTTGGTGGAACTGGTTGTTGCTGGTACTGGTTGTTAGTGGTACTGGTTGTTAGTGGTACTGGGTATTGGTTGTACTGTTTGTTGGTGGTACTGGTTGATGGTGGATCTGGTTGTTAGTGGGACTGGTTGTTGGTGGTACTGGTTATTAGTGGAACTGGTTGTTGGTGGTACTGGTTATTAGTGGAACTGGTTGTTGGTAGCACTGGTTGTTGATGGTACTAGGTGTTACTGGTATTGTTTGTTGTTGGTACTGATTGTTGGTGGTACTGGGTGTTACTGGTACTGGTTTTTGGTGGTTCTGGTTGTTAGTGGTATTGGTTGGTGGTGGTACTGGTTGTTAGTAGTACTGGTTGCTGGTGGTTCTAGTTGTTGGTGGCACTGAGTGATTATGGTACTGTTTGTTGGTGGTACTGGTTGTTAGTGGTATTGGTTGTTGGTAGTACTGGTTGTTGGTGGTACTGAGAGTTAGTGGTTCAGGTTGTTGGTGGTTCTGGTTGTTAATGGTACTGATTGGTAGTGGTACTGGTTGTTGGTGGTACTGGTTGTTGGTGGTACTAGGAGTTAGTGGTTCAGGTTGTTTGTGGTTTTGGTTTTTAGTGGTACTGGTTGTTAGTGTTACTGGATGTTAGTGGTACTGGGTGTTGCTGGTACTAGTTGTTGGTGGTACTGGTTGTTAGTGGTACTGGTTGTTGGTGGTACTGGTTGTTAGTGGTACTTGTTGCTGGTGGTACTGGTTGTTGTGGGTACTGAGTGTTAGTGGTACTGGTTGTTGCTGGTACTGGTTGTTAGTGGTACTGGTTGTTGGTGGTACTGGTTGTTAGTGGTACTGGTTGTTAGTAGTACTGGATGTTGCTGGTACTAGTTGTTGGTGGTACTGGTTGTTAGTGGTATTGGTTGTTGGTGGTACTGGTTGGTATTGGTACTGGATGTTCGTGGTACTGGTTGTTGTTGGTACTGAGTGTTGGTGGTGCTGGTTGTTGGTGGTAATGGTTGTTAGTGGTACTGGTTGTTGGTGGTTCAGGTTGTTAGTGGTACCGGTTGTTAGTGGTACTGGTTTATAGTGGTACTGGTTGTTGGTGGTTCTGGTTGTTGGTGGTACTGGTTGTTGCTGGTATTGGTTGTTAGTGGTACTGGTTGTTGGTGGTACAGGTTGTTAGTTGTACTGGTTGCTGGTGGTACTGGGTGTTGGTGGTACTGTTTATTGGTGGTACTGGTTGATGGTGGTTCTGGTTGTTAGTAGTACTGGTTGTTGACGGTACTGGTTATTAGTGGTACTGGGTGTTGGTGGCACTGGTTGTTGGTGGTACTAGGTGTTACTGGTACTAGTTGTTGGTGGTTCTGGTTGTTAGTGGAACTGGTTGCTGGTGGTACTGGTTGTTGGTGGTACTGGTTGTTAGTAGTACTGGTTGCTGGTGGTTCTGGTTGTTGGTGGTAATGAGTGATTGTGGTACTGTTTGTTGGTGGTACAGGTTGTTGGTGGTACTGGGAGTTAGTTGTTCAGGTTGTTGGTGGTTCTGTTTGTTAATGGTACTGATTGTTAGTGGTACTGGTTGTTGGTGGTACTGGTTGTTAGTGGTACTGGGAGTTAGTGGTTCAGGTTGTTGGTGGTTCTGGTTGATAGTGGTACTGGTTGTTAGTGGTACTGGTTGTTAGTGGTACTGGTTGTTGCTGGTACTAGTTGTTGGTGGTACTGGTTGTTAGTGGTACTGGTTGTTCGTGGTACTGGTTGTTAGTGGTACTGGTTGTTGGTGGTACTGGTTGTTGTGGGTACTGAGTATTGGTGGTACTAGTTGATGCTGGAACTGATTGGTAGTGGTACTGGATGTTGGTGGTACTGGTTGTTTGTGGTACTGAGTGTTGGTTGTATTGGTTTTTGGTGGTACTGGTTGTTGGTTGTGCTGGTTGTTGGTGGTACTGGCTGTTGGTGATACTTGCTGTTGGTTGTTCTGGTTGTTAGAGGTATTGGTTGTTGGTGGTACTGTTTGTTAATGGTACTGGTTGTTGGTGGTACTGGTTGTTGGTGGAACTGGTTGGTGTTGGTACTTGTTGTTAGTGGTACTGGTGGTACTGGCTGTTGGTGTTACTGGCTGTTTGTGGTACTGGTTTTTGGTGGTACTGGGTGTTGGTGGTAATGGTTGTAGGTGGTACTGGTTGTTGGTGGTACTGGCTGGTGGTGGCACTGGTTGTTGGTGGTACTGGTTGTTGGTGGTACTGGGTGTTGGTGGTGCTGGTTGTTGGTGGTAATGGTTGTTAGTGGTACTGGTGTTTGGTGGTACTAACTGTTGGTGGTACTGGCTATTGGAGGTAATGCTTGTTAGTGGTACTGGTTGTTGGTGGTACTGGTTGTTGGTAGAACTGGTTGTTGCTGGTACTGGTTGTTAGTGGTACTGGTTGTTGGTGGTACTTGGTGTTGGTGGTACTGTTTGTTGGTGGTACTGGTTGATGGTGGTTCTGGTTGTTAGTGGTACTGGTTGTTGGTGGTACCGGATATTAGTGGAACTGGTTGTTGGTGGCACTGGTTGTTGGTTGTACTAGGTGTTACTGGTATTGTTTGTTGTTGGTACTGATTGTTGGTGGTACTGGGTGTTACTGGTACTGGTTGTTGGTGGTTCTGGATGTTAGTGGTACTGGTTGGTGGTGGTACTGGTTGTTAGTGGTACTGGTTGTTAGTAGTACTGGTTGCTGGTGGTTCTGGTTGTTAGTGGTACTGAGTGATTGTAGTACTGTTTGTTGGTGGTACTGGTTGTTAGTGGTACTGGTTGTTGGAGGTTCTAGTTGTTTGTGGTACTGGGAGTTAGTGGTTCAGGTTGTTGGTGGTTCTGGTTGTTATTGGTACTGATTGTTAGTGGTACTGGTTGTTGGTGGTACTGGAAGTAGGTGGTACTGGGAGTTAGTGGTTCAGGTTGTTGGTGGTTCTGGTTGTTAGTGGTACTGGTTGTTAGTGGTACAGGATGTTAGTGGTATTGGTTGTTGCTGGTACTAGTTGTTGGTGGTACTGGTTGTTAGTGGTACTGGTTGTTGGTGGTACTGGTTGTTAATGGTACTGGTTGCTGGTGGTTCTGGTTGTTGTGGGTACTGAGTGTTAGTGGTACTGGTTGTTGCTGGTACTGGTTGTTAGTGGTACTGGTTGTTGGTGGTACTGGTTGTTAGTGGTACTGGTTGTTAGTAGTACTGGATGTTGCTGGTACTAGTTGTTGGTAGTACTGGTTGTTAGTGGTATTGGTTGTTGGTGGTACTGGTTGGTATTGGTACTGGATGTTCGTGGTACTGGTTGTTGTTGGTACTGAGTGTTGGTGGTGCTGGTTGTTGGTGGTAATGGTTGTTAGTGGTACTGGTTGTTGGTGGTTCAGGTTGTTAGTGGTACCGGTTGTTAGTGGTACTGGTTGTTGCAGGTACTGGTTGTTAGTAGTACTGGTTGTTGGTGGCACTGGTTGTTAGTGGTACCGGTTGTTAGTGGTACTGGTTTATAGTGGTACTGGTTGTTGGTGGTTCTGGTTGTTGGTGGTACTGGTTGTTGCTGGTATTGGTTGTTAGTGGTTCTGGTTGTTGGTGGTACAGGTTGTTAGTTGTACTGGTTGCTGGTGGTACTGGGTGTTGGTGGTACTGTTTATTGGTGGTACTGGTTGATGGTGGTTCTGGTTGTTAGTAGTACTGGTTGTTGGCGGTACTGGTTATTAGTGGTACTGGGTGTTGGTGGCACTGGATGTTGGTGGTACTAGGTGTTACTGGTACTAGTTGTTGGTGGTTCTGGTTGTTAGTGGAACTGGTTGCTGGTGGTACTGGTGGTTGGTGGTACTGGTTGTTAGTAGTACTGGTTGCTGGTGGTTCTGGTTGTTGGTGGTACTGAGTGATTGTGGTACTGTTTGTTGGTGGTACAGGTTGTTGGTGGTACTGGGAGTTAGTGGTTCAGGTTGTTGGTGGTTCTGTTTGTTAATGGTACTGATTGTTAGTGGTACTGGTTGTTGGTGGTACTGGTTGTTAGTGGTACTAGGAGTTAGTGGTTCAGGTTGTTGGTGGTTCTGGTTGTTAGTGGTACTGGTTGTTAGTGGTACTGGTTGTTAGTGGTACTGGTTGTTGCTGGTACTAGTTGTTGGTGGTACTGGTTGTTAGTGGTACTGGTTGTTCGTGGGACTGGTTGCTAGTGGTACTGGTTGTTGGTGGTACTGGTTGTTGTGGGTACTGAGTATTGGTGGTACTGGTTGATGCTGGAACTGGTTGGTAGTGGTACTGGATGTTGGTGGTACTGGTTGTTTGTGGTACTGAGTGTTGGTTGTATTGGTTTTTGGTGGTACTGTTTGTTGGTTGTGCTGGTTGTTGGTGGTACTGGCTGTTGGTGATACTTGCTGTTGGTTGTACTGGTTGTTAGAGGTATTGGTTGTTGGTGGTATTGTTTGTTAATGGTACTGGTTGTTGGTGGTACTGGTTGTTGGTGGAACTGGTTGTTGTTGGTACTTGTTGTTACTGGTACTGGTGGTACTGGCTGTTGGTGTTACTGGCTGTTTGTGGTACTGGTTTTTGGTGGTACTGGGTGTTGGTGGTAATGGTTGTAGGTGGTACTGGTTGTTGGTGGTACTGGCTGGTGGTGGCACTGGTTGTTGGTGGTACTGGTTGTTGGTGGTACTGTGTGTTGATGGTACTGTTTGTTGGTGGTTACTGGTTGTTGGTGGTACTGGTTGTTGGTGGTACTGGTTGTTGGTGGTTCTGAGTGTTGGTAGTAATATTTGTTCGTGGTACTGGTTGTTGGTGGAGCTTGGTGTTAATGGTACTGTTTGTTGGTGGTACTGGCTGGTGGTGGCACTGGTTGTTGGTGGTACTGGTTGTTGCTGGTACTGGGTGTTGATGGTACTGTTTGTTGGTGGTTACTGGTTGTTGGTGGTACTGGTTGTTGGTGGTACTGGTTGTTGGTGGTTCTGAGTGTTGGTGGTAATATTTGTTCGTGGTACTGGTTGTTGGTGGTACTAGTTGTTGGTGGTACTTGGAGTTAGTGGTACTGGTTGTTGGTGGTCCTGGTTGTTAGTGGTACCGGTTGTTAGCGGTACTGGTTGTTAGTGGTACTGGTTGTTGCTGGTACTGGTTGTTTGTGGTACTGGTTGTGGGTGGTACTGGTTGTTAGTGGTATTGAGTGTTGATGGTGCTGGTTGTTGGTGGTAATGTTGTTAGTGGTACTGGTTGTTGGTGGAACAGGTTGCTGGTGGTACTGGTTGTTGGTGGAACAGGTTGCTGGTGGTACTGGTTGTTGGTGGTGCTGGTTCTTAGTGATAATGGTTGTTGGTGGTACTGGTTTTTGGTGGTACTGGTTGTTGATGGTGCGGATTGTTTGTGGTAATGGTTGTTAGTTTTGCTTGTTGTTGGTGGTTCTGGTTGTTAGTGGTACTGCTTGTTTGTGGTACTGGTTGTTAGTGGTACTGGTTGCTGGTGGTACTATTTGTTGGTGGAACCGGTTGTTGCTGGTACTGGTTGTTAGTGGAACTGGTTGTTGGTGGTACTGGGTGTTGGTGGTACTGGTTGTTAGTGGTACTGGATGTTGGTGGTACTGGTTGTTGGTGGTACTATTTGTTGGTGGAACTGGTTGTTGCTGGTACTGGTTGTTAGTGGACCAGGTTGTTGGAGGTACTGGGTGTTGGTGGTACTGGTTGTTAGTGGTACTGGTTGTTGGTGGTACTGGTTGTTGGTGGTACTGGGAGTTAGTGGTACAGGTTGTTGGTGGTTCTGTTTGCTAATGGTACTGATTGTTAGTGGTACTGGTTGTTGGTGGTACTGGTTGTTAGTGGTACTGGGAGTTAGTGGTTCAGGTTGTTGGTGGTTCTGGTTCTTAGTGGTACTGGTTGTTAGTGGTACTGGTTGTTAGTGGTACTGGTTGTTGCTGGTATTAGTTGTTGGTGGTACTGGTTCTTAGTGGTATTGGTTGTTCGTGGTACTAGTTGTTTGTGGTACTGGTTGTTGGTGGTACTGGTTGTTGTGGGTACTGAGTGTTGGTGGTACTGGTTGTTGCTGGTACTGGTTGGTAGTGGTACTGGATGTTGGTGGTACTGGTTGTTGGTGGTACTGAGTATTGGTTGTATTGGTTTTTGGTGGTACTGGTTGTTGGTTGTGCTGGTTGTTGGAGGTACTGACTGTTGGTGGAACTTGCTGTTGGTTGTACTGGTTGTTAGAGGTATTGGTTGTTGTTGGTACTGGTTGTTAGTGGTACTGGTTGTTGGTGGTACTGGTTGTTGGTGGAACTGGTTGTTGTTGGTACTTGTTGTTAGTGGTACTGGTGGAACTTGCTGTTGGTGTTACTGGCTGTTTGTGGTACTGGGTGATGGTGGTACTGGTTTTTGGAGGTACTGGGTGTTGGTGGTAATGGTTGAAGGTGGTACTGGTTGTTGGTGGTAATGGCTGGTGGTGGCACTGGTTGTTGGTGATACTAGTTGTTGGTGGTACTGGGTGTTGATGGTACTGTTTGTTGGTGGTTACTGGTTGTTGGTGGTACTGGTTGTTGGTGGAACTGGTTGTTGGTGGTTCTGAGTGTTGGTGGTAATATTTGTTCGTGGTACTGGTTGTTGGTGGAGCTTGGTGTTAAAGTTCTGTTTGTTGGTGGTACTAGTTGTTGGTGGTACTTGGAGTTAGTGGTACTGGTTGTTGGTGGTCCTGGTTGTTAGTGATACCGGTTGTTAGTGGTACTGGTTGTTAGTGGTACTGGTTGTTGCTGGTACTGGTTGTTTGTGGTACTGGTTGTGGGTGGTACTGGTTGTTAGTGGTACTGGTTGTTGGTGGTATTGAGTGTTGATTGTGCTTGTTGTTGGTGGTAATGTTGTTAGTGCTACTGGATGTTGGTGGAACAGGTTGCTGGTGGTACTGGTTGTTGGTGGTACTGGTTCTTAGTGATAATGGTTGTTGGTGGTACTGGTTTTTGGTGGTACTGGTTGTAGGTGGTGCAGGTTGTTTGTGGTAATGGTTGTTGGTGGTACTGGTTTTTGGTGGTACTGGTTGTAGGTGGTGCAGGTTGTTTGTGGTAATGGTTGTTAGTTTTGCTTGTTGTTGGTGGTTCTGGTTGTTAGTGGTACTGCTTGTTTGTGGTACTGGTAGTTGGTGGTACTGGTTTTTGGTGGTAATGGTTGTTAGTGGTACTGGTTGTTGGTGGTACTATTTGTTGGTGGTACTGATTGTTGGTGGTACCGGTTGTTAGTGGTACTGGTTGCTGGTGGTACTATTTGTTGGTGGAACTGGTTGTTGCTGGTACTGGTTGTTAGTGGAACTGGTTGTTGGTGGTAATGAGTGTTGGTGGTACTGGTTGTTAGCGGTACTGGTTGTTGGTGGTACTGGTTGTTGGTGGTACAATTTGCTGGTGGAACTGGTTGTTGCTGGTAATAATTGTTAGTGGAACTGGTTGTTGGTGGTACTGGGTGTTGGTGGTATTGGTTGTTAGTGGTACTGGTTGTTGGTGGTACTGGTTGTTGGTGGTACTGGGAGTTAGTGGTTAAGGTTGTTGGTGGTTCTGTTTGTTAATGGTACTGATTGTTAGTGGTACTGGTTGTTGGTGGTACTGGTTGTTAGTGGTACTGGGAGTAAGTGGTTCAGGTTGTTGGTGGTTCTGGTTGTTAGTGGTACTGGTTGTTAGTGGTACTGGTTGTTAGTGGTACTGGTTGTTGCTGGTACTAGTTGTTGGTGGTACTGGTTGTTAGTGGTACTGGTTGTTCGTGGTACTGGTTGTTAGTGGTACTGGTTGTTGGTGGTACTGGCTGTTGTGGGTACTGAGTGTTGGTGGTACTGGTTGTTGCTGGTACTGGTTGGTAGTGGTACTGAATGTTGGTGGTACTGGTTGTTGGTGGTTCTGAGTGTTCGTTGTATTGGTTTTTGGTGGTACTGGTTGTTGGTTGTGCTGGTTGTTGGTGGTACTGGCTGTTGGTGGTACATGTTGTTGGTTGTACAGGTTGTTAGAGGTATAGGTTGTTGTTGGTACTGGTTGTTAGTGGTACTGGTTGTTGGTGGTACTGGTTGTTGATGGAACTGGTTGTTGTTGGTACTTGTTGTTAGTTGTACTGGTGGTACTGGCTGTTGGTGTTACTGGCTGTTTGTGGTACTGGGTGATGGTGGTACTGGTTTTTGGTGGTACTGGGTGTTGATGGTAATGGTTGTAGGTGGTACTGGTTGTTGGTGGTACTGGCTGGTGGTGGCACTGGTTGTTGGTGGTACTGGTTGTTGGTGGTACTGGGTGTTGATGGTACTGTTTGTTGGTGGTTACTGGTTGTTGGTGGTACTGGTTGTTGGTGGTACTGGTTGTTGGTGGTTCTGAGTGTTGGTGGTAATATTTGTTCGTGGTACTGGTTTTTGGTGGAGCTTGGTGTTAATGGTACTGTTTGTTGGTGGTACTAGTTGTTGGTGGTACTTGGAGTTAGTGGTACTGGTTGTTGGCGGTCCTGGTTGTTAGTAATACTGGTTGTTAGTGGTACTGGTTGTTAGTGGTACTGGTTGTTGCTGGTACTGGTTGTTTGTGGTACTGGTTGTGGGTGGTACTGGTTGTTAGTGGTACTGGTTGTTGGTGGTATTGAGTGTTGATGGTGCTGGTTGTTGGTGCTAATGTTGTTAGTGGTACTGGTTGTTGGTGGAACAGGTTGCTGGTGGTACTGGTTGTTGGTGGAACAGGTTGCTGGTGGTACTGGTTGTTGGTGGTACTGGTTGTTAGTGATAATGGTTGTTGGTGGTACTGGTTTTTGGCGGTACTAGTTGTTGGTGGTGCGGGTTGTTTGTGGTAATGGTTGTTAGTTTTGCTTGATGTTGGTGGTTCTGGTTGTTAGTGGTACTGCTTGTTTGTGGTACTGGTAGTTGGTGGTACTGGTTGTTGCTGGTACTGGTTGTTTGTGGTACTGGTTGTGGGTGGTACTGGTTGTTAGTGGTACTGGTTGTTTGTGGTACTAATTGTTGGTGGTGCTGGTTGTTGGTGGTACTGGTTGTTGGTGGTATTGAGTGTTGATGGTGCTGGTTGTTGGTGCTAATGTTGTTAGTGGTACTGGTTGTTGGTGGAACAGGTTGCTGGTGGTACTGGTTGTTGGTGGAACAGGTTGCTGGTGGTACTGGTTGTTGGTGGTACTGGTTGTTAGTGATAATGGTTGTTGGTGGTACTGGTTTTTGGCGGTACTGGTTGTTGGTGGTGCGGGTTGTTTGTGGTAATGGTTGTTAGTTTTGCTTGATGTTGGTGGTTCTGGTTGTTAGTGGTACTGCTTGTTTGTGGTACTGGTAGTTGGTGGTACTGGTTGTTGGTGGTACTGGTTGTTAGTGGTACTGGTTGCTGGTGGTACTATTTGTTGGTGGAACTGGTTGTTGCTGGTACTGGTTGTTAGTGGAACTGGTTGTTGGTGGTACTGGGTGTTGGTGGTACTGGTTGTTAGTGGTACTGGTTGTTGGTGGTACTGGTTGTTGGTAATACTGGGAGTTAGTGGTTCAGGTTGTTGGTGGTTCTGTTTGTTAATGGTACTGATTGTTAGTGGTACTGGTTTTTAGTGGTACTGGTTGTTAGTGGTACTGGGAGTTTGAGATTCAGGTTGTTGGTGGTTCTGGTTGTTAGTGGTACTGGTTGTTAGTGGTACTGGTTGTTAGTGGTACTGGTTGTTACTGGTACTAGTTGTTGGTGGTACTGGTTGTTAGTGGTACTGGTTGTTGGTGGTACTGGTTGTTGTGGGTACTGAGTGTTGGTGGTGCTGGTTGTTGCTGGGACTGGTTGGTAGTGGTACTGGATGTTGGTGGTACTGGTTGTTGGTGGTTCTTGCTGATGGTGGCACTGGTTGTTGGTGGTACTGGTTGTTGGTGGGACTGGGTGTTGATGGTACTGTTTGTTGGTGGTTACTGGTTGTTGATGGTACTGGTTCTTGGTGGAAAAGGTTGCTGGTGGTATTGGTTGTTGGTGGTACTGGTTCTTAGTAATAATGGTTGTTGGTGGTACTGGTTTTTGGTGGTACTGATTGTAGGTGGTGCGGGTTGTTTGTGGTAATTGTTGTTAGTTTTGCTTGTTGTTGGTGGTTCTGCTTGTTAGTGGTACTGCTTGTTTGTGGTACTGGTAGTTGGTGGTACTGGTTTTTGGTGGTATTGGTTGTTAGTGGTACTGGTTGTTGGTGGTACTGGTTGTTGTGGGTACTGAGTGTTGGTGGTACTGGGTGATGCTGGTACTGGTTGGTAGTGGTACTGGATGTTGGTGGTACTGGTTTTTGGTGGTACTGGTTGTTGGTTGTGCTGGTTGTTCGTGGTACTGGCTGCTGGTGATACTTGCTGTTGGTTGTACTGGTTGTTAGAGGTATTAGTTGTTGGTGGTACTGGTTGTTAATGGTACTGGTTGTTGGTGGTACTGGTTGTTGGTGGAACTGGTTGTTGTTGGTACTTGTTGTTAGTGGTACTGGTGGTACTGGCTGTTGGTGTTACTGGCTGTTTGTGGTACTGGTTTTTGGTGGTACTGGGTGTTGGTGGTAATGGTTGTAGGTGGTACTTTTTGTTGGTGGTACTGGCTGGTGGTGGCACTGGTTGTTGGTGGAACTGGTTGTTGGTGGTACTGGGTGTTGATGGTACTGTTTGTTGGTGGTTACTGGTTGTTGGTGGTACTAGTTGTTGGTGGTACTGGTTGTTGGTGGTTCTGAGTGTTGGTGGTAATATTTGTTCGTGGTACTGGTTGTTGGTGGTACTAGTTGTTGGTGGTACTTGGAGTTAGTGGTACTGGTTGTTGGTCGTCCTGGTTGTTAGTGGTACCGGTTGTTAGTGGTACTGGTTGTTAGTGGTACTGGTTAGTGCTGGTACTGGTTGTTTGTGGTACTGGTTGTGGGTGGTACTGGTTGTTAGTGGTATTGAGTGTTGATGGTGCTGGTTGTTGGTGGTAATGTTGTTAGTGGTACTGGTTGTTGGTGGAACAGGTTGCTGGTGGTATTGGTTGTTGGTGGAACAGGTTGCTGGTGGAACTGGTGGTACTGGTTGTTGGTGGTGCTGGTTCTCAGTGATAATAGTTGTTGGTGGTACTGGTTTTTGGTGGTACGGGTTGTTGGTGGTGCGGGTTGTTTGTGGTAATGGTTGTTAGTTTTGCTTGTTGTTGGTGGTTCTGGTTGTTAGTGGTACTGGTTGTTAGTGGTACTGGTTGTTGGTGGTACTGGTTGTTGGTGGTACTATTTGTTGGTGGAACTGGTTGTTGCTGGTACTGGTTGTTAGTGGAACTGGTTGTTGGTGGTACTGGGTGTTGGTGGTACTGGTTGTTAGTGGTACTGGTTGTTGGTGGCACTGGTTGTTGGTGGTAGTGGGAGTTAGTGGTACAGGGTGTTGGCGGTTCTGTTTGTTAATGGTACTGATTGTTAGTGGTACTGGTTGTTGGTGGTACTGGTTGTTAGTGGTACTGGGAGTTAGTGGTTCAGGTTGTTGGTGGTTCTGGTTGTTAGTGGTACTGGTTGTTAGTGGTACTGGTTGTTAGTGGTACTGGTTGTTGCTGGTATTAGTTGTTAGTGGTACTGGTTGCTAGTGGTACTGGTTGTTCGTGGTACTGGTTGTTAGTGGTACTGGTTGTTGGTGGTACTGGTTGTTGTGGGTACTGAGTGTTGGTGGTACTGGTTGTTGCTGGTACTGGTTGGTAGTGGTACTGGATGTTGGTGGTACTGGTTGTTGGTGGTACTGAGTGTTGGTTGAATTGGTTTTTGGTGGTACTGGTTGTTGGTTGTGCTGGTTGTTGGAGGTACTGGCTGTTGGTGGTACTTGCTGTTGGTTGTACTGGTTGTTAGAGGTATTGGTTGTTGTTGGTACTGGTTGTTAGTGGTACTGGTTGTTGGTGGTACTGGTTGTTGGTGGAACTGGTTGTTGTTGGTACTTGTTGTTAGTGGTACTGGTGGAACTGGCTGTTGGTGTTACTGGCTGTTTGTGGTACTGGGTGATGGTGGTACTGGTTTTTGGTGGTACTGGGTGTTGGTGGTAATGGTTGTAGGTGGTACTGGTTGTTGGTGGTACTGGCTGGTGGTGGCACTGGTTGTTGGTGGTACTGGTTGTTGGTGGTACTGGGTGTTGATGGTACTGTTTGTTGGTGGTTACTGGTTGTTGGTGGTACTGGTTGTTGGTGGTACTGGTTGTTGGTGGTTCTGAGTGTTGGTGGTAATATTTGTTCGTGGTACTGGTTTTTGGTGGAGCTTGGTGTTAATGGTACTGTTTGTTGGTGGTACTAGTTGTTGGTTGTACTTGGAGTTAGTGGTACTGGTTGTTGGCGGTCCTGGTTGTTAGTGATACTGGTTGTTAGTGGTACTGACTGTTAGTGGTACTGGTTGTTGCTGGTACTGGTTGTTTGTGGTACTGGTTGTGGGTGGTACTGGTTGTTAGTGGTACTGGTTGTTGGTGGTACTGAGTGTTGGTGGTGCTGGTTGTTGGTGGTACTGGTTGTTGGTGGTATTGAGTGTTGATGGTGCTGGTTGTTGGTGCTAATGTTGTTAGTGGTACTGGTTGTTGGTGGAACAGGTTGCTGGTGGTACTGGTTGTTGGTGGAACAGTTTGCTGGTGGTACTGGTTGTTGGTGGTACTAGTTCTTAGTGATAATGGTTGTTGGTGGTACTGGTTTTTGGTGGTACTGGTTGTTGGTGGTGCGGCTTGCTTGTGGTAATGGTTGTTAGTTTTGCTTGATGTTGGGGGTTCTGGTTGTTAGTGGTAATGCTTGTTTGTGGTACTGGTAGTTGGTGGTACTGGTTGTTGGTGGTACTGGTTGTTGGTGGTACTGGTTGTTAGTGGTACTAGTTGCTGGTGGTACTATTTGTTGGTGGAACTGGTTGTTGCTGGTACTGGTTGTTAGTGGAACTGGTTGTTGGTGGTACTGGGTGTTGGTGGTACTGGTTGTTAGTGGTACTGGTTGTTGGTGGTACTGGTTGTTGATGGTACTGGGAGTTAGTGGTTTAGGATGTTGGTGGTTCTGTTTGTTAATGGTACTGATTGTTAGTGGTACTGGTTTCTAATGGTACTGGTTGTTAGTGGTACTGGTTGTTAGTGGTGCTGGTTGTTACTGGTACTAGTTGTTGGTGGTACTGGTTGTTAGTGGTACTGGTTGTTCGTGGTACTGGTTGTTAGTGGTACTGGTTGTTGGTGGTACTGGTTGTTGTGGGTACTGAGTGTTTGTGGTGCTGGTTGTTTCTGGGACTGGTTGGTAGTGGTACTGGATGTTGGTGGTACTGGTTGTTGGTGGTACTGAGTGTTGGTTGTATTGGTTTTTGGTGGTACTGGTTGTTGGTTGTGCTGGTTGTTGGTGGTACTGGCTGTTGGTGGTACTTGCTGTTGGTTGTACTGGTTGTTAGAGTTATTGGTTGTTGTTGGTACTGGTTGTTAGTGGTACTGGTTGTTGGCGGTACTGGTTGTTGGTGGAACTGGTTGTTGTTGGTACTTGTTGTTAGTGGTACTGGTGGTACTGGCTGTTGGTGTTACTGGCTGTTTGTGGTACTGGGTGATGGTGGTACTGGTTTTTGATAGTACTGGGTGTTGGTGGTAATGGTTGTAGGTGGTACTGGTTGTTGGTGATTCTGGCTGATGGTGGCACTGGTTGTTGGTGGTACCGGTTGTTGGTGGTACTGGGTGTTGATGGTACTGTTTGTTGGTGGTTACAGGTTGTTGGTGGTACTGGTTGTTGGTGGAACAGGTTGCTGGTGGTACTGGTTGTTGGTGGTACTGGTTCTTAGTAATAATGGTTGTTGGTGGTACTGGTTTTTGGTGGTACTGGTTGTAGGTGGTGCGGGTTGTTTGTGGTAATTATTGTTAGTTTTGCTTGTTGTTGGTGGTTCTGCTTGTTAGTGGTACTGCTTGTTTGTGGTACTGGTAGTTGGTGGTACTGGTTTGTGGTGGTATTGGTTGTTAGTGGTACTGGTTGTTGGTGGTACTGGTTGTTGTGGGTACTGAGTGTTGGTGGTACTGGTTGATGCTGGTACTGGTTGGTAGTGGTACTGGATGTTGGTGGTACTGGTTGTTGGTTGTACTGAGTGTTGGTTGTATTGGTTTTTGGTGGTACTGGTTGTTGGTTGTGCTGGTTGTTGGTGGTACTGGCTGTTGGTGATACTTGCTATTGGTTGTACTGGTTGTTAGAGGTATTAGTTGTTGGTGGTACTGGTTGTTAATGGTACTGGTTGTTGGTGGTACTGGTTGTTGGTGGAACTGGTTGTTGTTGGTACTTGTTGTTAGTGGTACTGGTGGTACTGGCTGTTGGTGTTACTGGCTGTTTGTGATACTGGTTTTTGGTTGTATTGGGTGTTGGTGGTAATGGTTGTAGGTGGTACTGGTTGTTGGTGGTACTGGCTGGTGGTGGCACTGGTTGTTGGTGGTACTGGTTGTTGGTGGTACTGGGTGTTGATGGTACTGTTTGTTGGTGGTTACTGGTTGTTGGTGGTACTGGTTGTTGGTGGTACTGGTTGTTGGTGGTTCTGAGTGTTGGTGGTAATATTTGTTAGTGGTGCTGGTTGTTGGTGGTACTAGTTCTTGGTGGTACTTGGAGTTAGTGGTACTGGTTGTTGGTGGTCCTGGTTGTTAGTGGTACTGGTTGTTGCTGGTACTGGTGGTTTGTGGTACTGGTTGAGGGTGGTACTGGTTGTTAGTGGTATTGAGTGTTGATGATGCTGGTTGTTGGTGGTAATGTTGTTAGTGGTACTGGGTGTTGGTGGAACAGGTTGCTGGTGGTACTGGATGTTGGTGGAACAGGTTGCTAGTGGTACTGGTTGTTGGTGGTGCTGGTTCTTAGTGATAATGGTTGTTGGTGGTACTGGTTTTTGGTGGTACTGGTTGTTGGTGGTGCGGGTTGTTTGTGGTAATGGTTGTTAGTTTTGCTTGTTGTTGGTAGATCTGGTTGTTAGTGGTACTGCTTGTTTGTGGTACTGGTAGTTGGTGGTACTGGTTGTTGGTGGTACTGGTTGTTGGTGGTACTGGTTGTTAGTGGTACTGGTTGCTAATGGTACTATTTGTTGGTGGAACTGGTTGTTGCTGGTACTGGTTGTTAGTGGAACTGGTTGTTGCTGGTACTGGGTGTTGGTGGAACTGGTTGTTAGTGGAACTGGTTGTTGGTGGTACTGGTTGTTTGTGGTACTATTTGTTGGAGGAACTGGTTGTTGGTGGTACTGGTTGTTAGTGGTACTGGTTGTTGGTGGTACTGGTTGTTGGTGGTACTGGGAGTTAGTGGTACAGGGTGTTGGTGGTTCTGTTTGTTAATGGTACTGATTGTTAGTGGTATTGGTTGTTGGTGGTACTGGTTGTTAGTGGTACTGGGAGATAGTGGTTCAGGTTGTTGGTGGTTCTGGTTGTTAGTGGTACTGGTTGTTAGTGGTACTGGTTGTTAGTGGTACTGGTTGTTGCTGGTATTAGTTGTTGGTGGTACTGGTTGTTAGTGGTACTGGTTGTTCGTGGTACTGGTTGTTAGTGGTACTGGTTGTTGGTGGTACTGGTTGTTGTGGGTACTGAGTGTTGGTGGTACTGGTTGTTGCTGGTACTGGTTGGTAGTGGTACTGGATGTTGGTGGTACTGAGTGTTGGTTGTATTGGTTTTTGGTGGTACTGGTAGTTGGTTGTGCTAGTTGTTGGTGGTACTGGCTGTTGGTGGTACTTGCTGTTGGTTGTACTGGTTGTTAGAGGTATTGTTTGTTGTTGGTACTGGTTGTTAGTGGTACTGGTTGTTGTTGGTACTGGTTGTTGGTGGAACTGGTTGTTGTTGGTACTTGTTGTTAGTGGTACTGGTGGAACTGGCTGTTGGTGTTACTGGCTGTTTGTGGTACTGGGTGATGGTGGTACTGGTTTTTGGTGGTACTGGGTGTTGGTGGTAATGGTTGTAGGTGGTACTGGTTGTTGGTGGTACTGGCTGATGGTGGCACTGGTTGTTGGTGGTACTGGTTGTTGGTGGTACTGGGTGTTGATGGTACTGTTTGTTGATGGTTACTGGTTGTTGGTGGTACTGGTTGTTGGTGGAACAGGTTGCTGGTGGTACTGGTTGTTGGTGGTACTGGTTGTAGGTGGTGCGGGTTGTTTGTGGTAATGGTTGTTAGTTTTGCTTCTTGTTGGTGGTTCTGCTTGTTAGTGGTACTGCTTGTTTGTGGTACTGGTAGTTGGGGGTACTGGTTTTTGGTGGTATTGGTTGTTAGTGGTACTGGTTGTTGGTGGTACTGGTTGTTGGTGGTACTGGTTGTTGGTGGTACTGGTTGTTAGTGGTACTGGTTGCTGGTGGTATTATTTGTTGTTGGAACTGGTTGTTGCTGGTACTGGTTGTTAGTGGAACTGGTTGTTGGTGGTACTGGGTATTGGTGGTACTGTTTGTTGTAGGTACTGGTTGATGGTGGTTATGGATGTTAGTGGTACTGGTTGTTGGTGGAACTGGTTGTTAGTGGTACTAGGTTTTACTGGTATTGTTTGTTGTTCGTACTGATTGTTGGTGGTACTGGGTGTTACTGGTACTGGTTGTTGGTGGTTCTGGTTGTTAGTGGTACTGGTTGTTGGTGGTACTGGTTGTTAGTGGTACTGGTTGTTGGTGGTACTGGATGTTAGTGGTGCTGGTTGCTGGAGGTTCTGGTTGTTGGTGGTACTGAGTGATTGTGGTACTCTTTGCTGGTGGGACTGGTTGTTAATGGTACTGTTTGCTGGTGGTACTGGTTGTTGATAATACTGGTTTTGGAGGTACAGATTGTTGGTGGTACTTGTTGTTAGTGGTACTGGTTGTTGGTGGTACTGGGTGTTGGTGGTACAGGGTATTAGTGGTACTGTTTGTTGGTGGTACTGGTTGTTGGTGGTACTGGGTGTTAGTGGTACAGTTTGTTGGTTGAATTGGTTGTTGGTGGTACTGGGTGTTAATAGTACTGGTTGTTGGTGGTTCTGGTTGTTAGTGGTACTGGTTGTTGGTGGTACTGGTTGTTAGTAATACTGTTTGTTGGTGGTACTGGTTGTTGTTGGTTCTGGTTGTTAGTGGTACTGGTTGTTGGTGATACTGGTTGTTAGTTGTACTGGTTGTTGGTGTTACTGGTTGTTGGTGGTACAAGTTGTTGGTGGTACTGTTTGTTGGTGTTACTGGTTGTTGGTGGTACTTGTTGTTGGTGGTACTGGTTGTGGGTGGTACTGGTTGTTAGTGGTACTGCTTGTTGGTGGTACTGAGTGTTGGTGGTGCTGGTTGTTGGTGGTATTTTTTGTTGGTGGTATTGAGTGTTGATGGTGCTGGTTGTTGGTGGTAATGTTGTTAGTGGTACTGGTTGTTGGTGGAACAGGTTGCTGGTGGTACTGGTTGTTGGTGGAACAGGTTGCTGGTGGTACTTGTTGTTGGTGGTACTGGTTCTTAGTGATAATGGTTTTTGGTGGTACTGGATTTTGGTGGTACTGGTTGTTGGTGGTGCGGGTTGTTTGTGGTAATGGTTGTTAGTTTTGCTTGTTGTTGGTTGTTCTGGTTGTTAGTGGTACTGCTTGTTTGTGGTACAGGTAGTTGGTGGTACTGGTTGTTGGTGGTACTGGTTGTTGGTAGTACTGGTTGTTAGTGGTACTGGTTGCTGGTGGTACTATTTGTTGGTGGAATTGGTTGTTGCTGGTACTAGTTGTCAGTGGAACTGGTTGTTGGTGGTACTGGCTGTTGGTGGTACTGGTTGTTAGTGGTACTGGTTGTTGGTGGTACTGGTTGTTGGTGGTACTATTTGTTGGTGGAACTGGGTGTTGCTGGTACTGGTTGTTAGTGGAACTGGTTGGTGGTGGTACTGGGTGTTGGTGGTACTGGTTGTTAGTGGTACTGGTTGTTGGTGGTACTGGTTGTTGGTGGTACTGGGAGTTAGTGGTTCAGGTTGTTGGTGGTTCTGTTTGTTAATGGTACTGATTGTTAGTGGTACTGGTTGTTGGTGGTACTGGTTGTTAGTGGTACTGGGAGTTAGTGGTTCAGGTTGTTGGTGGTTCTGGTTGTTAGTGGTACTGGTTGTTAGTGGTACTGGTTGTTGCTGGTACTAGTTGTTGGTGGTACTGGTTGTTAGTATTACTGGTTGTTCGTGGTACTGGTTGTTAGTGGTACTGGTTGTTGGTGGTACTGGTTATTGTGGGTACTGAGTGTTGGTGGTACTGGTAGTTGCTGGGACTGGTTGGTAGTGGTACTGGATGTTGGTGGTACTGGTTGTTGGTGGTACTGGGTGTTGGTTGTATTGGTTTTTGGTGGTACTGGTTGTTGGTTGTGCTGGTTGTTGGTGGTACTGGCTGTTGGTGGTACTTGCTGTTGGTTGTACTGGTTGTTAGAGCTATTGGTTGTTGTTGGTACTGGTTGTTAGTGGTACTGGTTGTTGGTGGTACTGGTTGTTGGTGGAACTGGTTGTTGTTGATACTTGTTGTTAGTGGTACTGGTGGTACTGGCTGTTGGTGTTATTGGCTGTTTGTGGTATTGGGTGATGGTGGTACTGGTTTTTGGTGGTACTGGGTGTTGGTGGTAATGGTTGTAGGTGGTACTGGTTGTTGGTGGTACTGGCTGGTTGTGGCACTGGTTGTTGGTGGTACTGGTTGTTGGTGGTACTGGGTGTTGGTGGTACTGTTTGTTGGTGGTTACTGGTTGTTGGTGGTACTGGTTTTTAGTGGTACTGGTTGTTGGTGGTACTGGTTGTTGGTGGTACTGGTTCTTCAATGTACTGGTTGTTGGTGGTACTGGTTGTAAGTGGTACTGGTTGTTAGTGGTACTGGTTGTTGGTGGTTTTGGTTGTTGGTGGTACTGAGTGTTGGTGGTACTGGTTGTTGTTGGTACTGGTTGTTAATGGTACTGGGTGTTGGTGGTACTAGTTGCTGGTGGTGTTCGTTGTTGGTTGTACTGGTTGTTGGTGGTTCTGGTTGTTGGTGGTACTGGTTGTTGATGGTACTGGGTGTTGGTGGTGTTGGGTGTTGGTGGTACTGGGTGTTGGTGGTACTGGGAGTTTTTGGTACTGGTTTTTGTTGGTACTGGGTGTTAGTGGTACTGGATGTTGGTGGTACAGGTTGTTGGTGGTACTGGTTGTTAGTGGTACAGGTTGTTGGTGGTACTGGTTGTTGGTGGTACTGGTTGTTGGTGGTACTGGTTGTTGGTGGTACTGGGTGTTAGTGGTTACTGTTTGAGGTGGTACTGGTTGTTGGTGGTACTGGGTGTTAATTGTACTTTTTGTTGGTGGTACTTGTTGTTGGTGGTACTGGTTGTTGGTGGTACTGGTTGTTGGTTGTACAGTTTGTTGGTGGTACTGGTTGCTGGTATTACTGGTTGTTGGTGATACTGTTTTTTGGGGTACTGATTGTTGGTGATTCTGGTGGTTGGTGGTACTGTTTGTTGGTAGTACTGGTTGTTAGTGGTACTGGGTTTTAGTGGTATTGTTTGTTAGTGGTACTACTTGTCGGAGGAACAGGGTGCTAGGGATGCTTGTTGTTGGTGGTACTGATTGTTACTGGTACTGGTTGTTGGTGGTACTGGTTGTTAGTGACTCTGGTTGTTGGTGGCACTGGTTGTTGGTGGTACTGGTTGTTGGTTGTATTGGTTGTTAGATGTACTGGTTGTTGGTGGTACTGGTTGTTCGAGGTACTGGGTGTTAGTGGTACTGGTTGTTGGTGGTACTGGTTGTTACTGGAACTGGTTGTTGGTGGTACTGGTTGTTGGTGGTACTGATTGTTAGTGGTACTGATTGTTGGTGGTAGAGGTTGTTGGTGGTACTGGTTGTTGTTGGTACTGGTTGTTGTTGGTGCTGGTTGTTAGTAGTACTGGTTGTTGGTGGTACTAGCTGTTGGTGGTACTGGTTGTTGGTGATACTGGTTGTTAGTGGTACTGGTTGTTGGTGGTACAGAGTGTTAGTGGTACTGGTTGTTGGTGGTACAGATTGTTAGTGGTACTGGTTGTTGGTGGTACTGAGTGTTGGTGGTACTGAGTGTTGGTGGTACTGGTTGTTGGTGCTACTGGTCGTTAGAGGTACTGGTTGTTGGTGGTACTGGTTGTTAGTGGTCCTGGTTGTTGGTGGTACTGGTTGTTGGTGGTACTGGTTGTTGGTGATACTGGTTGTTTGTGGTACTGTTTGTATGTGGTACTGGTTGTTGGTGTTACTGGGTGTTGTTGGTGGTGGTTTGTGGTTATGTTTGTTGTTGGTAGTGGTGGTGGATAGTAGTGGAAATAGCACCAATGACCTGCAATTTTGCTTTCTTCCCATGCCAGTCAATGGTACAGTGGTGTTTTCAATTTGTTTCCCAGTCATTAGCGCAGGGTGTATTTAAAAAAAATTCCCTATATAGGTTATTGGCCCAGGCGTGTTTTGATATCTTTATATTGGTTATCAATCTCTCCCTATAATCATTGAATTTTTTTCCAAAAATGGGAATGGAAAGGCGCCCTCCTTCTCCCTGCCATTTGACTCAAGAGGATTTTGTCGCACTTAATTTTCGTTAGCCTGGTGACCCTGCACAGACATCGCTAATGGTCAATGACGTCATCCAGTCTTCATCTTCACTGAATAAGTCCGTTTTCTGTTATAGTGTATTTACTCCTATTTTCAATTCAAAAAATTCAAATGTTTATTCAGGTAAAGTACATAGATACAAGAGGTGATACAAAAATTGATGGATTTATAGATAGAGGTAGTACATACAATGCCTAAAGCAACTATTACGCAAGTCGTTTCGGGCAGGAAAAACATTAAAGACTAAAACTAAATACTAATTGAGATTAAAGTACAAAATGTGTTGAGAAAAAATAAAAATAAGAAAGGGGGGAACACGGCAGAAAAACAGCAAAAATACCATTAGGTCGACAAACAGCATTGTTTAAAAATAACAGACATGGGTTGACAATATAGGGGTAAGGTAGGTTACAGGGAATTTATTAGGTAGTGCTTAGTTATTATATTAAACTGGCTGAGAGAGGTACAGTCTTTAACATGATTGGGAAGGTCATTCCACATTCTGGGTCCCTTGATTTGAAGAGCATTTCTAGTTTGATTAAGTCGTACTCTTGGAATATCAAAACGGTATTTGTTTCTGGTGTGGTGCTCATGGGTTCTGTTACAACCTTCAATGACGCTTTTGAGGTCAGGATTGGAATTACAGTTCAGCGTTATATATATAAATATATATATATATATATGTATATATATATATATATATATATATATATATATATATATATATATATATATATATATATATATATATATATATATATATGTCGTACCTAGTAGCCAGAACTCACTTCTCAGCCTACTATGCAAGGCCCGATTTGCCTAATAAGCCAAGTTTTCCTGAATTAATATATTTCCTCTATTTTTTTTCTTATGAAATGATAAAGCTATCAATGTTATTATGTATGAGGTCAATTTTTTGTTATTGGAGTTAAAATTAACGTAGATATATTACCGAACCTAACCAACCCTACCTAACCTAACCTAACCTATCTTTATAGGTTAGGTTAGGTTAGGTAGCAGACAAAGTTAGGTTAGGTTAGGTTAGGTAGACGAAAAACAATTAATTCATGAAAACTTGGCTTATTAGGCAAATCGGGCCTTGCATAATAGGCTGAGAAATGCGTTCTAGCTACTAGGTACGACATATATATATATATATATATATATATATATATATATATATATATATATATATATATATATATATATATATATATATATATATATATATATATATATATATATATATATATATATATATATATATATATATGCATTTGTGTTCCTCACGTGTGCCCCTAAGAATGAGGTGATTTGGTAAAATGCTATGCCCAAGATTACTATCCGAGTGCCGGCGGTGGGGTGGTTCAAATAGCTTAGGCTATCACCTCATTATGTCCGGTCGCGATGGTCAAGTGGATTAAGGCGTCTTGTACATACCAGTTGCGTTGCTTCTGGGAGTATGGGTTCGAGTCACTTCTGGGGTGTGAGTTTTCAGTTGCATATTGTCCTGGGGACCATTCAGGCTTGTTCGCATATATATATATATATATATATATATATATGCAAACAAGCCTGAATGGTCCCCAGGACTATATACAACTGAAAACTCACACCCCAGAAGTGACTCGAACCCATACTCCCACAACTGGTATGTACAGGGACGCCTTAATCCGCTTGACCATCACGACCGGACATAAGGAAGTGATAGCCGAGGCTATTTGAACCACTTCCCCGCCGGCACTCGGATGGTAATCTTGGGCATAGCATTTTATCAAATCACCTCATTCTTTGGGGCACACGTGAGGAACACAAATGCAAACAAGCCTGAATGGTCCCCAGGACTATATACAACTGAAAACTCACACCCCAGAAGTGACTCGAACCCATACTCCCACAACTGGTATGTACAGGGACGCCTTAATCCGCTTGACCATCACGACCGGACATAAGGAAGTGATAGCCGAGGCTATTTGAACCACTTCCCCGCCGGCACTCGGATGGTAATCTTGGGCATAGCATTTTATCAAATCACCTCATTCTTTGGGGCACACGTGAGGAACACAAATGCAAACAAGCCTGAATGGTCCCCAGGACTATATACAACTGAAAACTCACACCCCAGAAGTGACTCGAACCCATACTCCCACAACTGGTATGTACAGGGACGCCTTAATCCGCTTGACCATCACGACCGGACATAAGGAAGTGATAGCCGAGGCTATTTGAACCACTTCCCCGCCGGCACTCGGATGGTAATCTTGGGCATAGCATTTTATCAAATCACCTCATTCTTTGGGGCACACGTGAGGAACACAAATGCAAACAAGCCTGAATGGTCCCCAGGACTATATACAACTGAAAACTCACACCCCAGAAGTGACTCGAACCCATACTCCCACAACTGGTATGTACAGGGACGCCTTAATCCGCTTGACCATCACGACCGGACATAAGGAAGTGATAGCCGAGGCTATTTGAACCACTTCCCCGCCGGCACTCGGATGGTAATCTTGGGCATAGCATTTTATCAAATCACCTCATTCTTTGGGGCACACGTGAGGAACACAAATGCAAACAAGCCTGAATGGTCCCCAGGACTATATACAACTGAAAACTCACACCCCAGAAGTGACTCGAACCCATACTCCCACAACTGGTATGTACAGGGACGCCTTAATCCGCTTGACCATCACGACCGGACATAAGGAAGTGATAGCCGAGGCTATTTGAACCACTTCCCCGCCGGCACTCGGATGGTAATCTTGGGCATAGCATTTTATCAAATCACCTCATTCTTTGGGGCACACGTGAGGAACACAAATGCAAACAAGCCTGAATGGTCCCCAGGACTATATACAACTGAAAACTCACACCCCAGAAGTGACTCGAACCCATACTCCCACAACTGGTATGTACAGGGACGCCTTAATCCGCTTGACCATCACGACCGGACATAAGGAAGTGATAGCCGAGGCTATTTGAACCACTTCCCCGCCGGCACTCGGATGGTAATCTTGGGCATAGCATTTTATCAAATCACCTCATTCTTTGAGGTGAGTTTTCAGTTGTATATAGTCCTGGGGACCATTCAGGCTTGTTTGCATTTGTGTTCCTCACGTGTGCCCCAAAGAATGAGGTGATTTGATAAAATGCTATGCCCAAGATTACCATCCGAGTGCCGGCGGGGAAGTGGTTCAAATAGCCTCGGCTATCACTTCCTTATGTCCGGTCGTGATGGTCAAGCGGATTAAGGCGTCCCTGTACATACCAGTTGTGGGAGTATGGGTTCGAGTCACTTCTGGGGTGTGAGTTTTCAGTTGTATATAGTCCTGGGGACCATTCAGGCTTGTTTGCATTTGTGTTCCTCACGTGTGCCCCAAAGAATGAGGTGATTTGATAAAATGCTATGCCCAAGATTACCATCCGAGTGCCGGCGGGGAAGTGGTTCAAATAGCCTCGGCTATCACTTCCTTATGTCCGGTCGTGATGGTCAAGCGGATTAAGGCGTCCCTGTACATACCAGTTGTGGGAGTATGGGTTCGAGTCACTTCTGGGGTGTGAGTTTTCAGTTGTATATAGTCCTGGGGACCATTCAGGCTTGTTTGCATTTGTGTTCCTCACGTGTGCCCCAAAGAATGAGGTGATTTGATAAAATGCTATGCCCAAGATTACCATCCGAGTGCCGGCGGGGAAGTGGTTCAAATAGCCTCGGCTATCACTTCCTTATGTCCGGTCGTGATGGTCAAGCTGATTAAGGCGTCCCTGTACATACCAGTTGTGGGAGTATGGGTTCGAGTCACTTCTGGGGTGTGAGTTTTCAGTTGTATATAGTCCTGGGGACCATTCAGGCTTGTTTGCATTTGTGTTCCTCACGTGTGCCCCAAAGAATGAGGTGATTTGATAAAATGCTATGCCCAAGATTACCATCCGAGTGCCGGCGGGGAAGTGGTTCAAATAGCCTCGGCTATCACTTCCTTATGTCCGGTCGTGATGGTCAAGCGGATTAAGGCGTCCCTGTACATACCAGTTGTGGGAGTATGGGTTCGAGTCACTTCTGGGGTGTGAGTTTTCAGTTGTATATAGTCCTGGGGACCATTCAGGCTTGTTTGCATTTGTGTTCCTCACGTGTGCCCCAAAGAATGAGGTGATTTGATAAAATGCTATGCCCAAGATTACCATCCGAGTGCCGGCGGGGAAGTGGTTCAAATAGCCTCGGCTATCACTTCCTTATGTCCGGTCGTGATGGTCAAGCGGATTAAGGCGTCCCTGTACATACCAGTTGTGGGAGTATGGGTTCGAGTCACTTCTGGGGTGTGAGTTTTCAGTTGTATATAGTCCTGGGGACCATTCAGGCTTGTTTGCATTTGTGTTCCTCACGTGTGCCCCAAAGAATGAGGTGATTTGATAAAATGCTATGCCCAAGATTACCATCCGAGTGCCGGCGGGGAAGTGGTTCAAATAGCCTCGGCTATCACTTCCTTATGTCCGGTCGTGATGGTCAAGCGGATTAAGGCGTCCCTGTACATACCAGTTGTGGGAGTATGGGTTCGAGTCACTTCTGGGGTGTGAGTTTTCAGTTATATATATATATATATATATATATATATATATATACATATATATATATATATATATATATATATATATATATATATATATATATATATATATATATATATATATATATATATAATACACATGAGAGGATGTGCAGTGACTTAATATCTAACATATTCAGAGATTTGAGTAGGGGTACCGAGTGATGTCGGGCCAGAGTTGGATATTGTCCTAATAGCAGCTTTGTGTTGAGTAATTAGAGGACGTAATTTGGGTAGTAGAACCCCAAGTACAAATACCACAGTTGAGATATGGATAGAAGGGGGAGTAGTAGAGCGTCACCAGGGCAGGGCGGGGTACATATTATCTGATCTTAGAAAGAATGCCAGCAGTTTTTTTAACTTTTTTTCATATATTTAGAATGTGTCCCTGGAAATTTAGCTTGGGGTCAATGAGAACCCCAAGGAATTTGCCATCTATTTTGTTACAAATTTGGGTATTGTTTATCGTGAGATTTACTTGATTAGAGGATTTATTGCCAAACAGAATATAGAAAGTTATGTCAATGTTGAGGGTGAGTTTGTTGGCAGTTAGCCAAAGATGGACTTTATTTAGCTCAGTATTCACTGTGACATTTAGAGCAAGGGGGTCAGGACCGGAGTAAATGAAGGTTGTGTCGTCAGGAAATAGAATTGGTTTGAGGTGTTGGGAGGCATTTGGAAGGTCATTAATGTAGATAAGAAAGAGGAGAGGGACAAGTATGCTGCCCTGAGGAACACCAATGTTGATGGGTAGGGTGGGAGAAATTAATTATTCACAGAAACATACTCGAGCCTGTCAGTAAGGTAAGATTTGAGGTATTGCAGGGAGTGACCTCTGACTCCATTATGATGTAATTTAAAAAGAAGGTTTTGGTGGTTGACAATGTCAAAAGCCTTACGCAGGTCCTCAAATAACCCAACAGGGAACTCATTTTTATCAAGAGCTGCATGAATCAAGTTTATCATACTAATAAGTGCATCGTGAGTGCTTTTTTAGGGTCTGAAGCCATATTGATAAGAGCTAAATATATTGTGCTCGGCTAGATATGAGTAAAGATGCTTGTAGATTAGTTTTTCAAATATTTTTGACAAGTTAGGCAGGATTGATATAGGTCTGTAGTTGTTAACATCAGTGAGATCACCATATTTGTGGACAGGGGTTACTCTCGCTTTTTTAAGAATATCTGGAAAGGTTTGGAGTTCAAGTGACTTGTTGAAGTGAAATGCAATAGCAGGGGCTAAAGATCTGGAGGCTTTTTGTAAATTAAAGTTGGTATCTCCTCAAGGGCACTAGACTTGGTTTTAAGGGAAAGGATTATCTCATTAACATCAGTGGAATTAGTAGGCTTTAGGTACAGAGACTGTGGATAGCTACCTGTAAGATAGTCCGGAACATCAGTACTGGAAGATGGAATATCATTTGCAAGGGATAACCCAATGGAAGAGAAGAACCTATTGAACTCAATAGCAGTATCAGAGGCTGTAAGCTCACCATCGTTATTGGACAGGAGTATTGGTTTGTTATTTAAAATCTTCTTTGATCCCAATATTTGTGAAATTGTGCTCTATGTTTTTTTTTTAATGTTGCCCATTGTTTGGGTAAATTTATCTTCGTAGTATTTAGTTTTGGCTCTTCTAATTATTTTAGATAGCAATAACGAGTAATTCTTTGAAAATTCTTTGGAGACGGTTCCTAACCTATACTTTTTCTCAAGGTCATGTTTTTTATTAATGGATTCAAGTATTCCCTTTGTAAGCCAAGGATTGTTTAGCCTTTTGGGTGTGACTTGTTTTGTTAGAATAGGACAGTGGGTGTTATAAAGGCTGAGAGTTTTTTAAGAAAAGATTGCACTACTAGGTTGATGTCCCCTATGTTACCTAACTCGGACTCCCAGTTGATATTAGCAGCAGCAGCTATAAAATTGCCTATAGCAGTTTCATTGTGCAGCCTAAAGCTTAACTCCCTGGTCTCTAGAGGTGGTTTGTTAATGTTAGTTAAGAGAAATGTGGGGTAATTGTCTGTAGTGCTATCGATGATTATACCTGAAGTAAGAGGAGAGGTTATGTTGGTCCAGATATGATCTAGAGTCGTGGCAGTACTATCAGTGATTCTAGTAGGTCTAGTGATTAAGGTTATGAGGAAGCAAGAATTCATAAAGTTGAGGAAGCTGGCAGCAGTAGAGTTTTCAGGCTCGCAGAGGTCAATATTAAAGTCCCCTGCGATAATTAGATGGTTTTTGTTCAGTCTGTTATCTAGTATTAGATTTCTAAGGTTTGAGTTGAATTCGGACACATCAGTGTTAGGAATTCTATGGACTGCACCCACAGACAGGACAGACTCAGCACCCTTGATTCTGAAACTGGCGAAGATATACTCCCCACAGTAGTCTCTAGTTCTAATTACTTTTAAGCATGTTAGTTCTTGGTGGTAGTAAAGAGCAGTACCACCACTTCTCTGAATTTGACGACAGTTGTGAATTGCTGAGTAGTTAGACATGTTAAAGAGTTGAGTAATATCCTCTTTTAACCACGTTTCAGTAAGTATAATAAAAGAGAATTTGTTGTAAATAGTTTCAATTAAGGCAATAACATCATCGAAGTGATCTAACGATTCAAGTTAATTACAGAGATATTGTGATTATGTGTTAATAAATTGTTTACATCATGTGCTGTAAAATATCTGCAATTTTGATCATTAAAGTGACGATTGTCATAGATAGTGGATAAGAGGTTTAGTTTTGGGTCTATACTTGTTTGCATAAAAAGGCTGGTTGTAGGAAAACAAGGCAAGAATGGCAATTACAAAATAAAATTTTGATATAAAAGGGAATATATATATATATATATATATATATATATATATATATATATATATATATATATATATATATATATATATATATATATATATATAAACAGGACAATACAAAACAAACACAAAATGAACAAAAAAAGAAAAATGAGGTAGATTGTTTACAAGTACTCTCAGGTACACAGTAAGTAATAATTTGCATTTTGAGACACAGGCAAAGCCAGGGGTACAATGGAGAAAGGGAGTATGGCGAGGCTAGGACACTTGAAAATAAAGGAAATCAAACAAAAAAGTTGAATAATAAACATAGGTAAATTTAAGCTAATGATTATTAACTATAAATTGTTTAGTTATGATCCTATAATTAATAAGAACTAAAGAAATATTTATTCCCTCAATTAATTAAGTCCTATATATGACTAGTAAAAATTAAATTAAAATTTAATTTAAAAAGTGTAACAAAGAGACTTTGAATACCAAGCCCACACTAGGTGACAAGGGGGTTAATTATGTTGACTCAATGAGAGTGATAATAAGGTGGGACAAACCACATTGGGAGAGGAAAGTGTTGAGGTTATCCTCATTAGCAATTGCAAACATTTTACCTCCTGAAGTCTTTCTCACTTTAATCATGCCATCTCTAACGAAGCACTGATGAATCACATCTGGGTTTTGATAACGGATTTGACCCAGGCGGTAGAGGAGTTGCTGTTTTTTTCTAGTCAAGCACTCGTTGATGTAGATTCCCTGTCGTTGGGATGCAGCTGTCCGGACAAAATGCGATTTCATGGACTGGGAAGCCAGCTTGAGGCGAATTTTCTGCTGGTTTTGTCCAGATGGATTCTTTTTGCCTACTCTGTTGGCAGCAATAATGTCTGTTTTGTTTAGAGAGACACGCAATTTGTTTTTTATGAGAGCCTGAACTATTTCAATACCCTTTTTACCTTCATTATTTATAGTTAAGGGGATTAGAGGGCTGCCTTCTGTCAAGCCTAATGTACAATAACGTTATCCATTATAAGCTCGTTTTTCTCAATAAGGTATTTCTAAGATCATTTTCTAGCTAAGATTTCATATTAACATAAGAAATGAGTTCACCCGGATTGATCCGCCAATGAGCTCATAGCTGTTAGCCAACGTCACACATGCGACTCCTAGGAGGGTTACACATTTGAGCAATCTCTTAATCTCTCTCAATACCACAACTGTACTCTGTATCATCACAGGCGATGTTCTGATGCCTTTGCATTAGAACATTTTTCGCTCATTGCTCATATTTTTTCTGTTATTCCATTCATAAGCCCTATTAAACCAACCTTACCTAACCTATTATAAAACAAAAACAAATACATTTCTACAAACCCGTTGTTGTTGTTTTAGTGACGTCACAAAAGCTGCCTCAGTATCGGAAAAGAGTATGGTCACCCATTAACAGATAAGTGTTAAGGCTCCACTGCAACCCGACTGTTCAACTATGAGTGACGTCACAAAGATGCACAATGAGGCCTTGGCAGCCTGTGTAATTATATAGTATATTAATGTTATTATTAAAAAAAATGGCTAGACTATCCATCCCCTGCACCTAACCTAACTTCATCACAGGCAGCATAGCAGATGAACTAAACATAAGAATAAAGGTAACTGCAGAAGGCCTATTGGCTGCTCCTATATATATCCACCCAATCTCATTCATATATATGTCCAACTTATGCTTAAAACAATCACGGGACCCCACTTCCAATATTAGTTTACAATAATAGTCTATAATAAATTGCTCACAATCTAGTTTTATACACAACAGCAATTATGAAACGCTATGGTTAGATATCGTATTATAATCAGCAAGTTGCCGTACATCTGGCAGCTCAGAGGATTAGTAGGTGTGTGTTCACAGGCTAGTCAACTGTCCTCACATCCATCAAATAGCTGTCCAAATGTCTCACCGCAATTCATCCTTCTAACAACTCAGTTGAATGCTAGCCACTACATTCATAGGCTAATCATTTCTACACCCCAAAAATCCTAATCTTGCTACGCGAATCAGCTGACTTGTTTCTAAACTAACAGTCACAAATACATGACATGCATACATACCTACACATACTCTACGACCCATACACACACATAGACAATAGCCTGTTTTTGCCACCATTGCCACATTAATCAAATGTAATTTATGCTATATGAATCCAATACAACATTTGCACACCAGATATGACATTTACGCACAAAATATATAATTTACATTTAAAATATATCGTTTACACACAAAAATATGCCATTTATAGACAAAATATTTCATTTATATGTAAAATATATCAGTTGCACTCAAAATATACCATTTACACAAATATTACATACACTCAACGTATAACAGTTCCACAAAGTGTAAATAAGGAAAATTGGGTAATGGTAATTGTATAGTTTTAGTGAGACATATCCGTTTCTGACTAAGGTTAGGTTAAGTATGGTTAATTAAGTTGAACTAATGTAGAGAAAATTCCCAGTATTAACATATTTTCCATTAACCCCCCAGGTAATAGAGGTTAGGTTGGGGATGGTGGTATTGATGAGAAAAAATAATGGCTAAGAATATGATGCAATATTGAACCAAGATCCATGTATCAGAGGTTAGGCCCCGGGCGGTTGGGTTGATGCACAAACAAGACTTTCCTCTCATAAATACGATAAATTTGAAGTTAGATATAGATGAGGTTAAGTGTAGGGCGGCTGGGTTGATGCATAAACAACACTTTCCTCCCATAAATACAATAATTTTGATGTTAGATAGAGGGAGGTTAGGTGCAGGGTTATCTTGAGGTTATCTTGAGATGATTTCAGGGCTTTTAGTGTCCCCGCGGCCCAGTCCTCGACCAGGCCTCCACCCCCAGGAAGCAGCCCGTGACAACTGACTAACACCCAGGTACCTATTTTACTGCTAGGTAACAGGGGCATAGGGTGAAAGAAACTCTGCCCATTGTTTCTCGCCGGCGCCTGGGATCGAACACAGGATCACAAGTCCCGCGTGAAGTCCGCTCGGCCGACCGGCACCCAGAGTGGCAGAGTTCCCAGGGTGGCAGAGTTGATGTGTTAAATCAAAACAAATACCCAACAATATAGATGCAATATTGAACATAAATCCGAGTTAAATAGTTGAGGGGCGGTTAGGTTCATATTAAAAAACATCACGTTCTATGAATATGGATACAATGTTCAACAAAGAACCTAGCAGGTTCATATTCAAAACTTCACTTTTAAAGGAATATATATTCAATATTCAACAAAACTCCAAGACTCTTGCAGGTTAGGAACAGGCATTTAGGTTTATGTGCAAAATCAACACTTTTCTGAGTATACGTCGTATCGTCGTATCAGAGGTTAGGTCGAAGGTGGTTGAGTTGTGGTAATATGAGGAAAATACATAGTAACAACACACTTCTAATAATAATATATTAGCAAAATTACCTGTAATCCAGAGTGGAATGAATGTTAGAAGTAGACATTATCAGCTCTGACAGTCAACTCGGGCTCTGGATGTGATGTCCACAGGTACATTTAGTAGAATTTATGGTTTTGGTTTGATATAATTAGGATAAATTTATAGGAATTGATACAAATTTGGATAATTTGGATGAATTTAGCTAATGTTGTGTTAGGATAGGTTAGGCTAGGTTTGGTTTGTTAGAATTTATAATAGAAAATACATCTGGATATTGAAAATAGCTAGATGGACACAGCACTAGCTCTATGACATGGTCTTGGGAACTAAGTATGTTATGTCAAGACTAGATGTCGGATATTGGAAATATACAATAAATTTAGATGGCATAAGTGAAAACTTGGGTAAAATGGGCTTTGACTGTACTATGGTACAAAACATTTTGGGTATATTCGGGGGAGAATTGACTCAAATTAGGTAAAATTTAGGTGGGACAGCATAAATTAAACCAACTTTCATTCAAATCTAGCTTGGGATATGCTAGGTCAGGTTAGGTAAGGTTATGTTGGGTAGGATGGAATAGGCGAAAACTTGGTAAAAGAAATTTTGGCTATGCTAAGATACAAAACATTTGGGATATAGTTGGTGTAAATTGTCATAAATTAGGTAGAATTTAAATGGTGCAGCATAAATTTAATCAACTTTTATTCAAATCTAGCTTAGGATATGCTAGGTCAGGTTAGGTAAGGTTGTGTAGGGTAGGATGGAATAGGTGAAAACTTTGGTAAAAAGAACTTTGGCTATGTTATGATACAAAACATTTGGGTATATTTAATATAAATTGTCATAGATTACGTACAATTTAGGTGGGAAAGGCCTAAATATTTCAAACTTTAATCAAATCTAGGTTTGGACATGCTAGATCAGATTAGGTAAAGTTGTGTAGGGTAGGTTGGAATAGATGAAAATGTGGGTAAAAATGGGCTTTTGCTCTGCTATGTTACAAAACATTTGGGTATATTTGGTGGAAATTGGCTGAAATTAGGTTGAATATTTTGCCGACTTTAATCAAAACTAGCTTTGGATATGTCAGGTGAGGTTAGGTGAGGTTGTATAGGGTAGGATGTATAATATCTTAGGGGTAATGAACTAGCATGTTCATAAAATACTGTAATTTACCTGTTTCGTGGGGGTTCAGGTTATAGCTAACTTATGTATAGACAGAGGTGACATAAGCTTGTGTGTAAGGATGTGGGTTGCTCATATTTAGTTAGTTTAGCTTTTACTAGGTTGAATTTGGTTAAATTTATGTGGTCTAAGTATAATTTTGGATAGATTTAGATGAATTTAGTTTCTAATTGTTTGCATTTTTTATAGGATATAGTAAATTTGCTTAAATTATCATAGAAATTACTAACTTCTCCTAACCCCACCTGCCCCTAACATAACCAAGGCTAGAACCAATTAGTCTATTGGATGGTTTACCTAATAAATATGGGTGACATGATTGAAGAGGATCTATGTTACGGCCCTACTGGGACGCAACCGGGTTCTTCTCTGATGGTAGTAGAGTTTGGGAATCCGGCCCCAAGTTAGTAGAGGCTTTCAAGGGGTGTGTTCCGTAACGCAAGTTAAATTAAAGGGGGAAGTATACAAATGTTCCAGTTTTTCTGATATATTTACCACCACCATATATAAATAAATAACAGTCGCACGCGGGGATTATTACTACACTTATGTACAGTTGCGTCTTCCTCCGAAGACACTGGATGCTCAACAATGCTCACTCTGGGTAGCCCTGGTTCCTTCTCCCGTGGCCCATGATGAATCCACTATGACTCTATGACGAATCTACCCTGGCCACAGGCCAGCCAAATCACAGTCCCACTGGGTACTTCATCGTGGAGGCCTTCAACCACAATCCAGCCCGTAGCTGGCAGGTACTAGTCAGCCTCACTGTCAGGCCACTCCACAACTAATACTAGGGTTGCGAGCCCTAGGCAGGAGCCCCGTGTGACCCGCTGATCACGCTCCTCATTTAGCACCACAGTGGCTAGTCTCTTCCACCAGCCAGCCCCGGATAAGGTGAATGCCGTTACTGCCACTTCTCAGGCAGGCAATCACACACTCAGCAGAGTTCGTCCGGGGGTGGCTCACAGCTTCTTCAAAGCAGACTGATGAGAAGACCTTGGCTGCCTTGGGTAGACTGATCCATCGTCCAACACAGCAGTCCCAGGTCGACTCTGCAATCAAATACGTCATTAATACTGGGACGCTCTAGGGAACCTCACTTACAAGCTTAGACACAAACGTCCACCTCTTCACTCCATAGATGGCGTTGCTGTCTAAGCGCCACCTCACCAGAGGTCAGCAGCGGCTATTCCATGAGCCAATTAAGACGGGAATCCAGCACGTATTGCCGGCGTCTCTCGTCATCACTAGATGGCGTCGTCCATTTGGAGGGGGTTTCGGTAGCGGACTCACAGATGGCGTTGTCGTCACTGCTCCGTGCTCCGACGATGGACTCGGGTCCGTAACACCTCCCCACCAAAAAGAATTTGGTTTGGGTTTCTATAAAAGATAAAACATACCAAATTAATACGTGGGTAACACTCCAAACGGACTCACATAAACAATGGACTGGAGTGGCGAGGATGTCTTGTCCGCAAAACTGCCCTAATGGGAGATTCTGGCACAAGGAGAACTTGAGGATCATAGGTGATGTCCTGCCTGACGTGCCTTCCCACAACCTCACTGAGATGTTAATCAGGGGCATAATGATCTCACCCGTCTCGAGTAAGGATCGGCACAGGCGTGATCTGGGGTGAATCGACACCTCCCTGTGTCGTGGCACCGTTGGTGGCTGGTTGCAGACGGCATTTCTTATACCGGTCCCCTCCCCGCTCAGCTCGTTGTCGCCGTGTGGGGGCTTAGTGGGCGGCTGCCGGAGTGTGATGCTCCTTGGGACAGTCCTCTGTCCTTTTCTAGCCTTGTGCTCCTGCTGCCGTCCTCTCCAATTCTGCTGGGCATCTTTTCCTTTTCCTTCTGTTTCGTTTTTCTCCCTCCTCTTCTCCTATCTGCTTGCCGTTTCCTGCCGACCTTTTGCTCGTTCTGGTTCTTCCCTTGGACTTCTTCTATTTTGACGCCCGGGTGCCTGAGGTGGCATACTCTTGCACCCGTAGAACTGTAGTACCCGACGTCGAGAGCGAGGGGAACCTTTTATTGTCAATCCCCCTTTCGTCACTGAACCCGATCTCGACAGACTGTCGGTTTCTTAAGGTGACGTTTGTGGGGCGTATACTCACGACGCACCCCTAGGAGGCCCCGGCAAGATCGGCGATAGCTTCTTGTTGGGTGTCCTGCCTCTAATTGTGGCTCCATGGTGGGTGTGGGGGCACATTCGTGAATGAATTCTTCTTTTCGTCACGATGATAACCCCTGTTTCGGCTGCTTCTGGTGTACCTTCTCAGGCTCGTGGGGTGGGCGACCAAGCCCCCGAGTCGGTCCGTATTGGAAGACCGGGCTCTGTAGCCTCCGCTGCATTGGGCCCCGACCTTGCTCCTCCTTTGGCCTCTCTGACTCCTTCCCCTGGCTCCCCTCCCTCCTCTGTGGTTGGGTCGAGCCCCAGGCCCCCAGTGGTGACTACCTCGTCCCCTGGCGCGGCTCCTTCTCTAGTTGTTACTACTGCGCCTTTTAACCCCTCTCTCTCTGGGGGTTCTCACCGCCGTCCTCGCTCGATTCCTTCCAGCTCTGCTACCTATCAAGCCTTGTTTGGTCCCGCTTCGTGGGCCAAATATTTTGATCTCCTCCCTCTTGATTCTGCGCCTCCTGACGATTTCTCCCTCCATCGACATCTCGTTGATTCCATGGATGCCTCCATTACTTTCAACCCCACTCGTCTCGGTACACGTGTCGTTGCTGCTCCTTCTCGGGATTCTGCTTCCCGCTTGGCTGCCTTATCCTGCCTTGGCGAGACCCCTGTTCGGGTCTCGAAGAACGCTCAGTTGAATGCCAGTGTTGGCACTATTTTGCTCCCGCCCCATGTTGCGACCGGTGTTCGGGACCTGCGCGACTGCCACGACGATATTCGACATATCCTTGCTGCCCAGGGCCATTCTATTCTCCAGGTGGACACGTTTACTCGTCCCCCTCGTGGTAGTCGCCGTCAACCCCTCCGGGTTGTGAAGATTACCTTTGATGGTAGGACCCTTCTGCCCTCTGTCATTCTTGCTGGTGCCAGGTGCTCTGTCCAGGAGTACATTCCTTCTCCTCGGCTCTGCAACAAGTGCTGGAGGTTTGGGCATGGTGCCCTCCGCTGCTCCGGGACTGTCTCTCTCTGTCCTTTGTGTGGTGGCGAAGGTCACTCTAAGTCGAAGTGCACTTCTCCTCAGGCTCGTTGCCTCAACTGCGGTGAGGCCCATCCTACCTTCTCCCGTGCGTGTGTCCATTACAAGCTTGAGGCAGCCGTCCTCAACTTGAAGCACCGGGAGCGTTTATCTTTTCCTGAGGCAAGACGCCAGGTTCGCCGGCTCCCGCCTTATGCTAATATCTCTTATGCTCGCGTGTTGCGCTCTTCCTCTCCTCGTCCTTCCCGCCTTCCTCAGACTCACAACCGTTTCCGGGCCTTGGACCCTGATGTGCCCACTGCCCCCTCCTCTGTTCCTTTGGGTTCTCTCCCGAAGGATCCTCCTCCTGGTCCTCTGTCTGGGGTTCCCCTTCCTTCTACCCGGTCTGTCGTGTCTCCTGTGTCTTCTTCCTCGTCCCCCTCCGATCCTCCTTCCCATCCTCTTCCTCCGTCTATCGGCTCTCCCCACCGCCTGTCGGTGCGGGCGGATGTCAATCGCTCTCCTAGCGGCTGTCGTGTGTGCTCACGTTCGGCTTCTCCTGTTGAGACACTGGAATCCGTTGCCCGGTACGTAGTTGCTGAGACACCGGTCTCTTTAAGTCAGAAGCGTAAGCCTGGCTCCTCTCCTTCCTCTTCCCCAGCGGGTAAGAAGGCTTCGCTTTCTTCCTCAGCTCCTACTTCTGGTTCTGTTGCTCCTTCCCCTCCCGTTTCAGTGATTGCGCCCCCTGTTCCTGCTATGGAGGTTTCTTTGGCCCCTGCTTCCCTTTCGGTTGCTGCTCTTGCTGGGGTGCGCTCCCCTCTTTCTACTCCCCCTCTTCCTGCTGCTGTCCTTGACTGCTCCTCTCCGTTGTCTCCTCCTCTTCCTCCTCCTCCTCCTCCGGACCCCGCCCGCCCACCTCTGATCTGTTCTCCCGTTTCCTTCACTCCGTCTTTGCTCAGTTTACCCATGCCCCCTAACCCTGACTTTGCTGACCCTGATCCCGACCCTGATATTCTTTAACGTGCTCTGTTGCTCTTTCGCCTTGGTTTCTTCCTTGTTCTCTGTTTTTGTCCTTTCTCTTCTCGTCGTTGTCCATTCTTCAATGGAACGTTCGAGGTTATTACGCCAATTTCCTCAAACTCCAACTTCTGATTCTATTTTCGCCCCTTTGTGTCTGTCTCCAGGAGCCAATGCTTGGTGCTCGTCCTGGTCGTTTTCGTGGCTATTCCTTTCTCTCTTCCCCCCAGCCATTGCTGGGGCTTCTAATTCTTCTTCTCTCTTGATTCGTGCTGATTTCCCTTTGTTCCTTTACTTTTTCCTTCGCCTCTCCATTGTTCTGCTGCTCGTATCTTTGTGGGGAAATGGTACACAGTTTGTTCCATTTATCTCCCCCCGAGTGTCCGGCTCTCTCTTCCTGATTTGAAACACCTCCTAGACTCCTTGCCGGAGCCTGTGCTCCTGCTGGGTGACTTCAATTGTCGTCATTCTCTTTGGGGTGACGTTCTGACGAATACCCGGGGTCGCCTCCTTGAGCCGTTTCTCCTCTCTTGTTCCCTGTCTCTTCTGAATTCTGGTGAGCCCACTCATTTGGACTCTCGGACTCGCACCCTTTCTTGTCTTGATCTTTCTCTCTGCTCTTCTTCTCTTTACTTAGATTTCACGTGGCAGGTTCTTGATGACCTCCATGGAAGTGATCATTTCCCCATCCTTGTTTCCTTTTTCTCTTTTCGCCCTTCCCTCTCTTTCCCTCGGTGGCAGTTTGCTAAGGCAGACTGGACCCTATTTACCCTCAGTGCTGCTCTCTCTGACCTCTCCCTTCTGCCTCTCTCTCGCGCTCTCCTCCTTTTTCATGACACTGTCTTCAACGCTGCCCTCCGCTCTATTCCTCGCTCTTCCTCTCGGGGTCCGCGGAAGTGCGTTCCCTGGTAGAATGCGGACTGTGCTCGGGCTGTTCGCTGTAAGCGTGCAGCCTGGAAGAGGCACCGCCGTAGGCAGACGACCGATTCTTTCCTTTCTTTCGGAAAGCGAGTGCGGTGGCCCGTAGGGCCATCCGTACGGCTAAACGTGAATGTTGGGCATCTTATGTCTCAACAATTACGTCCGAAACCCCTCTGGCCCAGATCTGGAAGCGTATCCACAAGATAGCGGGTAAGTTCGTTCCCGATGTTTCACCGGTCCTTCACCTCCATGATACTCTTGTGGCGGACCCGTTGCAGGTCACTTCCGAACTGGGTTCCCACTTTTCTTCTGTTAGCTCTGGTCTTCATCTTCCTCAATCTTTCCTTCTTCGTAAACCTGTCCTTGAGTCTCGTCCTTTAGATTTCTGCACTCATCTTCCGCTTCCCTATAATGATCCCTTCTCTCTCTCTGAACTTCGTTCTGCCCTGGCCCTCTGCGGTTCTACGGCGGCGGGCTCTGATGGTATTCATTATGAGATGCTTCGCCATCTCCCTCCGAGCACGTCTCAGTATTTACTGAGTCTGTATAATCGGATCTGGGAGTCGTCGTCAGTCCCTGAGGCCTGGCTCGATGCCGTTGTCCTCCTTGTTCGCAAACCGGGGTCTCTGGGTACTTCCCCTAAGGACTTTCGCCCTATTGCTCTCACCAGTTGTGTCTGCAAACTCTTTGAACGTATGGTTAACGTTCGTCTGATGTGGTTCCTGGAACACCATCACCTCCTCTCCCCTTCTCAATTTGGTTTCCGCAAGTGCCGCAGCACGACAGATGTCCTGGTGAACTTGGAGGTCTATATTCGTACTGCTTTTGCTGCGAAGACCTCCGTTGTTGCCGTCCTTTTTGACCTGGAAAAGGCTTACGACACCACTTGGCGTTATCATATCCTATCTCAACTTCATTCTTTGGCCTTCGTGGTCATCTCCCTCTCTTTCTCCGCAGCTTCCTCTCTCGTCGTTCCTTTCGGGTGCACCTTGGTACCGCTCTCTCTCCCTCTTTTCAGCAATACGAAGGTGTGCCCCAGGGTAGTGTTCTGAGAACTACTCTTTTTCTGGTTGCCCTCAATGGTCTTCTTTCCTCTCTTCCTTCTGGTGTCTTCTCCGCTGTCTATGTCGATGATCTTACCCTTTGTTGTCAGGGTGATGATTCGCCTCTCCTTCAACGCCGGCTTCAACTTGCAATTGATGCCGTGTCGTCTTGGGCCACAGATCATGGCTTCAAGTTCTCTACTTCTAAGACTTGTGCCATGACTTTAACGCGGAAACGGGTTGTTCTTCGTCCCTCTTTGTCACTTTATGGTCATCCCCTTGAATACAAAGATTCCGCAAAGCTTTTGGGGTTATTCCTTGACACTCGTTTGTCTTGGTCTCCCCATATCTCTTACCTCCGTGTTGAGTGCTCTAAGGCCCTTATCCTCCTTCGGGTCTTGTCCCATACTTCTTGGGGGGCAGATAGGCGCACTCTCCTTGCTTTACATTCCTCTCTCGTCCTGTCTAAGCTCGATTATGGTTGCCCTGCTTACTCGTCTGCTTCTCCTTCTACTCTTCGACGTCTTGATGCTTTGCACCATACTGGGTTGCGCCTCAGTTCTGGTGCCTTTCGTTCGACTCCCATCCTTAGCTTGTATGTTGACACTGGCTTCCTGTCTCTCCAGGACCGCCGTGATCGCTACTGTCTTCGCTATCTTGCGCGGTCCTTGCAACATCCTTCCTCTCGCCTCTGTCGTGCTTTAACTTTTACCCCTCCTGCGGTTCCTGTTCCTCTTCACCACCTCCCTCTTTCTGTCCGGTTATCTCGCCTACAGGATTCTCTTTCCGTTCGTATTTCTGATGTTTCTCCTCGTGTTGTTCCTTCTTTGCCCCCGTGGAGGGTCCCTCTTCCGCGGTTTTGTACATCCTTGACCCGTATCACTAAAGCTTTTACCCCTCCTACGGTTCTAAAACGCCTTTTCCTCGAGCACTTTTCTTCTCACTCCCGCTCCGTTTCTGTCTTCACCGATGGGTCTAAGTCAGCGGACGGTGTTGGCTACTCTGTTGTTTTTCCTGATCGCACTTATATGTTTCACTTGCCTCCGGAGACTAGCATCTTTACAGCGGAACTTTATGCTATTCTCTATGCTCTTCGTCTCCTGCTTTCTCGTTGTCAGTCTTCCTTTGTAGTTGTTGTTGACTCTCGCAGTGCCCTCATGGCTCTCGGGTCCTTTAATCCGGTTCATCCAGTAGTTGTCGTGATCCAGCATTGGCTGTTTCTCGTTCACAGTAAATTTAAGTCGGTTGAGTTTTGTTGGGTTCCCAGCCATATTGGTGTGTCTTTAAATGAGCGTGCGGATGCTGCCGCCAAGGAAGCTGTCCGCTCTTGTCCCATCTCTCGTAAAGGCATTCCGTATTCCGACTTTTACCCGGTTATCCATTCCTCAGTCCTTACCCGTTTGCAGGCTTCTTGGTTGTCTATTACTGGTAACAAGCTACGTACTCTTAAATGTTGTGTTTCCTCGTGGCCGTCCTCCTTCCACCGTAACCGGAGGTGGGAAACAGCTCTGGCGAGGTTGCGTATTGGCCATACTCGCTTAACCCATGGTCACTTGATGGAGCGCCGCCCTGCTCCTTATTGTCCTAGTTGCATTGTCCCTCTTACGGTCGTGCATGTCCTTCTTGAATGTCCTGACTTCCAGGACGAGCGTGTGTCTTGCTTTCCGACTGCCCCTCGCGGTCACCTGTCCCTCGATAGATTTCTTGGTGACTCGGATACTTTTAATATTGTTCGCCTTATGCGTTTTTGTTCTCGTATTGGCATCCTTGGTGATATTTAGCGCACTCTGATTATTTTGCGTATTTGATGGTGCTACATAGCCTTCCCGGTTTGGTGCCTTCTTTTGATAATTACTTACTTACTTCTTATACCGGTCCGGTAGTCCTTCAGGGAGATGGGAACCTGGAATATAGGGGACAGATGATTTGGAGTGACAGCGATAGTTGTTAATTCGGTACTTACAGCATAACCGTTTACTAGGCCCACAACTAGTCCCAACAGAGCTGCTTGTACATTGAAGATGGAGTCTGCTCTACCACCGTCATGTCGACCAACGTTCCGTATAATGCTGAATCCAGGCTCAGCAACCACACGGGGGGTGTCAACCTGTCGGAAACAGTCACTCATCATATCATTTCTCATACCTCCTGTATCCACCATCACCTTCCAGGTCCCTTCTTCGACTGCAACACTCACAGTGCAAGTCTCTAATCCCTGTGGTCTCTTCATGATGTTCATAGGAGCCATCATCTGTCGGGTCGTCCACTGGTCCTTACTTAAAACACACATAAGAATTATACAAAATACCGCCAAGAAACATTTAGGAATCAGCTTCATGAGCCTATCACGTCCATAGCTGGCGATCTCCATTAGCCTGGCTTGGATCAAAGAGCGCACTAGAGCCTGCGCACCTACCTCACATACCTCTGACATCTGGGGAATCTCTGGCCGGTTCAGTATACATTGTACTTTGCCATACCGCAAGTACTCACGTGCCTTCACTCCAGACTCTTGGGTATCCGTGGGTACTTGTACACGAGGCCTCTCCTCTTGCTCAGTCGCTTCGGTCTCCATAACCTCATGTTTCTTGTCGGGAGAAGAATCAGGAGACTCTGTCGGAATGCTGTCAATCTGTTGGTGAGAGGAAGGATTAAACAAGTTAAGTTGTTGTACGTCTGCCTGTACCTGGATATTACCAATTCTTGCTGTTACCTCAGACCTTATTGCTGTTCTGGCTGACTCGTCCTGTCGCTGTCAACCTGTCACCAAGTCGTTGGCTAGTATCACGTCAATCCCAGCTATGGACGTGATAGGCTCATGAAGCTGATTCCTAAATGTTTCTTGGCGGTATTTTGTATAATTCTTATGTGTGTTTTAAGTAAGGACCAGTGGACGACCCGACAGTGATGACGAGAGACGCCGGCAATACGTGCTGGATTCCCGTCTTAATTGGCTCGTGGAATAGCCGCTGCTGACCTCTGGTGAGGTGGCGCTTAGACAGCAACGCCATCTATGGAGTGAAGAGGTGGACGTTTGTGTCTAAGCTTGTAAGTGAGGTTCCCTAGAGCGTCCCAGTATTAATGACGTGTCTGATTGTAGAGACGACCTGGGACTGCTGGTTGGACGATGGATCAGTCTACCCAAGGCAGCCAAGGTCTCCTCATCAGTCTGCTTTGAAGAAGCTGTGAGCCACCCCCGGACGAACTCTGCTGAGTGTGTGATTGCCTGCCTGAGAAGTGGCAGTAACAGGATTCGCCTTATCCGGGGCTGGCTGGTGGAAGATACTAGCCACTGTGGTGCATAATGAGGAGAGTGATCAGCGGGTCACACAAGGCTCCTGCCTAGGTCTCGCAACCCTAGTATTAGTTGTGGAGTGGCCTGACAGCGAGGCTGACTAGTACCTGCCAGCTACGGGCTGGATTGTGGTTGAAGGCCTCCTCGACGAAGCACCCAGTGGGACTGTGATTTGGCTGGCCTGTGGCCAGGGTAGATTCGTCATAGAGTCATAGTGGATTCATCATGGGCCACGGAAGAAGGAACCAGGGCTACCCAGAGTGAGCATCGTTGAGCATCCAGTGTCTTCGGAGGAAGATGCAACTGTACATAAGTGTAGTTATAATCCCCACGTGCGACAGGTATTTATTTATATATGGTGGTCGTAAATATATCAGAAAAACTGGAACATTTGTATCCCTCCCCCTTTAATTTAACTTGCGTTACGGAACACACCCCTTGAAAGCCTCTACTAACTTTGGGCCGGATTCCCAAACTCTACTACCATCAGAGAAGAACCCAGTTGCGTCCCAGTAGGGCCGTAACATAATTGGCATCCCCAGCGGGATTCGAACCCGCGGCCTCTGGATTAGAAGGGGGTATTAGTAGTAGGCATCCATCAGTCTCAGGAGACTATGGAGTTGCTTTCTGGTGTCGGCCTGGTCTGGAGTGGCCTCACCAGGGCGCAAAGCCAGGGTAGGTTGATTCGGGGGAGAAGCTGTTACCCAGGCAGCAGGTCCCCCCTCTCCACGGCACTGAAAGTCTCCCCAATGGAAAGGCATACACCTATACGATTGGTTCCAGCGCCGTCACAGGGACTGTGAGTTCCAGGGATGACCTCGAAGTTAGTGAAGAAGAGCACAGGGACCTCCAACCCCGGAGACCGCCGTGGACGTGGCCGGAGAAGAACCACCCCGTTATCTTGAGAGGATTTCGGGGCTTTAGTGTCCCCGCGGCCCGGTCCTCGACCTGGCCTCCACTCCCAGGAAGCAGCCCGTGACAGCTGACTAATTCCCAGGTACCTATTTACTGCTAGGTAACAGGGGCATTCAGGGTGAAAGAAACTTTTGCCCATTTGTTTCTGCCTCGAGCGGGAATCGAACCCGCGCCACAGAATTACAAGTCCTGCGCGCTATCCACCAGGCTACGAGGCCCTAGTTTATACCTGTCAAGGGTATGAACGGCCCATACCCGTCAAGGGTATGAACGACCCCAGCCTCCTGCAGCAGAGCCTGGGTCGCACGATCCTCGGGAGGTGGACGACCCGGTCCCGCACCTACGGGTTCCAGACACTGATCATCACAGCCCTCTTTCACCCGAGGCTGGCCTCCTTCAAGACCAAGTAGAAGGAAGAGTGATAATTATTAAATACAATAATTAATATTATACTAATTGTTATAATAATAATAAAAATTTAATAATTATCCAAGGGTATTAATGAGGCATTATAAACAATGGACATATGTTAGATGAATAGTCTAGCACTAATAATGTTGAAACAATAATGGTAAATGTATGCATTTTTATATTGAGCTCATAGGATGTCAGGCGTATCATTCATTCATGTGAAATTCTGACTTTTTGGAGGGGTTGATTAAACTCAGCATATTATAAATAATGTCCTAAACATACCTAGGAAAATATTATGCAAATTGTGTATTGTTTTTCCCAGTTGACTGTGATTGTATTTGTACAAATAGCATAATAATTATAATTGTGTAACTTGTGTATTAATTATGCAGGTTATGTACTTTGCATAAGTTGTATGATGATTGCTATTATGTACTGTTTATATTCCTGCAAATTGTGTAATGCTTGTGCAAGTTGTGTATTGCACAAGCATTGCTTGTGCAAAAACTGCATATGTTTTGTGTGTACTCACATAAATGTACTCACCTGAATGTGCTTGCGGGGGTTGAGCTCTGGCTCTTTGGTCCCGCCTCTCAACCGTCAATCAACAGGTGTACAGGTTCCTGAGCCTACTGGGCTCTATCATATCTACCCTGGAAACTGTGTATGGAGTCAGCCTCCACCACATCACTTCCCAATGCATTCCATTTGCCAACCAATCTGACACTAAAAAAGTTCTTTCTAATATCTCTGTGGCTGACTTGGGCACTCAGTTTCCACCTGTGTCCCCTAGTGCGTATGCCCCTTGTGTTAAATAGCCTGTCTTTATATTCCCTTAAGAACCTTGAATGTGGTGATCATGTCCCCCCTATTTCTTCAGTTTTCCAACGAAGTGAGGATTAATTCCCGTAGTCTCTCCTCGTAGCTCATACCTCTCAGCTCGAGTACTAGTCTGGTAACAAACCTTTGAACCCTTTCCAGTTTAGTCTTATGCTTGACTAGATATGGACTCCATCCTGGAGCCGCATACTCCAGGATTGGTCTGACATATGCGGTATATAATGTTCTGAAAGATTCCTTACACAAGTTTCTAAATGCCGTTCTCATGTTAGCCAACCTGGCATATGCCACTGATGTTATCCTCTTGATATGAGCTTCATGGGACAGGTCTGGCGTGATATAAACCCCCAGATCTTTCTCTCTCTCTGACTCCTGAAGTATTTCATCTCCCAAATGATACCTTGTATCTGGGCTCCTGCTTCCTACCCCTATCTTCATTTCACTGCATTTGCTTGGGTTAAGCTTTTTAACAACCATTTGTTCGACCATTCCTGCAGCTTGTCCAGGTCTTCTTGAAGCCTCAAGCTGTTCTTCTCTGTCTAAATCCTTCTCATAATTTTGGCGTAGTCAGCAAACATTGAGAGGAATGAGTCTATACCCTCTGGGAAATCATTTACGTATATCAGAAACAGGATAGGTCCGAGAACAGAGCCCTGTGGGACTCCACTGGTGACTTTATGCCAACCTGAGGTCTCACCCCTCACTGTAACTCTTTGCTTCCTATTGCTTAGGTACTCCCTTATCCACTGGAGCGCCCTACCAGTTACTCCTGCCTGTCTCTCCAGCTTATGTACCAGCCACTTATGCGGTACTGTGTCAAAGGCTTTCCGACAATTCAAGAAAATGCAGTCCGCCCAGCCCTCTCTTTCTTGCTTAATCTGTGTCACCTGGTCATGGAATTCTGTTAAACCAGTCAGGCAAGATTTACTCTCCCTGAACCCATGTTGTCGATTTCTCACGAAGTCCCTTCTCTCCAGATGTGCTATCAAGTTTTTTCTCACGATCTTCTCCATCACCTTGCATGGTATACAAGTCAAGGACACTGGCCTGTAGTTCAGTGCTCTTGTCTGTCACCCTTTTTGTATATTGGGAGTACATTAGCCGTCTTCCATATTTCTGGTAGGTCTCCCGTCTCCAGTGACCTACTATACACTATGGTGAGTGGCAAGCAAAGTGCCTCTGCACACTCTTTCAGTACCCATGGCGAGATCCCGTCTGGACCAACAGCCTTTCTGACATCCAGATCCAGCAGGTGTCTCTTGACCTCCTCTCTCGTAATTTCAAACTCTTCCAAGGCCGCCTGGTTTACGTCCCTTTCTCCTAGCACAGTGACCTCACCTTGTTCTGTTGTGAAGACCTCTTGGAACCTCTTGTTGAGTTCATCACACACCTCTTTGTCATTCTCTGTATACCTGTCCTCGCCTGTTCTAAGTTTCACTACCTGTTCTTTCACTGTTGTTTTCTTACTGATGTGACTGTGGAGTAGCTTTGGTTCGGTCTTGGCTTTGTTTGCTATATCATTTTCATAACTTTTCTCTGCTTCTCTTCTCACCCTGACATACTCATTCCTGGTTCTCTGGTATCTCTCTCTGCTTTCTGGTGTTCTGTTATTAAGGAAGTTCCTCCATGCCCTTTTGTTCAGTTTCGTTGCTTCCATACATGCCCTATTATACCATGGATTCTTCTTTTGTTTCTCGGATTTTTCCTTTTGGGCCGGGATGTATCTGCTTACAGCCTCCTGACACTTTTGGGTGATATAGTCCATCATATCTTGTACAGACTTAGCTCTGAGGACTGTGTCCCAAGGTATTTCCCTTAGGAAGCTTCTCATCTCCTCATAATTTCTCTTTCGGTATGCCAGCCTTTTGTTTCCTAGTTCTTTTTCGTGGGGGATAATTCCGAGCTCTACCAGGTACTCAAAGTTCAATACACTGTGATCACTCATTCCCAAGGGTACTTCCATCTTGACTTCCCTTATATCCCACTCATTTAGGGTAACTATCAGATCAAGCATTGCTGGTTCATCCTCTCCTCTCATTCTTGTTGGATCCTTGATATGCTGGCTTAGAAATTTTCTTTTTGCCACGTCCAGCAGCTTAGCTCTCCATGTTTCTGGTCCTCCATGCGGGTCTCTCTTCTCCCAATCTATCTTCCCATGGTTGAAGTCTCCCATGATTAGTAGTCCAGATCCATTCCTGCTAGCAACAGAAGCTGCCCTCTCTATTATGTTAATGGTGGCCATATTGTTTCTATCATATTCCTGTCTGGGTCTTCTGTCATTTGGTGGTGGATTATATATGACTACGACTATAATTTTTTGCCCTCCAGTTGTTATTGTTCCTATTATGTAGTCACTGAAACCTTCACATCCCTGAACAACCAACTCCTCAAAATCCCAGCCCTTTCTTACCAGCAGAGCTACACCACCCCCACCTCTTCCTTCTCTCTCTTTCCTCATAACATAATAGTCCTGTGGGAACACTGCATTTGTTATTGTTTTCGTCAGCTTTGTTTCTGTGAGAGCTATTATGTCTGGGTTTCCTCTAGTACCCATTCTCCAAGTTCATTCGCCTTATTTGTAATACCATCTATGTTAGTGTACATTGCCTTGAGGCTCACTTTCTTCTGTCCCTTCTCAAATCTCCTCCTTGGTGAATGTTCTGCTGGTGGAGGAAGCTGTGCCATGGGTGTGAGGATTTGTGAGATGGATGCCAGGGTTGCAGAGGATACTGGGATGAGGGGTGGGGGTCAAGTGAAGAGGAAAGGACAGGGAGGGTATGGGGTGAACGGGGCGGGAGGACAGGAAGGAGAGGGGGGTTTTCTATGCAGAGGAGGGTGGTGGGGTTGCCCTCCCGCTCGTGTTACTGGGTAGCTGGTTGTGGGTTCCCCCCTCGCCTCTGGGGGTGATGTGTTGGGAGCTGTGGTTTCCTGGTTTTCCCCTCTTGTCCTGCGCTTCTTTCTTGCTTCTGCCGCCATGGCCCTCTCCTCCCTCATCATGTCCCTCTGGAGGAATACTTTTTTGAATTCTCCCACATGTTGCAGGTGGCTTTTCCTTGTTAGAATCGTGTCCTTTGTGTTCTCGTTTGAAAACACTATCTTTAACACACGGTCTCGGTCTTTTTTGTACCAGCCTAACCTGAAAACCTTCTCAATGCTATGCTCAGCCCCTTCCATGTCTAGTGCCTTCAGTATTTCATTCACTGCCGCTTTGTCCTTATCATTCCACTCTTTCCTATTAGAGCCTTCCTGCTCTTTAATACCTACAGCTACCACTGCTCTTTTCCTTTCCAGCAGCTGGGTAGTGGAGCTTGCCGCTTCCTGTGAGGTGGCTGCTTTCATGGCTACCTCCATCACTGCAGACATTACTTCGGAGTTTTTTTTTTAGCATTTCTGCAAATGTTGCTTTTAATGTGGCATTCTCTTCCAAAGTACTATTCCCACCACCTACCTGGGTGGTTATCTAAATCTCAGCATCGATACTGTTCTCTTTGAGGGCTCTAATCTCCTCCTTTGCTGCTGTCAGCTCTCTTTTTAGGTTGCTTATTTAATTCTTCATTTCCTGCATCTCACTCTTGATGTCCTCCAGAACCTGGGCAAACATTTCCTTCATATCGTCGCCTGAACTTTTCCCTGTTCCCCTGTTGCTTCTGGCTGTCATACTTGACCCTGTTCCTAGTTGTGCCGTGATAGGATTCATCAGAAGTGCAGAGCGGGGTGGGGGGGGGGAGAGAGATAGAGAGAGAGAGAGAGAGAGAGAGAGAGAGAGAGAGAGAGAGAGAGAGAGAGAGAGAGAGAGAGAGAGAGAGAGAGAGAGAGAGAGAGAGAGAGATAAAGAGAGAGATAGAGAGAGGGAGGGAGGGAGGGAGGGAGAGAGATAAGAGAGAGAGATAGAGAGATAGAAAGTGGGAGGGAGGGAGATAAAGAGAGAGATAGAGAGAGGGAGGGAGGGAGACAGATAGAGAGAGAGAGAGAGAGAGAGAGAGAGAGAGAGAGAGAGAGAGAGAGAGAGAGAGAGAGAGAGAGAGAGAGAGAGAGAGAGAGAGAGAGAGAGAGAGAGAGAGAGAGAGAGAGAGAGAGAGAGAGAGAGAGAGAGAGAGAGAGAGAGAGAGAGAGAGAGAGAGAGAGAGAGAGAGAGAGAGAGAGAGAGAGAGAGAGAGAGAGAGAGAGAGAGAGAGCGAGAGAGAGAGAGAGCGAGAGAGAGAGAGAGAGAGAGAGAGAGAGAGAGAGAGAGAGAGAGAGAGAGAGAGAGAGCGAGAGAGAGATAAAGAGAGAGGGAGAGAGATAAAGAGAGAGGGAGAGAGATAAAGAGAGAGGGAGAGAGTGAGAGAGATAAAGAGATGTGTGTATGTGTGTGTGTGTGTGTGTGTGTGTGTGTGTGTGTGTGTGTGTGTGTGTGTGTGTGTGTGTGTGTGTGTGTGTGTGTGTGTGTGAGCACCCACCTAGTTGTACTCACCTAGTTGTGTTTGGGGGGTGGAGCTCTGGCTCTTTGGTCCCGCCTCTCAACCGTCAATCAACAGGTGTACAGAGCCTATTGGGCTCTATCATATCTACACTTGGAACTGTGTATGGAGTCAGCCTCCACCACATCACTTCCTAATCCATTCCATTTGTCAACCACTCTGACACTAAAAAGTTCTTTCTAATATCTCTGTGGCTCATTTGGGCGCTCAGTTTCCACCTGTGTCCCCTTGTGCGTTTGCCCATTGTGTTAAATAGCTTATCTTCTTCTACCCTCTCGATTCCCTTCAGAATCTTGAATGTGGTGATCATGTACCCCCTAACTCTTCTGTCTTCCAGTGAAGTGAGGTTTAATTCCCGTTGTCTCTCCTCGTAGCTCATACCTCTCAGCTCGGGTACTAGTCTGGTGGCAAACCTTTGAACCGTTTCCAGTTTATTCTTATCCTTGACTAGATATGGACTCGATGCTGGGGCTGCATACTCCAGGATTGACCTGACATATGTGGTATACAAAGTTCTGAATTATTCTTTACACAAGTTTCTGAATGTCGTTCGTATGTTGGCCAGCCTGGCATATGCCGCTGATGTTATCCTTTTGATATGGGCTGCAGGAGACAGGTCTGGCGTGATATCAACTCCCAAGTCTTTTTTCTTTCTCTGACTCCTGAAGAATTTCCTCTCCCAGATGATACCTTGTATCTGGCCTCCTGCTCTCTACACCTATCTTCATTACATTACATTTGGTTGGGTTAAACTCTAACAACCATTTGTTCGACCATTCCTTCAGTTTGTCTAGGTCTTCTTGAAGCCTCAAACAGTCCTCTTCTGTCTTAATCCTTCTCATAATTTTGGCATCGTCCGCAAACATTGAGAGAAATGAATCTATACCCTCCGGGAGATCATTTACATATATCAGAAACAAGATGGGACCGAGTACAGAGCCCTGTGGGACTCCACTGGTGACTTCACGCCAATCGGAGGTCTCACCCCTCACCGTAACTCTCTGCTTCCTATTGCTTAGTTACTCCCTTATCCACTGGAGCACCTTACCAGCTACACCTGCCTGTCTCTCCAGCTTATGTACCAGCCTCTTATGCGGTACTGTGTCAAAGGCTTTCCGACAATCCAAGAAAATGCAGTCCGCCCAGCCCTCTCTTTCTTGCTTAATGTTTGTCACCTGGTTATCTTCTTGAGGTCATCTTGAGATGATTTCGGGGCTTTGTTTTTTAGTGTTCCCGCGGCCCGGTCCTCGACCAGGCCTCCACCCCCAGGAAGCAGCCCGTGACAGCTGACTAACACCCAGGTACCTATTTTACTGCTAGGTAACAGGGGCCTAGGGTGAAAGAAACTCTGCCCATTGTTTTGTCGCCGGCGCCTGGGATCGATTTGGTTGTGACAAAGTGTGTATGTGTGTGTACTCACCTAGTTGTACTCACCTAGTTGTGTTTGCGGGGGTTGAGCTCTGGCTCTTTGGTCCCGCCTCTCAACTGTCAATCAAAAGGTGTACAGGTTCCTGACCCTATTGGGCTCTATCATATCTACACTTGAAACTGTGTATGGAGTCAGCAGTTTCAAGTGTAGATATGATAGAGCCCAATAGGCTCAGGAACCTGTACACCTGTTGATTAACAGTTGAGAGGCGGGACCAAAGAGCCAGAGCTCAACCCCCGCAAGCACAACTAGGTGAGTACAACTAGGTGAGTACACACACACACACACACACACACACACACACACACACACACACACACACACACACACACACCACACACACACCACACACACACACACACACACACACACACTTTGTCACAACCAAATCGATCCCAGGCGCCGGCGAGAAACAATGGGCAGAGTTTCTTTCACCCTATGCCCCTGTTACCTAGCAGTAAAATAGGTTCCTGGGTGTTAGTCAGCTGTCACGGGCTGCTTCCTGTGTGTGTGTGTGTGTAGTCAGTGGTAGGGGAGAGTTGGAGTGGGGGGGGGGGGGAGTGTTTTGGAGAGTGAGATGGGGGTTAAGAGGAGGTTGGTGAGGTGTCGTCTTCAGATTACGGCGGGGAATTAGCGGCTTATCTGGGTTCTCAGTAAGCTCACAGTTGCTGTCCCTGTTTCCTGTCTACCACTTACAATTGTAATACTGAATGGAATGCAATGGTGTCTATGATATGATATTATATAATGGCTGGTAAGGTGAATACACAGAGGGTCGTCGGTAATCCTGTGTGATCTTCAGGTCTCCACGTGGGTCCCAGCTGATGCGACTGATGCTGCCTTAAGAAGTCGATCTTCACTAGCTATCTTCTCTAAATTCACTCTGATAATTCACCACGAGATGTGATCAATGTGTTGCATTCCAATGCCACTGTTCGATTTACACTGTCCCGATTCTCACTGCACAGTACACCTGCTCCCTTGAACCCTATTGTTCCCCTCGGTATACGCGGACCGCTGACCTACACGTCTGTTTCCCTGTCAAGGCTGACCCAAGTGTGTGTGTGTTTATTTGTGGAATTTTGTAGTTGTGTATTTAATGTATATGCGCTAGTTATGTATTGTTCATATATGGGCTAGTTGTGTATTGAATATATTTTTGGGTAAGTTCCGTATTAATTGTCTATATGTTGTAATTGTATTTTGTCGTGAATTGTATATTGTGCTCTTTGTGTATTTACATATTTGGGTTAGTTATGTATGGCACGTATTTGTGCTGGATATTTATTTGATTGTATTTATGAAAGTTGTGTAACAATAATTGTGAAAAATGTATTACAAATGCGCAAGTTGTGTATTAATTGCGCATGTTGTGTAATTGTATATGGATGAGTTGTGTGTTTACATCTGTTGTGTATTGATTGTCATTGCGCAAGTTATGTAATTATATAGTAACTTTGCTTGTATTAATTGTACAAAGATGTGTTATAATTACACAATTTGTGTAATAATTATTCTGGTTTTATAATCGCTTTGTCTGAATAGTGTATTATGCAAGTTGTGTTTTTAATTTGCTGAAGTGGAACGGGTGCAACTGTATTGTTTGTGTGAATTGTGTATTTGTGTAAGTTCTGTATATGTAATTTGATAAAAAATAGATCTTCATGTGCAAGTACGGAAGTGTATTTTGGTTTATGAGACAATGTGTGAGTATTTTGTGAAAAATTATGTTTGGGAAACTGTAATTTTAGTGAAAGCACATTTTTGATTGTAGGGGCATGTATGCAATTTGTTATAGTTATACAAATACCATACTTCGTGTAACTGTTATACTTTGAGTGTATATGTAATATATGTGTAAATGGTATATTTTGTGTGCAACTGATATAGTTTGCATATAATGACAAATTTTGTCTGTAAATGGCATATTTTTTGTGTGGTAAACGATATATTTTTATGTGTAAATTACATATTTTGTGCGTAAATGTCATATCTGGTGGTAAATGTTGTATTGGATTCATATAGCATAAATTACATCTGATTAATGTGGCAATGGTGGCAAAAACCATTGTCTTCCAATTGTCTACCTAAAAACCAATAGCCAAAACAGGCTATTGCCTATGTGTGTGTATGGGTTGTTGAGTATGTGTAGGTATGTATGCATGTATTTGTGACTGTTGGTTTAGAAACAAGTCAGCTGATTCGCGTAGCAAGATTAGGATTTTTGGGGTGTAGAAATGTTTAGCCTATGAATATAGTGGTATATGTGTGTGTGTATGTATATGTATGTGTATAAAGTATATATGGAAGCTGATCATAATTACATTTCACCTTTGTAAATGCACATTAATTGACACTATGTAAAAGACACATCGAACACTTTTTGTAGGGCATACGTAAATCTGTGTGTCTATGTATTTACGTATGAAGGTTTAGCTTAGGCATTTTAAAAGCACCGAATCACCTTCTGTGGTTGATTGTTCAATAAACCTTGAACTATATGTTTAACACATCTCTAACCCTGTCCATGGAGGACAGAAGAAAATGTATATATGCTGGTTAGCATTGTAAATGTGTGGCCACGTCTGTGGTAGAAAATATTAAAAAAATTAAATATATAGTGGCTAGCATCCAACTGAGTTGTTAGAAGCATAAATTGCAGTGAGGACATTTGGACAGCTATTTGATGGATGTGAGGACAGTTGACTAGCCTGTGAACACAGCTACTAATCCTCTGAGCTGCCAGATGTATGGCAACTACTTGCGGATTATAGTACGATATCTAGCTATAGCGTTTCATAATTGCTGATGTGTATAAAACTAGAATGTGAGCAATTTATTATAAACAATTATTGTAAACTAATATTGGAAGTGGGGTCCCTTGATTGTTTTAAGCATAGGTTGGACACATATATGAATGAGATTGGTGGATATATATAGGAGGCTGCATCGTATGGGCCAATAGGCCTTCTGCAGTTACCTTTATTCTTATGTTTAGTTCATCTGCTATGCTGCCTGTGATGAAGTTAGGTTAGGTGCAGGGATGGATAGTCTAGCCATTTTTTTTAATAATAACATTAATATACTATATAATTACACAGGCTGCCAAGGCCTCATTGTGCATCTTTGTGACGTCACTCATAGTTGAACAGTCGGGTTGCAGTGGAGCCTTAACACTTATCTGTTAATGGGTGACCATACTCTTTTCCGATACTGAGGCAGCTTGTGTGACGTCACTAAAACAACAACAACGGGTCTGTAGAAATGTATTTGTTTTTGTTTTATAATAGGTTAGGTAAGGTTGGTTTGATAGGGGCTTATGAATTGAATAACTGAAAAAAATATGAGCAATGAGTGAAATATACGAGCAAAGGCATCAGAGCATCGCCTATGATGGACACAGAGTACAGTTGAGGTATTGAGAGAGATTAAAGATTGCACTAGTGTGTAACCCTCCTAGAAGCCGCATGTGCGACTTTGGCTAAAAGCTGTAAGCTCATTGGGCGATCAAACCGCATTACAGATTAATCCGCATTAGGGATTAGAATATCAGAATGAAGGTAACTGCAGAAGGCCTATTTAGAAACATGCGAGGCAGCTTTTACTCATTGTAGTTCATACATATGTGTACTGAATGAGTATTTTGATTTGTTATATGCAACAGTAAGGTGCAGGAGGCATGTTTTTTGAGCGAATTTGAGACGAATTTGAAATTAAAAATAAAATGGCTGAGTGTTGGTTTTTGAAAAATTATGTATTCACATGAATTTGGAATACTACTGAATTCCCTATTGAAGTGTCCTTGTCAAAGCTTAAAATAAAGCTTAAATTATATTCTCTAAAAAGGCAAAGAAATAGGTGGTTGACATGATAGAGGTTTGAGTGAATGGACATGGCAAAAGGGGATATTAATAGCCAATTAATACTATAAACACGAGACAGAAACACGATACAATGGGTATAAATTAGATAAGTTTTAGATTTAGGAAAAAGACCTGGGTAAATACTGGTTCGATAACAGGTGGGAATTCATTTCTTACGTTAATATGAGATCTTTGCTAGAAAATTATTTCCTTATTGAGAAAAACGAGCTTATAATGGATAACGTTATAGTACATTAGGCTTGACAGAAGGCAGCCTTTTAATCCCCTTTGCTATAAATAATGAAATTGGGAATAAAATACACTATAACAGAAAATGGAATTATTCAGTGAAGATGAAGACTGTATGACGTCATTGACCATTAGCGATGTCTGTGCAGGGTCACCAGGCTAACGAAAATTAAGTGCGACAAAATCCCTCTTGAGGTCAAATGGCAGGGAGAAGGAGGGCGCCTTTCCATTCCCATTTTTGGAAAATAATATATGATTGAAGAGAGAGATTGATAACCAATATGAAGATATGAAAACACCCTGCGCCAATCACTGGCAGGGGGACAAAATGCAAGAAAAACTGTGCAAATAACCGGCCTGGGAAAAAAGCAAAATTGCCAGTCATTGGGGCCATTCCGACTACTGTGGTTGTTGGTGATGGTCCTGGGTGTTAGTGGTTCTGGTTATTAGTGATTGTGGTTTGTTGTTGGTTGTGGTTGTTGTTGTTGGTTGTGGTTGTTGGTGGAGGTTGAGATGTTGTTGGTGGTGGTTGAGTTGTTGTTGGTGGTTGTTGGTAGTGGTTGAGTTGTTGTTGGTGGTGGTAGTTGTTGTTGGTGTGGTAGTTGTTGTTGGTTGTTTTTGTTGGTGGTGGTTGAGTTGTTGTTGGTGGTGGTTGAGTTGTTGGTGGTGGCTGTAGGTGGTGGTTGAGTTGTTGTTGTTGGTGGTGGTTGAGTTGTTGGTGGTGGTTGAGTTGTTGGTGGTGGTTGAGTTGTTGTTAGCGGTGGTGGCTGTTGGTGGTTGTTGTTGTTAGTGGTTGTTGTTTATGGTGGATGAGTTGTTGTTGTTGGTGGTGGTGTACTCACCTAATTGTGCTTGCGGGGGTTGAGCTCTGGCTCTTTGGTCCCGCCTCTCAACCGTCAATCAACAGGTGTACATGTTCCTGAGCCTATTGGGCTCTATCATATTTTCACTTGAAACTGTGTATGGAGTCAGCCTCCACCACATCGCTTCCCATGCATTCCATTTGTCAACCAATCTGACACTAAAAAAGTTCTTTCTAATATCTCTGTGGCTGACTTGGGCACTCAGTTTCCACCTGTGTCCCATAGTGCGTGTGCTCCTTGTGTTAAATAGCCTGTTTTCATCTACCCTCTCGATTCCCTTGAGAATCTTGATTGTGGTGATCATGTCCCCCTAACCCTTCTGTCTTCCAAGGAAGTGAGGTTTAATTCCCGTAGTCTCTCCTCGTAGCTCATACCTCTCAGCTCGGGTACTAGTCTGGTGGCAATCCTTTGAATCTTTTCCAGTATAGTCTTATGCTTGACTAGATATGGACTCCATGCTGGAGCCGCATACTCGAGGATTGGCCTGACATATGTGGTATATAATGTTCTGAAAGACTCCTTTCACAAGTTTCTAAATGCCGTTCTTATGTTAGCCAACCTGGCATATACTGCTGATGTTATTTGGGAGATGAAGTATTTCATCTCCCAAATGATACCTAGCATCTGGTCTCCTGCTTCCTACCCCTATCTTCATTACATTACATTTGCTTTGGTTAAACTCTAACAACCATTTGTTCGACCATTCCTGCAGACCAAGTGTGTGGTGGTGACGGTGGTGTGTGGTGGTGATGGTGGTGTGTGTGGGGGGGGGGGGATGACGGTGTGTACTCACCTAATTGTGCTTGCGGGGGTTGAGCTTTAGCTCTTTGGTCCCGCCTCTCAACTGTCAATCAACTGGTGTACAGATTCATGAGCCTACTGGGCTCTATCATATCTACATTTGAAACTGTTTATGGAGTCAGTCTCCACCACATCACTTCCTAGTGCATTCCATATATTAACTACTCTGACACTGAAAAAATTCTTTCTAACGTCTCTGTGGCACATCTGGGTACGAGGTTTCCACCTGTGTCCCCTTGTTCGTGTCCCACCCGTGCTGAAGAGTTTGTCTTCGTCCACCCTGTCAATTCCCCTGAGAATTTTGTAGGTGGTTATCATGTCTTCCCTAACTCTTCTGTTTTCCAGGGATGTGAGATTCAGCTCCTTTAGGTTTTCCTCGTAGCTCATTCCTCTCAGTTCCGGGACGAGCCTGATGGCATACCGTTGAATCTTCTCTAAATTGTCTTGTGTTTAGCTAGGTATGGACTCCAGGCTGGAGCTGCATACTCCAGGATTGGTCTTATATAAGTGGTATACAGGGTTCTGGACGATTCCTTACACAAGTTTCTAAGGGCAGTTCTTATGTTGGCCAGTCTAGCATATGCCGCTGATGATATTCTTTTGATGTGGGCCTCTGGGGACAGGTTCGGTGTGATATCAACCCCAAGATCTTTCTTTCTATTTGACTTTTGCAGGATTTTACCTCCCAGATGATACCTTGTGTTCAGCCTTCTGCTCCCGTCGCCTTCTTCTTGAGGTTATCTTGAGATGATTTCGGGGCTTTAGTGTCCCCGCGGCCCGGTCCTCGACCAGGCCTCCACCCCCAGGAAGCAGCCCGTGACAGCTGACTAACACCCAGGTACCTATTTTACTGCTAGGTAACAGGGGCATAGGGTGAAAGAAACTCTGCCCATTGTTTCTCGCCGGCGCCCGGGATCGAACCCGGGACCACAGGATCACAAGTCCAGCGTGCTGTCCGCGCGGCCGACCGTCTCCCTTATTGCATTACCTTACACTTTCCTGAGTTAAACTTTAGCAGCCATTTTCTAGACCATTCCTCCAGTTTGTCCAGGACATCCTGTAGTCTCTGTCTATCTTCATCCGTCTTGATTCTTCTCATAATTTTTGCATCATCAGCAAACATTGAGAGGAACGAGTCTATACCCACCGGAAGATCATTAACATAGGTTAGAAACAGGATGGGTCCAAGAACTGAGCCCTGTGGGACTCCGCTGGTGACAACTCGCCACTCTGATGTCTCCCCCCTCACCGTTACTCGCTGTTTCCTGTTGCTTAAGTACTCCCTTATCCACTGGAGCACTTTCCCTTTTACTCCTGACTGCTGCTCCAACTTTGTTAACAGCCTTTTATGGGGTAAAACGTCTAAGAGTGGTGTGTGGTGGTGACGGTTGGGAGTGGTGGTGACGGTGGTGTGTGGTGGTGACGGTGGTGTGTGGTGGTGACGGTGGTGTATGGTGGTGACGGTGGTGTGTGGTGGTGACGGTGGTGTGTGGTGGTGACGGTGGTGTGTGGTGGTGACGGTGGTGTGTGGTGGTGACGGTGGTGTGGTGGTGACGGCTGGGAGTGGTGGTGACGGTGGTGTGTGGTGGTGACGGTGGTGTGTGGTGGTGATGGTTGGGAGTGGTGGTGACGGTTGGGAGTGGTGGTGACGGTGGTGTGTGGTGGTGACTGTGGTGTGTGGTGGTGACGGTTGGGATGTAACGGAGGGTGGGGAAATGGCTCTATCTTGTCCATTATTCCACCCCCCAGTTAACTAACGAGGCCGGGGGAAACAGCTCTCTCTAGTCCGTTATCCCGTCCCCAGTTAGCTAACTATTCTAGAGCACTCCCAGAGTTCCCAAGGCAACCTCTCTCGTTCAGCACCTTGTAACCTAGGTATTTGACTACCTAGGTGCTAAGACTACAAGGCGCCGTAACTGGATCAGCTACCCGAAATTCTAGAGAGAACTCTAGAATACATTTCACTGCCACAAACGTATAAGAGGAAACGAAAGGAAAGAAATGAATAGTGAAGTAATTAGTGAGGGTTTGGGGTGAGAGAGGTAGAGAGGTGGGAGGGTCATTAGTTGAAAGTGAGAGTTTAGAGAGGGGTGGAAAGAGAGGAGTGGATAGGTAGAAGTAGAAGAGTAGATAGTAGAAGACGAAATGCTGCCACCATCCATTCTAGACCATTACATACAAGACAAGGAATGGCACTTGTTTGTATCACAATATTCACAAAAGATGTTATCAAGGTCATTATTAGTATGTCCCATCTTTATCATGTATCAACTCCAATCATGTACTCATTAAATCATGAAACCAGTAATCACAGAGGCTTTCTCACCTCAACTCAACTCTAGGGAACACAAAGGCAATGTAGATAATAAATTCAATTATATTTCACATACTAAGTATCATAATTTAAGCAATGTTCAAGATATATATGTAAAGTGAGTCATCCTCCAAGAATCTGAGAACACTACAACTGACTGCCCCTGATCATCACACAACCCTTGTAAAACACGACCAAGTCACCTTAATGTTCAACTCACCAAGTGTGTGCCTATAGTTGAATAGAGGGGGAGGGGAGAGTCTGCAGCTGTCAGGCAGCTTCACCCCCGTCCGACCGACAGCCTGTCTCGGCTGTTGTCCTCCTGCTCTGCTGCCTGGTCTTCTGTCTTGTTAATGCTCTCGAATCGATCGCTCTCCGAGTATATATTGGGGAACCTAGTAGCTAACTCCGCCCACAAGTAGATAGCCTCCGGCTCTCTACCAAGCCACTCCTTAAACGTCGGCATGTTTGAAGGCTACCAGGCTCCAATTATAAGATTAGTAGAAGTAAGGTGAAATTCGCATGATCTGACCTCAGGTCACTTGGGGTCATTAACTCTTAGAGGTGTGACTTTCCGGTGGACAAACTGGCGCCTTCTCAAATTCTTGTCTGTGACTCATGTACTCTATGTATGTATTAAATACAACTAAACCAAACACTTTTACAGTGTTACATCTCCCCTTCTCCCCGAAATAAAGTTTTTGCAACACTGCTAAAGCAAGCTAGCTGTGTGCAACAACTTTATTAACGAAAAAAAAAATGCATCCTAGCTAAACAAATATACATCATCCTACTCTAAAAATGAAATATGTAGACAGACGTCCATTGTCTCTGGCTGGGCGACGTCACTGCTTGGTCTTGTAGATAGTCCTGTACCACATTTCTTCCACACAACTGCCTCCGTCGCTTCTCCGTCGTTAACGCACAACAACCCTTGGTCAACCAGAAAGCCGTTACTACTTGAACTGCGCACAGGACCGTGGAATTCGGTTGTCCCAGCTGATCTGTAATTGGCCCTACGTCAGTCACCATGAGAGACGTATATTGGGGTTTTTCACAGCTATAGGGACTACAAGGTTCGAGACCTTCATATAGTTGCCAAACATAGAAATCCCATCCTACTTCTCCTGCCTGTTGCTCCAGCACGCCTCCTTCAGAGAGCCACTTCTGACAGCCACATCAAGTCCGCACGACACAGGAAGAATCACTCAACAGAGCAACATGCTTGCAGGAGGGGCGGCCAGTTAAGGCAAACGATCCTGTCTTGCAATTACACTCCATGCAATGATGCTGACACCAGCAAGGGACACTAGGCATCGTGTCTCACTCAGCTTGTCTTATCTTCTGCTTTCTTCTCTCCTCTTTCTTCTCTCTTCCTTCTTCTCTCTTCTTTCTTCCTCCTCCCATGGGTCTTTGACAAGCGACGTGGGGTCCATTGGGGTCCGTCCGTCCTGGGGTACATCCTGGGTAGACCGATGTTGGTGGGACAGACTGGAGTCGTTGTTGTTCCTCTTCCATCTTTACTGGGTCGTCTACAGAACGACCTGGGGTCCACTGGGGGCCCGTCCGTCTTGGGGTCCACTGGGTAGACCCATGTTGACCGACCGAGAGGGCTGCATCTTGGGGTCCCCGGGGTGGTGGAGCCATGACCTCCAGGTAGTGGGCTGGTCGTCGAGGTGGTGATAACCGCCCGTGAGTATGGTACACGGCAGCCGTCTCTTTCTTCTGTATGTGCGCCTCACCTCTCTTCTGGCTCCAACCTGTGAATGAACAGAAAGGCAACAATACCGTGCTCCCAAAATGTTGTGTAACCCTGTAGTTTGTATAGGGTTTACACAGTCCAGTCATAACACTCTCCTCCTGGTAACAACTACACTTAAATTTTTAAAATAATCCAATTAACATTGAATGATACTGACTTGGTGGAACATAAAACAACAACAGAGTAAAGTTTAGAGAAGAGAGAATAAGGCCGTCACTACTTTTAACTTGTCACTAAATGAATCTCCACAAAAAATATCAATACTAATAGAGACAAAACACTAGCCTAACTTAACTGTACCGTTCTTAATCTTAAGTACTTAAACAGCCGTTACTCCCACCCTTAACCTACAGCCACCTACGTGACCCAGAGTGTTTCCCTAGCTTCTCCGCCGATCAACAACTCCAAACTTTTGCACCCCTGTGACCAGACTATCTAACGTCGAGCGTCCCCAACGTGAAGTCTACTGACATACTAAGCCTCCCCCTAGCATGCTGTACAATACCAGTACACCTCGGGTTATTGCGTTCAAATGGAGTAAAACAGTCGATCGCAATAATCTGAGCAGAACCACCACTTAAAACCACTTAAGAACTACACCTGCCACTCCCCAACTGACCTGGAGACCAGCGGTGGCTGGGTGTCCCCCTGGGACATGCGAGGTCACCTGTCACACTCAGGTGAGCTCTACTACCACCAACCGCCAAGTCCCCAAATCACCAAATCTTATCACTAACATAAATCACTACACTCGCAAGTTCTGGAGAACATTCCCTGAACTTCACAAAACTCACAAACTCACTAAACCACAACGCCAGAGAATCACTATCTCCTAAACTGAAAAAAAACTCGCTAACTCGCGAATATTAAACACCTGTCAAGATCTCCCTGATAGCGCCTGAGCGGCAAAAGACACGTGGGACTGGACAACGTTAAATGAACACTACCATAAACATTGTTCAGCACCGCTGCCATCATTGTAACGGGGGGTGGGGGAAATGGCTCAATCTTGTCCATTATTCCACCCCCCAGTTAACTAACGAGGCCGGGGAAAACAGCTCTCTCTAGTCCGTTATCCCGTCCCCAGTTAGCTAACTATTCTAGAGCACTCCCAGAGCTCCCAAGGCAACCTCTCTCGTTCAGCACCTTGTAACCTAGGTATTTGACTACCTAGGTGCTAAGACTACAAGGCGCCGTAACTGGATCAGCTACCCAAAACTCTAGAGAGAACTCTAGAATACTTTTCACTGCCACAAACGTATAAGAGGAAACGAAAGGAAAGAAATGAATAGTGAAGTAATTAGTGAGGGTTTGGGGTGAGAGAGGTAGAGAGGTGGGAGGGTCATTAGTTGAAAGTGAGAGTTTAGAGAGGGGTGGAGGGAGAGGAGTGGATAGGTAGAAGTAGAAGAGTAGATAGTAGAAGACGAAATGCTGCCACCATCCATTCTAGACCATTACATACAAGACAAGGAATGGCACTTGTCTGTATCACAATATTCACAAAAGATGTTATCAAGGTCATTATTAGTATGTCCCATCTTTATCATGTATCAACTCCAAACATGTACTCATTAAATCATGAAACCAGTAATCACAGAGGCTTTCTCACCTCAACTCAAATCTAGGGGACACAAAGGCAATGTAGATAATAAATTCAATTATATTTCACATACTAAGTATCATAATTCAAGCAATGTTCAAGATATATATATGTAAAGTGAGTCATCCTCCAAGAATCTGAGAACACTACAACTGACTGCCCCTGATCATCACACAACCCTTGTAAAACACGACCAAGTCACCTTAATGTTCAACTCACCAAGTGTGTGCCTATAGTTGAATAGAGGGGGAGGGGAGAGTCTGCAGCTGTCAGGCAGCTTCACCCCCGTCCGACCGACAGCCTGTCTCGGCTGTTGTCCTCCTGCTCTGCTGCCTGGTCTTCTGTCTTGTTAATGCTCTCGAATTGATCGCTCTCCGAGTATATATTGGGGAACCTAGTAGCTAACTCCGCCCACAAGTAGATAGCCTCCGGCTCTCTACCAAGCCACTCCTTAAACGTCGGCATGTTTGAAGGCTACCAGGCTCCACTTATAAGATTAGTAGAAGTAAGGTGAAATTCGCATGATCTGACCTCAGGTCACTTGGGGTCATTAACTCTTAGAGGTGTGACTTTCCGGTGGACAAACTGGCGCCTTCTCAAATTCTTGTCTGTGACTCATGTACTCTATGTATGTATTAAATACAACTAAACCAAACACTTTTACAGTGTTACAGGGAGTGGTGGTGACGGTGGTGTGTGGTGGTGACGGTGGGTGTGGTGGTGACGGTTGGGAGTGGTGGTGATGGTGGTGTGTGGTGGTGACGGTGGTGTGTGGTGACGATGGTGTGTGGTGGTGACGGTGGTGTGTGGTGGTGACGGTGGTGTGTGGTGGTGACGATGGTGTGTGGTGGTGACGGTGGTGTGTGGTGGTGATGGTGGTGACGGTGGTGTGTGGTGGTGACGGTGGTGACGATGGTGTGTGGTGGTGACGGTGGTGTGTGGTGGTGACGGTGGTGTGTGGTGGTGACGGTAGTGTATGGTGGTGACGGTGGTGTGTGGTGGTGACGGTGGTGTGTGGTGGTAACGGTTGGGAGTGGTGGTAACGTTTGGGAGTGGTGGTGACGGTTGGGAGTGGTGGTGACGGTGGTGTGTGGTGGTGACGGTTGGGAGTGGTGGTAACGTTTATGAGTGGTGGTGACGGTGGTGTGTGGTGGTGACATTTGGGAGTGGTGGTGATGGTGGTGTGTGGTGGTGACGGTGGTGTGTGGTGGTGATGGTGGTGTGTGGTGGTGACGGTGGTGTGTGGTGGTGACGGTGGTGTGTGGAGGGGGGTGTGACGGTGGTGTGTGGTGGTGACAGTGGTGTGTGGTGGTGACGGTGGTGTGTGGTGGTGAAGAGTCCAACCCAGCCTGAGAGTATATGAAAGACACCATATTTCCAAAAAACTCGCACATCTCAACAAAGCTCATCTACCACAGAGTTGCAGAAGGTGCGCTATCTGCAATATAGTATCTTCAGTCTACCAAGTTATACAGGTTAAATATCCCCACAGGATATTCAACCTTTATAATACAGGTAAATAGCAGTTTGGTATATAGCATACTTCTAGGTTACAGATGCAACTGGAAACTGATGAACCCTACAGAGAGTGGGAATGCATCTTCGGCCAAACAATCACAGAAAAACCCCTACTTCACTATATCCTTTAAAGTGAAGCAACCAACGATCTTAGAAGAGCTTTAAGAGTCCCTAAATCTTGCAATAACCACCCAGAAACCATCAATACTGCAACTATTCTGGTAAAAAAATGTCCAGCAGCTGGACACCCTCATAAATTCGGCCAAGCAGTATCCTCACCCGCAATAGCAGCCACATATGAAGGACTGACGATATAAATGGGAGTTCAGCACAGTATATCCTTTCATGACCAAAGATCATATTCATTCTGAAAAGTCAACCACTTATGGGCTATTGATGCCCATGCTACCTCTTGGTGACTTAAGGTGACTTAATCTTCATCAATCAATAACATAAGTCACAATAACATGGCTGAAGATATGTTGACCAACCAACACATCAGAAGATGAGGAGACGATGATGTTTCGGTCCATTGTGGACCATTATAAATCCGAAACGTAGTCGTCTCCATATGTTCCTTCTAGAATATTTTGATCATCATTGGATGAATTTAGATTTAAGAATGAGCTGGATAAATACTGGTTCTGTAACAGGGTTGTCGATTTGTGAATCCAATTACTGGGTAAACGTAATTGGCATAGGATTCCTTGATTGTTTCAAGCTTAGGTTAGACATATATATGAATGTGTGTAAATCACGAAATTGACCACGTCATGAAAAATGTGGCAGCGTCAGACCACAAAGGAAGAATTGAAACATGAATTTCCTTAAATACTTTCATATTTAATTATACATCATCAGAAGGATTACCAAATCTCTTTCTGAAGACGTATTATTAATTCCAAAAGTTCTTAAGGAAATTCCTGTTTCAATTCTTCCATAGTGGTCTGACACGGTCATATATATGAATAAGTTTGAGTGGATTTTAACAGGAGCTGCCATGTATGGGGCCAATAGGCCTTCAACAGTTTTCTGGATTCTTGTTCTTAACTTCCTATGTAGTTATACTTATTACATGCTATGGGCTGATTAACCTTTCGGCGGCGATTTGCTTCATTTGCATTGCACAGTGGATATTACAGAGGCTCTGAGATTTGTGTTGAAATATTTGTACATCAAGGTTCATGTTTGCAATGTTACAGAGTTCCAACTCCCATGCAGTTAATTTCTGTTATGTTTATGTTTTTTATGTTAAAATGTTTTTGTTGATGTGTTTCTGTATTCTAATAAATAAAGCATGCTTACTGTCTTATATCAAGTTTTATGACAATTTTACAAGGTTCAAAATATAAAGTTTAAAATTTCTGATTGTCATGCATGCAATAAACGTTAATAATAAAATAACGATATATTGACTTCATACAAATGTTATATTTATGTTATAAAAACGTAAATTTGACAGCTTACATAAATTAAACATAAAAACAAAATGTTGACTGAAAATTGTTTATTTTTAAGTATAAAGCATGACAAATTTAAATTACATAGTATTCACTATTATTTTAAACTTTTTACAAAAATCTCAAAAATTTGTGTCACAAGAATATATGTTTTTAGTTATCTCTAATGGTTTTAATCAAATCAGAGAGACAAATTTATATCAATAGTTAGTGTTACCTTTCTGCCACCAATTAAAAACGTCCAGAAACGTTTAATGTTTGCTGAGATGCCACCACACCATATATTCAATATATTCAGCTTCCCATCCTTCTTTGGAGAAGGATGGGAAGCTGCCCTTTCTAGATGTAACAGTCATGGAAAGGAGCAGAGGTTTCCACACTGCAGTCTACACTAAGGAAACAAACATAGGAATGTGCCTAAATGTCAACAGTGACTGCACAGACAGGTACAAGAGGAATGTTGTTAACGCTTATGTCGACCGTGCTCTCAGCCACAGCTCAGGATGGAAGCAAGTCGATGAAGAACTCTGTAGGGTAAGGCAGGTCCTAGTCAACAACGGCTTCTCCAATGGTTTCTTTGAAGACATCATAAGAAGGTGAAACGCCATGCAACCTCTGAAGAGACAACTAACACAACACCTATACAGGTGTGATAGGAAAATTAGGTCACATGGAGGAGTGGGTCTGTATATTAGGGAAGACCGTGTATGCTCGGAGCTCCTAAACGTTACAAATGAGGTGGAAGAGGTACTGGGATTAAAAATAGAGAAAATAAATTTAGTGATTATACTAATATACAAACCGCCAGATGCAACGGCTGAGGAATTCACAGAACAGATAAGCAAAATAGAGAATAGCCTTGATAATTTGGAGAACCCGATACCTGATGTTATCTTCCTAGGTGACTTCAACTTGCCTAGTCTCAGGTGGAAAATAGCAAACAATAATATTATACCAGGAAATCTATCAGGACCTAACCAACCACAGATTAGAGAACTACTTAGATTCTGTGACAAATTTTCACTCAATCAGCAGATATCGGAGCCAACGAGAAATGAAAATATTCTAGATCTGGTCTTATGAACAATGAAGACATTATCAGAGACATTACGATATCAGATACCACATACTCAGATCACAAACTCATTGAAGTGCAAACGACCATCAATATTCAAAATAGACCTAAAACGTTGATAAAGCGAGAGGGGCTATTCAGTAAAGTCAATTTTAATAATAAAAGGATAGACTGGGAGATAATAAACAGGGAACTTACAAACATTCCATGGGGAACTGTTCTAAATAATACAAGCCCTACAGAAGGAATAGAAAAACTGACTTCAGAAGCGTATCAAGTCTGTCTGAAACATGTTCCTTTCAGGAAAGCCAGAAAGAGATCTAACGTAGAAAGAGAACGCGGACGACACTATAAACGCAAGAAAACAATAACGGAACTGCTTATGCAGACACGAATTTCCCGTCAAAGAAGGAATAATTTAAATAGGGAGATTGAAGAAATCGAGCGGAAATTTAAACACTCATATGAAACTGAAGAAAGGCAGTTAGAACAGAAAGCAATTCAGGAAACAAAGAAAAATCCAAAATATTTCTTCTCATATGCGAAATCAAAAGCAAAAACCACTGCCAGTATTGGACCTATTCGTACAAGTGAAGGTTCATACACGGAGGATGACAAAGAAATTAGTGAAATCCTAAAAAAGCAGTATGAGGACATGTTTAGCTCTCCAATAAACAACATGAAGGTGGAAGATCCAGACAATTTCTTTATGCGGGATATTCAAACCCCTGTATATATAACTGATATCAACACGAGCGCACTAAATTTTGAAAAAGAAATTGAAAACATGCCCATGCACTCGGCCCCAGGTCCAGACTCATGGAATTCAATATTTATGAAGAAATGCAAAGTGCCGGTAGCACAGGCACTCAGTATAGTGTGGAGGAAGAGCTTGGACACGGGGGAGATACCAGATGCACTTAAAGTAGCAGACATAGCCCCTCTACACACGGGAGGGAGCAAAGCATTGGCAAAAAATTATAGACCAGTTGCACTAACATCGCACATCATAAAAGTATTTTTTTTTTTTTTTTTTTGAGATATATACAAGAGTTGTTACATTCTTGTACAGCCACTAGTACGCGTAGCGTTTCGGGCAAGTCCTTAATCCTACGGTCCCTGGAATACGATCCCCTGCCGCGAAGAATCGTTTTTTCATCCAAGTACACATTTTACTGTTGCGTTAAACAGAGGCTACAGTTAAGGAATTGCGCCCAGTAAATCCTCCCCGGCCAGGATACGAACCCATGACATAGCGCTCGCGGAACGCCAGGCGAGTGTCTTACCACTACACCACGGAGACTGCACCATTTGAGAGAGTGATTAGGAGTCAGGTCACCAATTTCATGGAGACCAATGACCTTCACAACCCAGGCCAACATGGATTTCGAGCGGGAAGATCGTGCCTCTCACAGCTACTTGAGCACTACGACAAAGTCACTGAGGCATTAGAAGAGAAACAGAATGCTGATGTGATATACACGGACTTCGCAGAGGCTTTCGATAAATGAACCATGGCGTGATAGCACACAAAATGAAGTCAATGGGAATAACCGGTAAAGTAGGACGCTGGATACTCAGTTTTCTGTCAAACAGGACTCAGCGAGTAACTGTCAACCATATAAAATCTAGTCCAAGTGCAGTGAAAAGCTTTGTACCTCAGGGTACAGTCCTTGCACCGCTGCTTTTCCTTATTCTCATATCAGATATAGACAAAAATACAAGTCACAGCTTCGTATCATCCTTTGCAGATGACACAAAAATCAGTATGAAAATTACCTCGGCTGAGGACATTGAAAAACTTCAAGCTGATATTAATAAAGTTTTCGACTGGGCATCAGAAAATAACATGATGTTTAACAGTGATAAATTCCAGGTACTCAGGTACGGTAAAAATGAGGACCTTAAACATAATACAGAGTACAAAACACAATCAAATGTACCCATAGTAGGAAAACAGCATGTAAAGGATTTGGGAATAATAATGTCTGACGACCTAACGTTTAAGGAGCATAACCAAGCAAATATTGCGACAGCCAGAAAAATGATAGGATGGATTACGAGAACTTTCGAATCCAGGGATCCCATCACAATGGTTGTACTCTTCAAGTCACTTGTGTTGTCCCGTCTTGAGTACTGCTCAGTACTCACTTCCCCCTTCAGAGCAGGAGAGATTGCTGAAATAGAGGGAATACAGAGAACATATACGGCACGCATAGACGCAATAAAGCACCTAAATTATTGGGATCGTCTCAAAGCCCTCCAAATGTACTCACTAGAAAGAAGACGAGAGAGATATCAAATAATATACACCTGGAAGATACTGGAGGGCCAAGTACCAAATCTACACAGTAAAATAACAACGTACTGGAGTGAACGACATGGAAGAAAATGTAGAATAGAACCAGTGAAGAGCAGAGGTGCCATAGGCACAATCAGAGAACACTGTATAAACATCAGAGGTCTGCGGTTGTTCAACGTCCTCCCAGCAAGCATAAGAAATATTGCCGGAACAACCGTGGACATTTTCAAGAGGAAACTAGATTTATTCCTCCAAGGAGTGCCGGACCAACCGGGCTGTGGTGGGTATGTGGGCCTGCGGGCCGCTCCAAGCAATAGCCTGGTGGACCAAACTCTCACAAGTCGAGCCTGGCCTCGGGCCGGGCTTGGGGAGTAGAAGAACTCCCAGAACCCCATCAACCAGGTATCAACCAGGTAACCTATACCCCCTATTAGACTATTTTAAAGGAACTTTTTTATCACAACTCATAAAACGGAGGAAAGGGTCCTGAAAGATATTGTTAATAGAAACGTTATCCCTACAGACAAAAATCAGAAGATACAACTGACGATTTACTATAAAACCAAAAAAACGGCCAACCTACTCATGAGAAACTCTCTAGACACAAAACAGAACGCTTTAAAGGAGACCAACGTCGTCTATGCCTTCAAATGCCCACTTGGGGACTGTAAGCCTCAAAGAACTCAGTATATAGGCAAGACACTAACATCTCTTTCCAGGCGATTAACGATGCATAAGCAACAGGGCTCCATTATGGAACATATAATCTCTTCCCACAACCAGACCATCACCAGAGAAATCTTAACAAACAACACAGAAAACATCGATAGATACAGCGACAGCAGGCGGCTTGACAGCTGAGAGGCACTACATATCAAGAAGTCAACACCATCAATCAACAGCCAGTTAATGCACAACTATATTCTACCCACTTCAAGACTCCGCTCCAATATAGAAGCAACAGGAAATATGAGCCAATAGGCCCTTTGCAGTTACTTCCATCCTTACCTTCGATTTACCCAATTAATACCCATTGTTTCGTGTTGAAACAATGGGTATTGTTTCAACACTGTCCTGTGTTGAAAGTTTTGTTCACCTCATCCAAAACTGATTGTAACATATCACCTCACCCAAAATGCGGGTATAAAATGAAAGCTGTTTAAATCATAGTGTAGTAAGAGCTCTGTTTAGTGTTTGCAGGTTATAGTTGTTTGTGTGTAAACTAAAAGTCTTTGAAAATGTAATAAGTTATTACGAAACGCGTTCAAGTGTCGCGTCAGACTAGAAATAAAAATGAATTTTGGAGAATTGATTTTTCAATTACCATCAACAGTGAAAAGAAACATAAGAAATATTGAGAAAATTCGTGTTAGAATTATTAATCTTACTTTTTCGGTCATATTTAATAATATATGTCTACAGGAAAGACTGCTACCAAAATATACACACACACACACATACACACACACACACATATATATATATATATATATATATATATATATATATATATATATATATATATAATATATATTATATATATATATAACATACATGTATATATATATAATATATATATATATATATATATACATATATGTATATATATATATATATATATATATATATTATATATATATATATATATATATATATATATATATGTATATACATATATATATATATATATATATATATATATAATATATATATATATATATTATATATATATATATATATATATATATATATATATATATATATATATATATATGTATATATATATATATATGTATATACATATATGTATATATATATGTATATATATATATATATATATATATATATATATATTACTATATATATATATATATATATATATATATATATATATTTACTATATATATATATATATATATATATATATATATATATATATATATATATATATATTTTTCATTGAATATGACTGCATATTCTGTATTTATTATTTTCTGGTTTAGGGCTTCTATCCCTCTAACTATTTTCTTAGCATCAGGGCTTAATTGAAATAGGAGTTCTCCAAAACTCATTTTCGTACTTTTAAGGTGAAGAAAAGAAGTGATTTACTATAGAGTGTATTACACTTATTTGTATAATTTGCACGACGTTTCTTGAGGCAATTCACATAAGAATAGAGCGACCTACCATGAACACCCAAATTACGGAACTATTTACTCTACCCACCATGAGAGTAAGGACAAGACAAGAACATATCGATGCCAACACAGAAGACAATGTCGAACATAACAGGCCAATTACACTGGATTAATCTTTGTGTTTAGATAGGAGATGCCTCGTATGGGCCAATAAGCCTTCTGCAGCCTCTATGTTTCACCTCACATTTATCCCTTATGTATCCCCCCATGTTTTCACCTTCATTGTATTATCACCTGACCTAATGCGTGTATAAAATCAACTAGTATTGTAAGATCTGTTCACTTGAGAATGAACCATGGAGGTTCGAAACGTCGTGCAAATTATACAAATAAGTGTAATACACTCTATAGTAAATCACTTCTTTTCTTCACCTTAAAAGTACGAAAATGAGTTTTGGAGAACTCCTATTTCAATTAAGCCCTGATGCTAAGAAAATAGTTAGAGGGATAGAAGCCCTAAACCAGAAAATAATAAATACAGAATATGCGGTCATATTCAGTGAAACATGTTTGAAAGAAAACCTGCTGCCAGTATACACCAATATATATATATATATATATATTATTAAATATGACCGAAAAAGTAAGATTAATAATTCTAATACGAATTAAATACACGAAATAAAAACACGAAATAAACACGAAATAAAAAACGAAACACGAAATAAAAATGAATTTTGGAGAATTGATTTTTGAATTACCAACAACAGTGAAAAGAAATGTACGAAAGATCGAGAAAATTCGTGTTAGAATTATTAATCTTACTTTTTTGGTCATATTTAATAATATATGTCTACAGGAAAGACTGCTACCAAAATATACTAATAATATATATATATATATATATATATATATATATATATATATATATATATATATATATATATATATATATATATATATATATATATATATATATATATATATATATATATATATATATATATAATATATATATGTATATATATATATATATATATATAATATATATATATATATATATATATATATATATATATATATATATATATATATATATATATATATATATATATATATATATATATATATATATATATATATATATATATATATATATATGATATATATATATATATCATAAATCACGAAAACTCCTTTTAAGCAACATTTTAGGTTGACACAAGGTCTCAAATTTTGTTTAGCCAACATTGTGCAGAAAGTTGTGGCAACCAATTTACGACTCCACTCAATAATGTATATATTATGTGATAAGGAACGTTGCCCCTCCTTTCAAACACTTTCCAGGTACGTTGTGGAAACCAAAAATTGTTTGCTGGGCTTAGAGCATTGTTGACTGTTTCTAGACTATTGTTGACTGTCTTTGGAGTATTGTTGATTGTCTTTGGAATATTGTTGACTGTTGCTGGAGTATTGTTGACGGTTGCTGGAGTATTGTTGATTGTCTTTGGAGTATGGTTGACTGTTGCTGGAGTATTGTTGACTGTTGCTGGAGTATTGTTGACTGTTGCTGGAGTATTGTTGACTGTTGCTAGAGTATTGCTGCTGCTGGAGTATTGTTGACTGTTGCTGGAGCATTGTTGACTGTTGCTGAAGTATTGTTGACTGTTGCTGGAGTATTGTTGACTGTTGCTGAAGTATTGTTGACTGTTGCTGGAGTATTGTTGACTTTTGCTGGAGTATTGTTGACTGTTTCTGGACTATTGTTGACTGTTGCTGAAGTATTATTGACTGTTGCTGGAATATTATTTACTGTTGCTGAAGTATTGTTGACTGTTGCTGGAGTGTTGTTGACTGTTGCTGAAGTATTGTTGACTGTTGCTGGAGTACTGTTGACTGTTGCTGGAGAATTGTTGACTGTTGCTGGAGTATTGTTGACTGTTGTTGGAATATTATTGACTGTTGTTGGAATATTATTGACTCTTGCTGAAGTATTATTGACTGTTGCTGGAATATTATTGACTGTTGCTGGAATATTATTGACTGTGTTGGAATATTATTGACTGTTGCTGAAGTATTATTGACTGTTGCTGAAGTATTATTGACTGTTGCTGGAATATTATTGACTGTTGCTGGAATATTATTGACTGTTGTTGGAATATTATTGACTGTTGCTGAAGTATTATTGACTGTTGCTGGAATATTATTGACTGTTGCTGAATATTATTGACTATTGTTGGAATATTATTGACTGTTGCTGAAGTATTATTGACTGTTGTTGGAATATTATTGACTGTTGCTGAAGTTTTGTGATAGAATAATTTTTCAGCAATATTGAGAATTGTTGCAGGAATATTGATAATAATTGTTAGGTAATTTCCAACTGCTAATTGAATATTGTCACTGAAGCGATTTCTTCCTACAGTTATTGTTCAATCATTTATTTTGTAGATATAATGAATTGTGAGCCTTATTCTTTGTACAATAATTGCCAAAAATATTGATATCTTTTCTTTTTTTTTGTTCACAGCGACGGTGCTGGGAGCAGAATGAAGTACATTTTAAGGAGATGGTGAAGGAGATCACGGCAGGAAACTTTTTAAACCTCTCTGTGAATATCCCGAACACTGTTTATGGGCACCAGCAGGATGCCACTGGTAGGACTCTACTCCACTGGGCAGCGGCGCTGGGCATGACAAAGGCGGTAAAGGCTCTCCTGGAGGAGTGCAGGGTATACGCTCACGTCATGACCTGGGCTGGCGAGACTCCTTGTGACCTGGCACTACAGGCAGGTCACCACCAGCTGGTCATATGGTCCGGTCTCCACCAGCTGTCATTACGGGTTGTAGAGCAGCAGTTGGTACAACGGACACAGATAATGCAAGGAGCTCTACATGCAGAGTACCAGCAGTTTATGTTCCTGGCGGGTCAATACCAGCTGAACAAGGATGTGCAGCTGGTAAATGTCAAAAACTCATTCTCAGATGTTGATTCACAAGAACAGCAGTACTATATCCTGTTGTTTGTCATCAGTCAGTGCGATGACGTCAGGTGGGCAGTGGACCTGCTAGAGAAAGGATCGCCGCTGGAACCAGTGGGAGGCTTGGCTATATCCGCCCTTTGCTCCGCCGTCACCAGTAACCGGCCCAGGATTGTGAGCCTCCTGGTGGCAGCAGGAGCACCGCTCAGCACCACCTCCCACGGCCTCAACCTGCTGACGTTGGCTTGGTGCTCCCCTGACGTCACTCCTCGGTTGCAAGCTATTATCACCAGTGTAAGTGACCTCACACCAACCAACACTTTTATCTTGCATCCTATCCACCACAATATTTTATTAATACCCTTTCTCCCATTGATATTCTTTAGTACTCTCCAGCTTGTTGAGTGTACCAGCAAGATACACTCCTCTCCCGCCTATAAAGAGTCATTCTCCCCCCACCTCCCTGGACACAGTCTAGAAGCTTCATAGTTTTATTTTTGGTTATGGTTAAGGAGAAGGATGAAACCAGGATTTTATGATGGTTACAAGTTGGGTAGAGGAGGGTAAGGAACTCTGCCTGAGAGCCAAGATGGCTGACACATTCAGGCTCAGGAGGGAGCATCTCTAGGACAGTTTAAATTGTGAATGACAGGTTGTCGGGGTCACGACCAATGAGAACACGCCATCGCATTATGTGACGTGACATCAACGTTGGAGTCGTGAGCGCAGGAGGTAAGAAGCGTCACTATTTTGAACTATTCGTCGAGGACGGACATACATTTTGTCTCTCAGCAAGATGCGGTCTCCTTTTGACCATGTCGTAGCTCCGTCGATTAAGGCAGCGTCTGGGATGCTCTCGGACGCAGGTTCGAATTCTCGTCACGGCCCTTATAGATTTGTTCATTTGATGCATCACGCAATTGTGATTTCTGTGTGTAATGAAGTAAGGGTGAAGAGGGAGAACGGCCTATTGACATAGCTCGAGTGCATGGGGGGGAGTTGTGTAAAACCATGGTTTGTGCCTCGGAGAGGCTGCAGGATTCAGTAAGTTCAGTAGAACTTCGGTTTCAACTCCTTTTTGACCATGTCGTAGCTCAGTCGATTAAGGCAACGTCTGGGACGCTCTCGAGCGCAGGTTCAAATCCTCGTCACGGCCCTTGTGGATTTGTTCATTTGATGCATCACCCAATTGTGATTTATGTGTGTAATTTCGGTATTTGTCTTCTTACTTGTTCAAATTTTCTCTCGGCAACTTTATGATAGCACTCCAGTTTAACATGATTAAGTGAAGTTTGTTTACATAAATCCTCGCATTTATTATTTACAGCAGTGTATTCCTGCTGTAATTTATATATATATGTAAATATTGCACTAATTAGTTTATGTTGATCCTAGATTTGATGAACCACTGGTTTATCCTAGCTTATTTGGTTCGAAGGACCATTCTTCGTGTTCTTCTGTTCGTTTCGTGTTCTTCTGTTCACATTCTCTGTGTGTGACTCGCCTCCCTCCTCCCTCAGATGGCGTTCCAAAAATATCTTCTGGTTCTATCTATGTTTTAAAGAATAAGGAGTCAAGCTATATTTCTGTTGTATTTATTTATAATCAGTCCAAGTGAATACTATTTTTTTTTTTTTTTTTTTTTTTTTTTTTTGAGATATATACAAGAGTTGTTACATTCTTGTACAGCCACTAGTACGCGTAGCGTTTCGGGCAGGTCCCTGGAATACGATCCCCTGCCGCGAAGAATCGTTTTTTCATCCAAGTACACATTTGACTGTTGCGTTAAACAGAGGCTACAGTTAAGGAATTGCGCCCAGTAAATCCTCCCCGGCCAGGATACGAACCCATGACATAGCGCTCGCGGAACGCCAGGCGAGTGTCTTACCACTACACCACGGAGACTGCTATTATATTAAGTTTAAACACTAGACTGGGGTTTAAAAGAAATGAGAGTTAATATTTACGTGTTTTTGATGACGTCATGAAATCCCATTCTCTTATTTTTACAACCCGTTCTCGCAAATTTAATAAGTCAATATTGACTTATTAAATATGTGCATAGGTGACATACTTAACATAATAGATACCCATAAAAAGATTCATAGAAAACACCGACCTTACCTAACCTTGTTAGTATCTTAAGATAAGCATCTTATTGCTTCGTAATTACAATTATTACCTAACCTATAATAGGTATAGGTTAAGTAACAATTGTAATTACAAAGCAATAAGATGCTTATCTTAATATACTAACAAGGTTAGGTAAGGTCGGTGTTTTCTATGAATCTTTTTAGGGGTATCTATTATGTTTAGTATATCACCTATGCACGTAGTTAATAAGTCAATATTGACTTTACGAATTTGCGAGAACGGGTTGTATTTTTAATGGGGAACTGTAGTATGTTAACATGTATGTGTCGGATTTCTGGCATGGAAGGATGTATGGGCGGTGGTCTCCTCTGAGTGGAACGATTTATGGTGGCGGTCTCACTGACTGGAAGGATGTATGGGTGGTGGTCTCATAGAGTGGAATGATGTATGGGTGGTTGTCTCCATGAATGGAACGGTGTAATGTGGTGGTCTCCTTCAGTGGAAGTATTGGTGTTGGTCTCCCTGAGTGGAAGAATGTATGGATGGCTGTCTCCCTGAGTGGAACGGTGTATTGTGGTGGTCTCCTTCAGTGGAAGGATGTATGGATAGTTGTCTCCCTGTGTAAAAGGATATATGGGTGGAGGTCTCCCTGAGTGGAAAGATTTATAGGTGTTAGTCTCATTGAGTGGAAGGATGTATAGGTGTTGGTCTCCATGAGTGGAAGGATGTATGGGGTAGTAGTCTCCCTGAGTGGAAGGATGTATGGGTAGTGCTCTCCCTGAGTGGAAGAGTGAATGGGTGGTGGTCTTCCTGAGTGGAAGGATGTACGGGTGGTGGTCTCCCTAGTGGAAGGATGTATGGGTGATGGTTGTTGGAAAGTTTCCAACACTAATACATCATTATTGTATTAACCCATAGTAATAACTAACACAACTAATATGTAGAATTAATTCAATTAACGTTCCCATAGTAAGGCATAATTTAGCCAGAAAATTCCCAGCCATCATGACGCCAAGCGCCGATTGCAAGCTTAAACCTGAAGTCTCCCACACTTGATGGAGATATATTGAGTTTAGTTAATTACTCTCTCTTTCTAAAGTTATTGTTCATTGTGAAAGAAATAACTATTTCGCATGCTTATGCGTACTGAACTCGACTATTTAACCAAATTAATTATTCCAATAAAATGTTACTGTGGCGTAAAATAAAAACACGTCAACCCTTCTCGTTCAATTTGTGTAATGTTAATTAGATCAATTGCCTTACGAGAAAAGGTATTATTATCCAATATATTTATTGGTGTGACAGTTCAAATTGTATTCCTTCCGTTCCCCAAATAATTAATAGTAAACTGAAATGGTTTACGTTCGGGATCGCTATGAGCGTCTCTGCGCATGCGTGACCAGGCATGGTGGGAGGAAGGAGACAGGACTCAAGCATAGGGCGTCGTTTAGTGGACACGTACATCCTTGACCCGCATCACTAAAGCTTTTACCCCTCCTACGGTTCTAAAACGCCTTTTCCTTGAGCACTTTTCTTCTCACTCCCACTCCGTTTCCGTCTTCACCGATGGGTCTAAGTCTGCGGACTGTGTTGGCTATTCTGTTGTTTTTCCTGATCGCACTTATATGTGTCGCTTACCTCCGGAGACTAGCATCTTCACAGCGGAACTTTATGCTATTCTCTCTGCTCTTCGTCTCCTGCTCTCTCGTTGTCAGTCTTCCTTTGTAGTTGATGTTGACTCTCGTAGTGCCCTCATTGCTCTCGGGTCCTTTAATCCGGTTCATCGAGTAGTTGTCGAGATCCAGCATTGGCTGTTTCTTGTTCACAGTAAATTTAAGTCGGTTGAGTTTTGTTGGGTTCCCAGCCATATTGGTGTGTCTTTAAATGAGCGTGCGGATGCTGCCGCCAAGGAAGCTGTCCACTCTTGTCCCATCTCTCGTAAAGGTATTCCATATTCCGACTTTTATCCGGTTATCCATTCCTCCATCCTTACCCGTTGGCAGGCTTCTTGGTCGTCTGTTACTGGTAACAAAAAACGTGTTCTTAATTATTGTGTTTCCTCGTGGCCGTCCTCCTTCCACCGTAACCGGCGTTGGGAAACGGCTCTGGCGAGGTTGCGTATTGGCCATACTCGCTTAATCCATGGTCACTTGATGGAGCGCCGCCCTGCTCCTTATTGTCCTAATTGCATTGTCCCTCTTAGGGTCGTGCATGTCCTTGAATGTCCTGACTTCCAGGACGAGCGTGTGTCTTGCTTTCCGACGGCCCCTCGCGGTCACCTGTCTCTCAATAGAATTCTTGGTGACTCGGATACTTTTTATATCGTTCGCCTTATGCGTTTTTGTTCTCGTATTGGCATCCTTGGTGATATTTAGCGCCCTCTGATATTCCGCACATTTGATGGTGCTACATAGCCTTCCCGGTTTTGTGCCTTCTATTGATAATTACTTACTTGGTGCACACGTGCCTCCACAGACGGCAGCCATTAAACAAGATCACGTGGTCTAAAGTACTCAAACTGTTTAATTGCACGCCTACAAATATAGTCACGGCCCGTAATCACACGATGTATGAGTGGTGGTGTGCCTGAGTGGAAGGATGTATGGGTCCTCTTCTATCGAAGGATGTATGGGTGGTTGTCTCCCATAGTGGAAGCATGTATAGGTGGTGGTCTCTCTGAGTTGAAGGATGTAGTGGTTGTAGTCTGAGTGGAAGGATGTATGGGTAATGATCTCCCTGAGTGGAAGGATGTATGGGTTGTGGTCTCCCTTATTGAAAGACTGTATGGATCGTTGTCTCCCTGTGTAGAAGGATGTATGGGTGGTGGTCTCCCATACAGCCAATGGAATGTCAATGCAATGGAAGGATGTATGGGTGGTGGTCTCCCTGAGTGGAAGGATGTATGGGTGGTGGTCTCCCAGAGTGGAAGAGTGTATAGGTGGTGGTCTGCCTGAGTGGAAGGATGTATAGGTGGTGGTCTCTCTCAGTGTAAGGATGTATGGATGGTAGTCTCTCTCAGTGTAAGGATGTATGGGTGGTGGTGTCCCAGAGTGGAAGAGTTTCCTGAGTGGAAAATGTATGGGTTGTGTTCTCCTTGAGTGGAAAGATGTATAGGAGATGGTCTCCCTGAGTGGAAGGATGTATAGTTTGTTGTTCCCTTTTGTGCAATGGTGTATGGGTGGTGGTATCCTTGAGTGGAAGAATGTATGGGTGTG
>NC_091168.1:43900975-43955337 GCF_040958095.1 Procambarus clarkii | reverse complement strand
CTGTGCTGAAGTATTGTTGACTGTTGCTGGAGTGTTGTTGACTGTTGCTGAAGTATTGTTGACTGTTGCTGAGTATGTTGACTGTTGCTGAGAATTGTTGACTGTTGCTGGAGTATTGTTGACTGTTGCTGGAATATTTTGACTGTTGCTGGAATATTATTGACTGTTGCTGAAGTATTTGACTGTTGCTGGAATATTATTGACTGTTGCTGGAATATTATTGACTGTTGTTGGAATATTATTGACTGTTGCTGAAGTATTATTGACTGTTGCTGAAGTATTATTGACTGTTGCTGGAATATTATTGACTGTTGCTGAAATTATTGACTGTTGTGGAATATTATTGACTGTTGCTGAAGTATTATTGACTGTTGTTGGAATATTATTGACTGTTGCTGAAGTATTATTGACTATTGCTGGAATATTATTGACTGTTGCTGGAATATTATTGACTGTTGTTGGAATATTATTGACTGTTGCTGAAGTATTATTGACTGTTGTTGGAATATTATTGACTGTTGCTGAAGTTTTGTGATAGAATAATTTTTCAGCAATATTGAGAATTGTTGCAGGAATATTGATAATAATTGTTAGGTAATTTCCAACTGCTAATTGAATATTGTCACTGAAGCGATTTCTTCCTACAGTTATTGTTCAATCATTTATTTTGTAGATATAATGAATTGTGAGCCTTATTCTTTGTACAATAATTGCCAAAAATATTGATATCTTTTCTTTTTTTTTGTTCACAGCGACGGTGCTGGGAGCAGAATGAAGTACATTTTAAGGAGATGGTGAAGGAGATCACGGCAGGAAACTTTTTAAACCTCTCTGTGAATATCCCGAACACTGTTTATGGGCACCAGCAGGATGCCACTGGTAGGACTCTACTCCACTGGGCAGCGGCGCTGGGCATGACAAAGGCGGTAAAGGCTCTCCTGGAGGAGTGCAGGGTATACGCTCACGTCATGACCTGGGCTGGCGAGACTCCTTGTGACCTGGCACTACAGGCAGGTCACCACCAGCTGGTCATATGGTCCGGTCTCCACCAGCTGTCATTACGGGTTGTAGAGCAGCAGTTGGTACAACGGACACAGATAATGCAAGGAGCTCTACATGCAGAGTACCAGCAGTTTATGTTCCTGGCGGGTCAATACCAGCTGAACAAGGATGTGCAGCTGGTAAATGTCAAAAACTCATTCTCAGATGTTGATTCACAAGAACAGCAGTACTATATCCTGTTGTTTGTCATCAGTCAGTGCGATGACGTCAGGTGGGCAGTGGACCTGCTAGAGAAAGGATCGCCGCTGGAACCAGTGGGAGGCTTGGCTATATCCGCCCTTTGCTCCGCCGTCACCAGTAACCGGCCCAGGATTGTGAGCCTCCTGGTGGCAGCAGGAGCACCGCTCAGCACCACCTCCCACGGCCTCAACCTGCTGACGTTGGCTTGGTGCTCCCCTGACGTCACTCCTCGGTTGCAAGCTATTATCACCAGTGTAAGTGACCTCACACCAACCAACACTTTTATCTTGCATCCTATCCACCACAATATTTTATTAATACCCTTTCTCCCATTGATATTCTTTAGTACTCTCCAGCTTGTTGAGTGTACCAGCAAGATACACTCCTCTCCCGCCTATAAAGAGTCATTCTCCCCCCACCTCCCTGGACACAGTCTAGAAGCTTCATAGTTTTATTTTTGGTTATGGTTAAGGAGAAGGATGAAACCAGGATTTTATGATGGTTACAAGTTGGGTAGAGGAGGGTAAGGAACCTGCCTGAGAGCCAAGATGGCTGACACATTCAGGCTCAGGAGGGAGCATCTCTAGGACAGTTTAAATTGTGAATGACAGGTTGTCGGGGTCACGACCAATGAGAACACGCCATCGCATTATGTGACGTGACATCAACGTTGGAGTCGTGAGCGCAGGAGGTAAGAAGCGTCACTATTTTGAACTATTCGTCGAGGACGGACATACATTTTGTCTCTCAGCAAGATGCGGTCTCCTTTTGACCATGTCGTAGCTCCGTCGATTAAGGCAGCGTCTGGGATGCTCTCGGACGCAGGTTCGAATTCTCGTCACGGCCCTTATAGATTTGTTCATTTGATGCATCACGCAATTGTGATTTCTGTGTGTAATGAAGTAAGGGTGAAGAGGGAGAACGGCCTATTGACATAGCTCGAGTGCATGGGGGGGAGTTGTGTAAAACCATGGTTTGTGCCTCGGAGAGGCTGCAGGATTCAGTAAGTTCAGTAGAACTTCGGTTTCAACTCCTTTTTGACCATGTCGTAGCTCAGTCGATTAAGGCAACGTCTGGGACGCTCTCGAGCGCAGGTTCAAATCCTCGTCACGGCCCTTGTGGATTTGTTCATTTGATGCATCACCCAATTGTGATTTATGTGTGTAATTTCGGTATTTGTCTTCTTACTTGTTCAAATTTTCTCTCGGCAACTTTATGATAGCACTCCAGTTTAACATGATTAAGTGAAGTTTGTTTACATAAATCCTCGCATTTATTATTTACAGCAGTGTATTCCTGCTGTAATTTATATATATATATGTAAATATTGCACTAATTAGTTTATGTTGATCCTAGATTTGATGAACCACTGGTTTATCCTAGCTTATTTGGTTCGAAGGACCATTCTTCGTGTTCTTCTGTTCGTTTCGTGTTCTTCTGTTCACATTCTCTGTGTGTGACTCGCCTCCCTCCTCCCTCAGATGGCGTTCCAAAAATATCTTCTGGTTCTATCTATGTTTTAAAGAATAAGGAGTCAAGCTATATTTCTGTTGTATTTATTTATAATCAGTCCAAGTGAATACTATTTTTTTTTTTTTTTTTTTTTTTTTTTTGAGAGATATATACAAGAGTTGTTACATTCTTGTACAGCCACTAGTACGCGTAGCGTTTCGGGCAGGTCCCTGGAATACGATCCCCTGCCGCGAAGAATCGTTTTTTCATCCAAGTACACATTTGACTGTTGCGTTAAACAGAGGTTACAGTTAAGGAATTGCGCCCAGTAAATCCTCCCCGGCCAGGATACGAACCCATGACATAGCGCTCGCGGAACGCCAGGCGAGTGTCTTACCACTACACCACGGAGACTGCTATTATATTAAGTTTAAACACTAGACTGGGGTTTAAAAGAAATGAGAGTTAATATTTACGTGTTTTTGATGACGTCATGAAATCCCATTCTCTTATTTTTACAACCCGTTCTCGCAAATTTAATAAGTCAATATTGACTTATTAAATATGTGCATAGGTGACATACTTAACATAATAGATACCCATAAAAAGATTCATAGAAAACACCGACCTTACCTAACCTTGTTAGTATCTTAAGATAAGCATCTTATTGCTTCGTAATTACAATTATTACCTAACCTATAATAGGTATAGGTTAAGTAACAATTGTAATTACAAAGCAATAAGATGCTTATCTTAATATACTAACAAGGTTAGGTAAGGTCGGTGTTTTCTATGAATCTTTTTAGGGGTATCTATTATGTTTAGTATATCACCTATGCACGTAGTTAATAAGTCAATATTGACTTTACGAATTTGCGAGAACGGGTTGTATTTTTAATGGGGAACTGTAGTATGTTAACATGTATGTGTCGGATTTCTGGCATGGAAGGATGTATGGGCGGTGGTCTCCTCTGAGTGGAACGATTTATGGTGGCGGTCTCACTGACTGGAAGGATGTATGGGTGGTGGTCTCATAGAGTGGAATGATGTATGGGTGGTTGTCTCCATGAATGGAACGGTGTAATGTGGTGGTCTCCTTCAGTGGAAGTATTGGTGTTGGTCTCCCTGAGTGGAAGAATGTATGGATGGCTGTCTCCCTGAGTGGAACGGTGTATTGTGGTGGTCTCCTTCAGTGGAAGGATGTATGGATAGTTGTCTCCCTGTGTAAAAGGATATATGGGTGGAGGTCTCCCTGAGTGGAAAGATTTATAGGTGTTAGTCTCATTGAGTGGAAGGATGTATAGGTGTTGGTCTCCATGAGTGGAAGGATGTATGGGGTAGTAGTCTCCCTGAGTGGAAGGATGTATGGGTAGTGCTCTCCCTGAGTGGAAGAGTGAATGGGTGGTGGTCTTCCTGAGTGGAAGGATGTACGGGTGGTGGTCTCCCTAGTGGAAGGATGTATGGGTGATGGTTGTTGGAAAGTTTCCAACACTAATACATCATTATTGTATTAACCCATAGTAATAACTAACACAACTAATATGTAGAATTAATTCAATTAACGTTCCCATAGTAAGGCATAATTTAGCCAGAAAATTCCCAGCCATCATGACGCCAAGCGCCGATTGCAAGCTTAAACCTGAAGTCTCCCACACTTGATGGAGATATATTGAGTTTAGTTAATTACTCTCTCTTTCTAAAGTTATTGTTCATTGTGAAAGAAATAACTATTTCGCATGCTTATGCGTACTGAACTCGACTATTTAACCAAATTAATTATTCCAATAAAATGTTACTGTGGCGTAAAATAAAAACACGTCAACCCTTCTCGTTCAATTTGTGTAATGTTAATTAGATCAATTGCCTTACGAGAAAAGGTATTATTATCCAATATATTTATTGGTGTGACAGTTCAAATTGTATTCCTTCCGTTCCCCAAATAATTAATAGTAAACTGAAATGGTTTACGTTCGGGATCGCTATGAGCGTCTCTGCGCATGCGTGACCAGGCATGGTGGGAGGAAGGAGACAGGACTCAAGCATAGGGCGTCGTTTAGTGGACACGTACATCCTTGACCCGCATCACTAAAGCTTTTACCCCTCCTACGGTTCTAAAACGCCTTTTCCTTGAGCACTTTTCTTCTCACTCCCACTCCGTTTCCGTCTTCACCGATGGGTCTAAGTCTGCGGACTGTGTTGGCTATTCTGTTGTTTTTCCTGATCGCACTTATATGTGTCGCTTACCTCCGGAGACTAGCATCTTCACAGCGGAACTTTATGCTATTCTCTCTGCTCTTCGTCTCCTGCTCTCTCGTTGTCAGTCTTCCTTTGTAGTTGATGTTGACTCTCGTAGTGCCCTCATTGCTCTCGGGTCCTTTAATCCGGTTCATCGAGTAGTTGTCGAGATCCAGCATTGGCTGTTTCTTGTTCACAGTAAATTTAAGTCGGTTGAGTTTTGTTGGGTTCCCAGCCATATTGGTGTGTCTTTAAATGAGCGTGCGGATGCTGCCGCCAAGGAAGCTGTCCACTCTTGTCCCATCTCTCGTAAAGGTATTCCATATTCCGACTTTTATCCGGTTATCCATTCCTCCATCCTTACCCGTTGGCAGGCTTCTTGGTCGTCTGTTACTGGTAACAAAAAACGTGTTCTTAATTATTGTGTTTCCTCGTGGCCGTCCTCCTTCCACCGTAACCGGCGTTGGGAAACGGCTCTGGCGAGGTTGCGTATTGGCCATACTCGCTTAATCCATGGTCACTTGATGGAGCGCCGCCCTGCTCCTTATTGTCCTAATTGCATTGTCCCTCTTAGGGTCGTGCATGTCCTTGAATGTCCTGACTTCCAGGACGAGCGTGTGTCTTGCTTTCCGACGGCCCCTCGCGGTCACCTGTCTCTCAATAGAATTCTTGGTGACTCGGATACTTTTTATATCGTTCGCCTTATGCGTTTTTGTTCTCGTATTGGCATCCTTGGTGATATTTAGCGCCCTCTGATTATTCCGCACATTTGATGGTGCTACATAGCCTTCCCGGTTTTGTGCCTTCTATTGATAATTACTTACTTGGTGCACACGTGCCTCCACAGACGGCAGCCATTAAACAAGATCACGTGGTCTAAAGTACTCAAACTGTTTAATTGCACGCCTACAAATATAGTCACGGCCCGTAATCACACGATGTATGAGTGGTGGTGTGCCTGAGTGGAAGGATGTATGGGTCCTCTTCTATCGAAGGATGTATGGGTGGTTGTCTCCCATAGTGGAAGCATGTATAGGTGGTGGTCTCTCTGAGTTGAAGGATGTAGTGGTTGTAGTCTGAGTGGAAGGATGTATGGGTAATGATCTCCCTGAGTGGAAGGATGTATGGGTTGTGGTCTCCCTTATTGAAAGACTGTATGGATCGTTGTCTCCCTGTGTAGAAGGATGTATGGGTGGTGGTCTCCCATACAGCCAATGGAATGTCAATGCAATGGAAGGATGTATGGGTGGTGGTCTCCCTGAGTGGAAGGATGTATGGGTGGTGGTCTCCCAGAGTGGAAGAGTGTATAGGTGGTGGTCTGCCTGAGTGGAAGGATGTATAGGTGGTGGTCTCTCTCAGTGTAAGGATGTATGGATGGTAGTCTCTCTCAGTGTAAGGATGTATGGGTGGTGGTGTCCCAGAGTGGAAGAGTTTCCTGAGTGGAAAATGTATGGGTTGTGTTCTCCTTGAGTGGAAAGATGTATAGGAGATGGTCTCCCTGAGTGGAAGGATGTATAGTTTGTTGTTCCCTTTTGTGCAATGGTGTATGGGTGGTGGTATCCTTGAGTGGAAGAATGTATGGGTGGTGGTCTCCCTGAGTGGAAGTATTTATGGGTAGTGTTCGGCATGAGTGTATGAGTGGTGGTCTCCCTAAATGGAAGGATGTATGAGTGGAGGTCTCTCTGAGTGGAAGGATGTGTGGGTGGTGGTGGCATACCTGAGTGGAAGGATGTTCCTTCCACTGAAGGAAAGTATTCCTTCAATTCAGCGAGTGGTCTCGCTGAATTGAAGAATGTGTGGGTGGTGGTCTCCCTGAGTGGAAGTATTTATGGGTAGTGGTCTCTGTTACGAACCCGATTCCATCGTCGGAGCATGGAGCAGCGACGTCAATGCCATCTGTGAGTCGGCTCCCGAAACCCCCACAAGTTGGACGACGCCATCTAGTGGTGACAGGATTATACCAGCAAGAGGCGCTAGATTCCAGTCCTAGTCAGCTTGAGAGGTAGCTGGTGCTGACCTCTGGTGAGGTGGTGCCTAGAAAATCAGCGCCATCTATTATAGGAGGAGTTGTATGTCTATGTCAGAGTACGTAAGTGATGTTTCCTAGTGTCCCATGTACTGACCAGTGTACTGATGACGTGTACAGAGCAGTATCCACAGAGTCGACGTTGGCCTGCTGTGGTACGAGGACAGTCAGTCTACCCAAGGCAGCCAATAGCTCTCTACTCCATTCTGCTTTACGGAAGCAGTGAGCCGCAGCGGGAAGAGCTGTGTTCTACTGTCTGCCTGTGAAGTGGCAGTGACAGAATTCGGCGTACCCGGGACTGGCTAACGGAAGAGACGACTGACAGTAAAGGGGCTACTGAGGAGTGTAACCAGCGAGTTGCAAGAAGCTCCTGCCAGGGTTCGCTACCCTTGTATTTGTACGTGAAGAGGCCCAGCAGCGCGAGGCTGATGTTCTCTGCCAGCACCAGGCTGGAGAGTGATTGTGGGCGTGCACGAAGAGCACCTAGTGACACTGTGTTTTGACTGGCCCGTGGCCAGGGTAGACTTGGTGTTTCCCAGTACTGGTTGAGGACGGTACTGTGTGTTGAGGAAACACGGTAGCTGACAAGACTGCGTCGATTGAGCATCGAGGAGCGTTTAGTGTCCTATGAGAGAGACACTTGTGTACATATTAAGTGTAGTAATACTTAATTTAGGATTATATATAAGGTGATGGGAAAGTGTTTATATGTGAATATATTGATAATTGATGAAGTGTCGTATTCAATGCACCTTCCCCATTGTGTTTTACTTGCATTACCGAGCTCACTCCTTGAAAGCCACTACTAACTTGGGGCCGGATACCAGAACTTTAGTTCCACCAGCAAAGAACCCGGTTGGGACCCATTGTGGCCATAACAGTCTCCCTGAGTGGAAGAATGTATGAGTGGTTGTGTCCCTGAGTGAAAATATGTATGGGTGGTCGTCTCCTTGAGTTGAAGGATATATGTGTGGAGCTCCAGGAGTGGAAGGATGTATGGGTGGAGGTCTCCCTGAGTGGAAGGATGTATGAGTAGTGGTCTCCCTAGTGGAAGGATGTATGGGTCGTGGTCTCCCTGAGCGGAAGGATGTATGGGTAGTGGTATCCTTCATTGGAGGGATGTATGGGTGGAGGTCTTTCTGAGTGGAAGGATGTATGGGTGGTGGTATGCTTGAGTGGAAGGATGTATGGGTTGGGGTCTCCCTAAGTTGAAGAGAGTATGGGTGGTTGTCTTCCTAGTGGAAAAATGTTTGGTTAGTGGTCTCACTGAGTGGAATGATACATGGGTGGTGGTTTCCTTGAGTGGAGGAATGTATAGGTGATGTTCTCCTTGAGTGGAAGGATGAATGGGTGGTGATCTACAGGAGTCGAAGGATGCATGGATTGTGGTCTCCTTGAGTGGAAGAATATATAGGTGATGGTCTCCTTAAGAAAAATTATATATAGGTGGTGGTCTACACTAGTAGAAGGATGTATGGTTTGTAGGGTTCCCTGAGGGAAAGGATGAATCTATTATGGTCTCCTTGAGTGGAAGGATGAATGGGTAGTGGTCTGACAAAGTGAAAGTTTGTATATGTGGCGATATCCATGAGTGGAAGGATGTATGGGTGGTGGTCTCCCTGAGTGGAAGGATGTATGGGTGGTGGTCTTCCTAAGTGGAAGAGAGTATGGGTAGTTTTGTTTCTAAGTGGAATGATATGTGTGGGTGTCTTCCTGAGGGGAAGGATAAAGGGGTTGTTGTCTCCCTGAGTGGAAGGAAGTATGGGTGGTGGTCCCCCTGAGTGTAATCATGAATAGGTGGTGGTCTCCTTGAGAAGAGGGATGTATAGGTGATGTTCTCCTTCAGTGGAAGGATGTATGGGTGGTTGTCTATAGGAGTAGAAGGATGTATGGTTGGTGGTCTCCCTGAGTGAAAGTATGAATGGGTTGTGGTCTCCCTGAGTGGAAGGATATATGGGTGGTCGTCTTCCTGAGTGGAAGGATATATTCGTGTGGTCTCCTTGAGTAAAAGAATGTATGGGTGGTGGTCTCCCTGTGTAAGGATGTATAGGTGTTGGCCTCCTTGAGTGGAAGTATGTATGAGTGATGGTCTTCTTCAGTGGAAGGTTGTATGGCGTTCGTTTTCGTGAGTGGAAGTATGTATAGGTGGTGTTCGATCTCAGCGGAAGCATGTTTGGGTAGGGGTCTCCCTGAGTGGAGGGATGTATGGGTGGGGGTCTCCAAGAGTTGAAGGATGTATGGTAATTATCTCCCAGAGTAGAATAATGTATGGGTAGTTATCTGCCTGAGTGGAAAGATGTATAGGGTGATGGTCTCTTTGTGTGGACGAATGCATGGGTGATGGTCTCCTTAAGTGACGGATGTCTGGGTGATAGTCTCTAGAAGTGGATGGATGGAATAGTGGAAGCCGACCAAAAGGGAAGAATGTGTGGTTGTGGTCTCCCTGAGATAAGTATATATGGGTTGTGGTCTCCCTGTATGGAAGGGTGTATGGGTGATGGTCTAACTGAATAGATGTATGGGTGGTTGTCTCCCTGATTGGAAGGATGTATGAGCGGTGGTCTCCCTGAGTAGAAGAATGTATGGGTGGAGTTCTCCTTGAGTGGAAGGATTTAAGGGTGGTGGTCTCCTTTACTGCAAGTATGTATGGGTGTTGGCCTCCCTGAGTGGAAGGATGTATGGGTTGTTGTGTCTGAGTGGAAGGATGTATAGGTGGTGGCCTTCCTGAGTGTAAGGATGTATGGGTGGTGGTCTCCCTATGTGGAAGGATGAATGAGTTTTGGTCTCCCTTAGTGGAAGGATGTATTGGATGTTGTCTTCCTGAGTGGAAGGATGAAAGGGTGGAGGTGGAGGTGAGTGGAAGTGGATGTGTACTCACCTACTTGTGCTTGCAGGGGTTGAGCTTTGTCTCTTTGATACAGCCTCTCAACCGTCAATCAACTGGTGTACAGATTCATGAGCCTACTGAGCTCTATCACACTTATATATGAAACTGTGTATGGAGTGAGTCTCCCCACATCACTTCCTAAAGCATTCCATTTATTAACTACTCTGATAGTGAAGAAATTCTTTCTAACGTCTCTGTGGCTCATCTGGGTACTATGTTTCCACCTGTGTCCCTTTGTTCGTGTTCCATCCGCGCTGTAGATTTTGTCTTTGTCCACCCTGTCAATTCCCTGGAGAATTTTGTAGATGGTTATCATGTCTCCCCTTACTCTTCTGTTTTTCATGCACGTGAGGTTCAGCTCCTTTAGCCTTTCCTCGTAGCTCATTCCTCTCAGTTCCGGGACGAGTCTGGTGGCATATCGCTGAATCTTCTCTAATTTTGTCTTGTGTTTAACTAGGTATGGACTCTTGAGGTTATCTTGAGATGATTTCTGGGCTTAGTGTCCCTGCGGTCTGGTCCTCGACCAGGCCTCCAACCCCAGGAAGCAGCCCGTGACAGCTGACTAACTCCCAGGTACCTATTTACTGCTAGGTAACAGGGGCATCAGAGTGAAAGAAACTCTGCCCATCGTTTCTCGCCGGCGCCCGGGATTGAACCCGGGACCACACGATCACGTGCCCAGTGTTCTGTCCGCTCAGCCACCGGCGCCCCTACCACCGACTCCTTGCTGGAGCTGCATATTTCAGGATTTGTCTGACATAAGTGGTATACAGGATCCTGAACGATTCCTTAAACAAGTTTCTAAAGGCAGTTCTTATGTAGGCCAACCTAGCAATGCCGCTGATGATATCCTTTTGATGTTGGCCTCTGGGGACAGGTTCGGTTTGATATCATCCCCCCAGATCTTTCTCTCTATTTGACTCTTGCAGGATTTCACCTCCCAGATGATACCATGAGTTCAGCCTTCTGCTTCCTTCGCTTCATTTCATTACTTTACACTTTCCTGAGTTGAACTTTAGCAGCCATTTTCTAGACCATTCCTCCAGTTTGTCCAGGTCATCCTGTAGTCTGTCTAGATGATGTAGTAGATGAAAGATGATGTAGTCTCATCTTTCTTGATACTTCTCATAATTTTTTCATCATCAGCATACATTGAGAGGAATGAGTCTATACCCTCCGAAATATCGTTTACATATATTAGAAACAGGATGGGACCAAGTACTGAGCCCTGTGGGACTCCGCTGGTGACATCTCGTCACTCTTATGTCCCCCCTCACAGTTACTCGCTGTTTCCTTTTGCTTAAAAACTCCCATATCCACTGAAGCACCTTCCCTTTTACTCCTGCCTGTTGCTCCAACCTTTTTATCAGCATTTTATGGGTTACTGTGCCAAAGGCTTTCTGGCAGTCCAAGAAAATGCATTCTGCCCACCCTTCTCTTTCCATCCTAATTTTTGTTGCCTGATCATAGAATTCAGTTAAACCTGTGAGGCATGATTTACCGTCTCTGAACCTATGCTGGTGATGCTTTACAAAGCTATTTCCCTCCAGATGCTTTATGAGCCTTTTTCCTCACGATTGTCTCCATCACCTTGCATGGTATAAAAGTTAGGGAAACTGGCCTGTAGTTTAATGGCTCTTGCCTGTCACTTTTCTTGAATATTGGGACTACGATAGCTGTCTTCCAACTTTCCGGTAGTTCTCCTATTTCCAGTGACCTGTTATACACCATAGAGAGTGGCACGCGTAGTGCTTCTGCACCTTCCTTTAGTATCTATGGTGAGATTCTGTCAGGCCTAACAGCCTTTGTCACATTCAGCTCCAACAGATTCCTTTTGACCTCATCACTGGTGAGGTCAAAATCCTCTAAGGTTGCTTGGTATGTCTCCTCCTCATTTAGTGCAGGGGCTTCTCCTTGTTCATTTGTGAAAACCTCCTGGAATCTCTTGTTGAGTTCTTCACACACCGCTTTGTCATTCTCTGTGTATCTGTTCTCCCCTTTTCTCAGTTTCATCACTTGTTCCTTCACTGCTGTTTTCCTCCTGATGTGGCTGTGGAGCAGTTTTTGTTGGGTCTTGGCTTAACTCCCGATGTCATTTTCATGCTGTCTCTCTGCTTCCCTCCCCACTCTGAGGTACTCATTTCTGGCCCTCTGGTATCTCTCCCTGCTCTCTGGTGTTCTGTTGTTCTTGTAGTTTTGCCATGTTCTTTTACGCAATTGCTTCGCTGCCGCACATTCCTGGTTGAACCACGGATTTTTCTGTTGCTTTTCATTTTTCACTTTTTGGACTGGGATAAACCTGTCTGCAGCCTCCTGACCCTTCTGAGTGACATAATCCATCATATCCTTTACAGTCTTGTCTATAAGTTCTGTTTCCCATGGTATTCCCCGTAGGAAGTTCCTCATCTCGTCATATTTTCCTCTTCGGTAATTTAGTCTTTTGCCTTCTGATCCCATCCATGGATAGATTATCTCTACCTCCACCAAGTACTCAAATGTCAATACACTGTGGTCAACCATTCCTATGGGAGCTTCACCTCTGACATCCCTTTTTTCTGACTCATTCAAGGTGAATATCAGGTCGAGTCTAGCTGGTTCGTCATTGCCTCTCAATCTTGTGGGTTCCCTTACGTGCTGGCTCAGAAAGTTCCTTGTTGCCACTTCCAAGAGTTTAGCTCTCCATGTATCTGCACTACCGTGTGGGTCCCCATTTTCCCAGTCTATTTTTCCAGGGTTGAAATCGCCCATCATTAAGAGTCTTGAGCCATTCCTGCAGGCAACTGAAGCTGCTCTCTATTATATAATTGGTTACCATGTTGTGCCTATCGAACTCCTGTATGGGTCTTCTTTTATTTAGGGGAGGGTTGTAAATGACTGCCACTATTATCTTAGGTCCACCCATTGTTATAGTTCCTATTATGTAATCTCTGAACTCGTCACAGCCCAGAATTTCCATCTCGTCAAAACTCCAGTCCTTCCTTATCAGCAGGGCCATTCCTCCACCTCCTCTCCCTTCCCTCTCTTTCCTTACTATATAGTAATTCTTTAGAAACATGGTGTCTGTTATGACTCGTGACAATTTTGTTTCTGTGAGTCCTATTTCATCTGGGTTTGCATCCTGCACCCTTTCCGCCTGTTTACTTGCTTTATTGGTAATCTCGTCGATGTTTGAGTACATTACCTTGAAGCTCACTTTCCCATATCCATTTTTACCCTCACTCCCCACAAGTGTAGGAAGTTGTTCAATGTGCATTTGATACTTGGGTAGGCTCATCTTCCTTTGAGGTAGTTGCCAGGGATTCAGGGGGAGGTGGGGGACGGAGGGCTTAGGTCTTGTCCAGGCCTGCTTGGGACAGGAAGAAGTCCTGGGGGTGAGGGGGCAGGGAGTGCTCGGAGAGAGGGCATGCCCTCCTGTGGTGTAGTTAACAGGGCTTTGGGGGAGGTGTAGTGGGGGATAGAGGGCTTAGGTCTTGCCTGGGCCTGCCTGGGGCAGGAAGAAGACCAGGGGCTGGGAAAGCAGGGGTTACTGGGGGTAGGGGAGCGGGAGGATTTGGGTATATGGTGGGCATTGTGCAGGGGCAAGGATGGGTTTGTGCTGGGAGTTGGGGGGGGGGGGATTGGGGTAGTGGGCTGGGGTGTTGCAGCCCCCTCTGGGGTTCCTGAATTGCTGGATTGGGGTTCCCCACTCCTCTCTGGGATTGCTGGGTTGGAGGCTGAGGTTACCTGGCTCCCTTCCCTCTCCTTATACCTTTTCCTTGCATCTGCTGCCCTTATTATCTCGTCCCTGGTCATGTCCCTCTGAAGGTATACCTTTTTGTAATTCCTTGCATATTTCAGTTTGCTCTTCTTTACTTGGATGTCCTCTTTGATGTCCTCGCTCCTGAATACTACCTTGATCAATCTCTTTTTGTCTCTGTTTTACTAGCCAATCCGGAAAAACTATTCTATGTCTCGTTCAGCCCCTTCCATTCCTATCTCCTATAGTATCCCTGACACTGTAGCTTTGTCGTTAGTCCTCCATTCTTCCCTTGTGGAATCCTCTTGTTCGTTGACACCTATCACTACTACAGCTCTTTTCCTTTCCATTAGCCGGCTTGTGCATCTAGCTGCCTCCTGTGAGGTTGCTGCTTTCATTACAACTTCCTTGACTGTGGTATGGCATCTGGGCTCTTCAGTATTTCAGCAAAGGTTGGACCAATTGTAGGAGGTCCCTGCCATTGCAACATCTCCTGGTAACTGGGCCAGAGTCTGAGGAGGGCCTGTTTTTAGGCTTTTTATCTCCTCTTGTGCTGCACTTAGTTCTTTCTGCAGCTATCTTATATTTTCCCTCAGGTCCTTCAATTCCTTACTGATTTCCATTCATGCCTTAGCAATTATCTCCATGTGCGACTCGACCTGTCATTCTCCTCCAACTTTGTTCTGTTATCTTACAATCCCCCTTGACCTGTGTGTGGTGTGTTTATGGGTGTGTGTGTGTTTATAGGTGTGTGTGTGTGTGTGTTTATGGGTGTGTGTGTGTTGTGTGTGTGTGTGTGTGTACTCACCTATTTCTGCTTGCGGGGGTTGAGCTCTGGCTCTTTGGTCCCGCCTCTCAACTGTCAATCTACTGGTGTACAGATTCCTGAGCCTACTGAGCTCTATCATATCTACATTTGAAACTGTGCATGGAGTCAGCCTCCACTACATTACTGCCTAATGCATTCCATCCGTTAACTACTCTAACACTGAAAAAGTTCCTTCTAACGTCCCTGTGGCTCATTTGGGTACTCAGTTTCCACCTGTGTCCCCTTGTTCGCGTCCCACCAGTGTTAAATAGTTTATCCTTGTTTACCCGGTCGATTCCCCTGAGGATATTGTAGGTTGTGATCATGTCTCCCCTTACTCTTCTGTCTTCCAGTGTCGTAAGGTGCATTTCCCACAGCCTTTCCTCATAACTCATGCTACTTAGTTCTGGGACTAGTCTAGTGGCATACCTTTGGAGTTTTTCCAGCTTCGTCTTGTGCTTGACAAGGTACGGGCTCCATGCTGGGGCCCGCATACTCCAGGATTGGTCTTACATATGTGGTATACAAGATTCTGAATGATTCCTTACACAGGTTCCTGAACACTGTTCTGATGTTAGCCAGCCTCGCATATGCCGCAAACGTTATTCTTTTTATGTGGGCTTCAGGAGACAGGTTTGATGTGATATCAACTCCTAGATCTTTCTCTCTGTCCGTTTCATTAAGTACTTCATCTCCTATTCTGTATCCTGTGTCTGGCTTCCTGTTTCCACTGCCTAGTTTCATTACTTTGCTTTTACTCGGGTTGAACTTCAACAGCCATTTGTTTGACCATTCACTCAGTCTGTCTAGGTCATCTTGTAGCCTCCTACTATCATCCTCTGTTTCAATCCTCCTCATACGTTTTGCATTATCAGCAAACATTGAGAGAAACGAATCTATACCCTCTGGGAGACCATTTACATACATCAGAAACAGTATAGGTCCAAGGACTGACCCCTGCGGGACTCCACTCGTAACGTCTCGCCAATGTGAGACCTCACCCTCTAACACAGACTCGTTGTGTCCTGTTGCTTAGGTACTCCTCTATCCAATGGAGTACCTTCCCTTTAACTCCAGCCTGCATCTCCAGCTTTTTCACTAGCCTCTTGTGTGGTACTGTATCAATGGCTTTCTGACAATCCAAAAATATGCAGTCTACCCACCCTTCTCTTGCTTGCCTTATTTTTGTTGCCTGGTCGTAGAATTCAAGTAACCCTGTGAGGCAGGACCTGCCATCCCTGAACCCACGTTGATACTGTGTTACAAAGTTCCTTCGCTCCGGATGTTCCACTAGTTTTTTCTCACAATCTTCTCCATCAGCTTGCATGGTATGCAGGTTAGGGACACTGGCCTGTAGTTCAGTGCCTCCTGTCTATCCCCTTTCTTGTATATCGGGACTACGTTAGCTGCTTTCCAAATATCTGTCAGTTCCCCTGTTGCCAGTGATTTGTTATACACTATGGAGAGTGGTAGGCACAGTTTCTTGCTCCTTCCTTTAGAACCCAAGGGAGATTCCATCTGGGCCCATAGCCTTTGTCACATCCAACTCTAGTAAACACTTCCTTACTTCCCCGCTGGTAATCTCAAACTCTTCCAGTGGTTCCTGGTTAGCTATTCCCTCCCTTACCTCTGGAATTTCTCCTTGCTCTAAGGTGAAGACCTCCTGGAATTTCTTATTCAATTCCTCACACACTTTCTTGTCATTTGTAGTGAATCCTTCCGCCACTATCCTTAATTTCATAACCTGTTCCTTTACTGTTGTTTTTCTCCTGATGTGGCTATGCAACAATTTAGGCTGATTCTTTGCCTTGCTTGCGATGTCATTTTCGTATTGTCTTTCTGCCTCTCTTCTCATCCTGACATATTCATTCCTGGCATTCTGGTATCTTTCTTTGCTCTCCAGTGTCCTGTTATTTCTATAGTTTCTCCATGCCCTTTTACTTTGCTGCTTAGCTAGCCTACATCTCTGATTAAACCATGGGTTTCTCATTTTCATTTCTCTGTTTTCCTTTTGGACTGGGACAAACTTGTTTGCTGCGTCCTTGCACTTCTGTGTGATGTAATCCATCATATCTTGGGCCGTCTTTCCCCTGAGCTCTGTTTCCCATGCTATATCTATGTATATCTATAAAACTAATACCAAGCTGAAACTCTTCAGCTACTTTTTCGTATTTTAACTTAAATCCAAAGCTAATTATTATATTAGGAACACAGTACACTGTGTATGACTGACTTTAAGAGGCACTTACCTCCAAGTCAGCATCCCAAAACACAAGTAGATGATTTATAGAGCGATGTCCACCTTAATTGTTGTCGTCCCTGTAGGCCAGAGCTCCTCTCCACGTGATGGTCCAATTGTTCCCTCATCACCACTGCTCGCTGGTGCCACTGTCTTGCCACAAACTCGTTCTTTTTCATTTTTTCTTATCTAACGTTATAAGAATTCACTATGATACGCTATCACTGCGTTGCTGTACCTTAATAGGATTAAAACTATGTTTTGGCTCACTGGTACGTAAATCCGAGAATACTGAACTAATTCGCGGACTGCCGTCCCACACTTGTGTCTTCCCTGGCTGACTGACTTTGTGCATGGATGGTTGTCTCCCCGAGTGGAAAGATGTGTTGGTGGTGGTCTCCCTGAGGGGAATGATGTATAGGTGCTCGTCTTCATGAGTGGAAGGATGTATGGGTAGTGGTCTCCCTGATTGGACGGATGTATGGGGGGTGGTCACCTTCAGTGGGACGGATGTATGGGGGGTGGTCTCTTTGAGTGGAAGGATGCTTAGGTGGTAGTTTCCCTGATTGGAGTGATGTATAGGTGGTAGTCTCCTTGAGTGGAAAACGTATGGGTGGTGATCGCCTTGAGTGGAAGGATGTAGGGTGGTAATCACCTTGAGTGGAAGGGTGTTTGGATTGTGGTCTCCCTGAGTGTAAGGATGTATGGGATGTGGTCTCCCTGAGTGGAAGGATGTATGGGTGTTGGTCTTCTTGAGAGGATGGATGTATGGGTAGTGATCGCCCTGAATGAAAGAATGTAGGATGATAGTGGTCTCCTGGAGTGGAAGGATATGTGGGTGGTGGTCTTTCTGAGTGGAAGGATGTATGGATTGTGATTTCCCGTGTGGAAGGATATATCTATGGTGATCTCTTTGAGTGGAAGGATGTATGGGTGGTGGTCTTCCTAGTGAAAGGATGTATGGGTAGTTTTCTCCCTGGAGTGGAAGGATGTATGGGTGGTGGTCTCCCTGAGTGGAAGGATGTATAGGTAGTTGTCTCCCTGAGTGAAAGAGTGTAAGGGTGGTGGTCTCCTTGAGTGAAATGTTGTATGTGTGGTAGTCTCGCTGAGTGGAAGGATGTATGGGTGGTGGTCTCCTTGAGTGAAAGGATATATGGGTGGTGGTCTCCCTGAGTATAAGGATGAATGGGTGGTGATCAGTAGTTAAATATGTGACTAGAACCATCCTAACACCTCAGCAGGTGGGCCGAGTGTGGCCCCCCAATGCTCCAGGATCGAACTCGGTCCTATTCAAAAGTGAGTTGGTGGGGGGGGGAGGTGAGACGGGTACCGTCAGGGCGGACGTTGTGGGTCACAGGGTAAAAGGGGTATGTAGGGCTAAGATGGGAGGGTGGGACAAGTATGGGAAGAGGTGTACATCAAGAAAGGTTAAGAGAGTGGAGAGGGGGGAGGGTGACACATGAAGTAGGGCGGGTAACGTCAGGCGGGACGTTGTGGGTCATGTAGGGTAAAAGGGGGTTGGACAAGTAGAAGTAAGGGAACAGGAAACGCGGGGACATGATCCCAAAACGCGTGGACGTAATGCAAAATGAGTGGACAGGATGCAAAACACCAGGCATATGTGCCAGTGTATTCACTATCACTGTCTATTCGGAGGATGGGTTGGCTCACAGCACCGGATATGGAAGTCTCTTCGGACTCTTCGGACGAGGAAATTTCAGTTGGGACCACATCTTCACACCATCGATTCAACACATTGGGTTGAATTAGAATTTCCAATGATGAGTTGAGTAACAGTTAGTGAGTTGAAGAAAAGATTTTCAGCTATCTATCCAATGCATTGGGATTCCACTGGGTGGGTGGTGGCCGAGTGGACAGCGCTCTAGACTTGTTGACCTAGGGACTAGGGTTCGATCTCCTGGCACCTCCGGAAAAACAAATGGGCAGAGTTTCCTTCACCCTGATGCTCCTGTTACCTAGCAGTAAATAGGTACCTGGGAATTAGGTAACAGTTAATTGATTGACAGTTGAGCGGCAGGCCGAAAGAGCAGAGCTCAACCCCCGCAAACACAACTAGGTGAATACATACAATTCAGAGGACTTCTTACTCGAGGCCTCCCCAGCACATTCGAACGACATCTATGTCAATCCGAAGCAAGCCAACATCGAACGTGAAGTTGAAGAACACGACGTCTTATAAAACACGGACCACACCTGCAGAAATAAGAAATCTGAAGAAATACAAACCAAGAATTAAGTAACAATAAGTCGAGTACCACCACCAATGGGAAGACGCTTCTAGTAAATCAAACCCATCACTACACCTACTTATTTCAGTTAATTTCAACATTAACTGCAAGACCAACTCCAAGATCAATACCTTATGCTAACCCCATGGTGGATAGGCCACCGAACTTACCAGCCGCCTCATTCGCCATCCAAAACCTTTTTCAGAATTTAAGTTCCTCATCCTTCTTCCTCTCCCCATTCTTCTCCAAGCTCTGTGGACATCAAATTCAAATTCACTAGCTTCTCTCACCTTTGTAACGGAAAACTTGCATTTCTCAAAAGTCTGCAACTCCGGCAACAAATATGTTCTCTGGGCCTGAAAGTTTTGTGTATTTTTGGTGATTACAATAAGATGTTACCTGGGCTAAAATTATAGCATTTTTAAACGTTTTGAAATAATTATGAGCATGGTAATCCTGTGTCATATTATAGGAGAAATGAATGATGACATGTGGGACTGACACTCCATCTCCAGTGCACATGTTTGCTCAGTCTACCCTCCCCAAGTAGCTTCTAAAACTGTTAATACTTTCTGGACGAAATTTTTTTATTCAAAGAGCGCTTTCTCGTACCTAAGGTTTCTTCAATGTTTAACGCAATTTAATTTTATTATATAAATGATATTGATTTATATATCTGTATTAGCTACCACTAACTCAACAATATGATTTTCCTGTGTTGTCTTCATAATATATTGATGATTTGGTTTCTGCATTATTTCAAGTTTCTGTGATAATAATATCAAATATGTTTGGTCACACAGGTAGCAGGGATCAGCCACTGGCTACCACAGTACTGATACCACTCTACCATCGGTTGTCTGTGTTGGTTGGTCCGAGAGCTCACATGCTGCCACATGAGCACCATGACCAACCGACTGTCAGCAACACTCATGCTGCATTTTGGTCATGGATTTTCATTAAATCCTGCCACATACTTCAATTATGCCTAATTTACAATTATGAAAAAAAAAGTTTGAATGATCCCCAAGCTGTTAATGATCATATATTCACATTACAACTCATGAGTGTCATTACTTTATAGGATATAAATAGTGTTATGCATATTCTTATTTGGCATGATATGGACATTTGAGAATGGACATAACATACTTTTTCTTGGAATAACAAATTTCTTTGTATAGAATATTTCTTGGAATAATGTTCTATAAAACAGTAATTTGGTTTTAGTCATTCCATCCAGGTTTGTTGTGAAACAACAACAACACTCACTCACTGAGCACTCAAGAGCATTTAGCACTCATGGCTAATTTTTACTTTACAGTAATATCTGTACAATTGAAAATTTCCTAAAGAGTTCTGCAAACAGATGAAAATCTGTATCTAAAAAAAGTCAAACTTCATGTGTTTTTACCTATGTTATCTACGATTTATGACGAGTTGGAAATTATTTTTAACATTACTAAAATACACATATATGTAAAAGTCACGCTATTTTTTGTATTTTAGTTAGATTAAAATATAATGTAATTCGCGGTGCATTCACATAATATATGGTTTCTAAATGCACAGCTAATGTAATCAATACAGCATAAGTGTGAAGTATAATTACAGCTAGTTCCTCTATTGTTCTCTTTCATAAATATAAATTTATTCACAGGTGTTCCTGAATGTATTACAACATGAACATGAAGCAATCAAAGATCTGCCAGACCTTGACAGAGGTGTTCACCACCTCATATCCACCATAAAAGGTGAGAAGCCTTGGCTAGCACGCTGGCCTAGAAACGAGTCAGTGATGAGTCTGACAAAGCTCATGGTCCAAGCTGCTCGTGCCAATTGTACATTGACATGCAGCTTCCTCTACCTGGCTGGTGCTCAGGCTTCTTTGTGTTCCAAGACCAGTGTGAGTCCCTCTTCACGCTGCACTGGAGACTAAGCACTGGAAGTTGGCTGGACAGATGGTTGAAGACCATGAGAGGCTGTCTGTATGTCGCTGACTCCACAGGTCGACTGCCCACAACCCTCCTGCCTTCAGACAACCGCCAGTCCCTTGAAATGGTCAGTGATGCTCCCTGCTGTATATTTCAACAGAAGTAGTCAAAAGAAGCTTAACCGTTGTCAAATTTAGGAAGTTCGATAATATGAATGTATTCTTAGTCTGTTATAAACAAAAATAAGTTAAAAAGATGCAAAAATAAAATTTTCCATGACATAGTCCAAACATGCTAAAAAAGCATGATTAATGATTAAATAATTAATATTAAATAATGGTAATTATTATATATTGTAAATTATTATTATTACACACACACACACACATATATAATATAATATATATATATATATATATATATATATATATATATATATATATAATATATTATATATATATATATATATATATATATATATATATTAGTATATTTTGGTAGCAGTCTTTCCTGTAGACATATATTATTAAATATGACCGAAAAAGTAAGATTAATAATTCTAACAACGAATTTTCTCAATCTTTCGTACATTTCTTTGTCACTGTTGGAGGTAATTCAAAAATCAATTCTCCAAAATTCATTTTTATTTCTAGTCTGACGCGACACTTGAGCGCGTTTCGTAAAACCTTATTACATTTTCAAAGACTCTAGTTAACACATACACAACTGAATAGAACTTACACATCTCCGATTTTGTTTATATCTACATTTGAGTGAGGTGGTATTTAATAAGGTATTAATTTCATCAACACAAGCCGGAACATGAAACAATGGGTATTGAATAGAAGTGATTGTTGAAAGCCTATTGGTCCATATTTCTTGATGCTTCTATATTGGAGAAGAGTCTTGAGGTGGGTAGTATATAGTTGTGCATTAATTGGCTGTTGATTGCTGGTGTTGACTTCTTGATGTGTAATGCCTCGCAAACGTCAAGCCGCCTGGTATCACTGTATCTATCGATGATTTCTGTGTTGTTTACTAGGATTTCTCTGGCGATGGTTTGGTTGTGGGAAGAGATTATATGTTCCTTAATGGAGCCCTGTTGCTTATGCATCGTTAAACGCCTAGAAAGAGATGTTGTTGTCTTGCCTATATACTGGGTTTTTTGGAGCTTACAGTCCCCAAGAGGGCATTTGAAGGCATAGACGACGTTAGTCCTCTTTAAAGCATTCTGTTTTGTGTCTGGAGAGTTTCTCATGAGTAGGCTGGCCGTTTTTCTGATTTTATAGTAAATCGTCAGTTGTATCCTCTGATTTTGTCTGTAGAGATAACGTTTCTATTAACAATATCTTCAGGACCCTTTCCTCCGTTTTATGAGCTGTGGAAAATAAGTTCCTGTAAAATAGTCTAATAGGGGGTATAGGTGTTGTGTTGGTTGTCTCTTCAGAGGTTGCATGGCGTTTCACTTTCCTTCTTATGATGTCTTCGACGAAACCATTGGAGAAGCCGTTGTTGACTAGGACCTGCCTTACCCTACAGAGTTCTTCGTCGACTTGCTTCCATTCTGAGCTGTGGCTGAGAGCACGGTCGACATATGCGTTAACAACACTCCTCTTGTACCTATCTGGGCAGTCGCTTTTGGCATTGAGGCACATTCCTATGTTCGTTTCCTTAGTGTAGACTGCAGTGTTGAAACCTCCGCTCTTTTCCATGACTGTTACATCTAGAAAGGGCAGCTTCCCATCCTTTTCCATCTCTTAAGTGAAACGCAGCACGGAACTCCGCTCAAATGCCTCCTTCAACTCCTGCAGATGTCTGACATCAGGTACCTGTGTAAAAATGTCGTCAACATACCTGCAGTATATGGCCGGTTTCATGTTCATGTCGACTAAGACTTTTTGCTCGATGGTACCCATGTAGAAGTTTGCAAACAGGACACCTAGGGGAGAACCCATGGCGACCCCATCTACTTGCTTATACATGTGCCCATCCGGGCTCAAGAAGGGTGCCTCTTTAGCACAAGCTTGGAGTAGTTTCTTTAGGATATTTTCTGGTATGTCAAGGGGAGTACAGGCTGGATCATGATACACTCTGTCGGCTATCATCCCGATTGTTTCATCCCGATTGAAACTATTGTTTCCGATTGTGTTAAAATTATTAATCTTACTTTTTCGGTCATATATAATAATATATGTCTACAAGAAAGACTGCTATCAAAATATACTAATATATATATATATATATATATATATATATATATATATATATATATATATATATATATATATATATATATATATTGTGACGGAAAAATGAAGGAGTGTAGATGTTCGGCAGTCCTCCTAATGGCTGGTGTCAATGCCTATCACGTTAAAGAAAAAAAAGATCGACTGCATGGCTGTTGTCTGTGGTAAAGTAAGGGAATACACGCAAAACACATAGTATGAATAATGAAACTTTAACTCAATTGAAAGCAAATTAAAAACAAAGACAATTCCTTGGCTATGTACAGTGCAAACAAACAAGTCAAAAAATATAACAAAAATTAAGAACAGGGATGACGTTACTCTATAATATAAAGACAAAATGAAATAAGCAGGTGCTGAGAATAAAGCGCTAGCTGAGAAACATCCACCTGATAGACAGAGCGTATATCAGTTAGTTGTTCACAGCATGAGAGCACAAGATATTCTTACTTCAATGACTGGTTCAAGCCCAGATATCGACTAAGTAGAGGGCGTTACGGTGTAGAGGTGCAGGTGTGCAGTCGGCGGGTCACCAATCAGAAGCAGGCAGGCTGGGAATGGTAGTTTGCTGGATGACGGTGGCGAGCCGGCATGGAGGGAGTGTGGAGTAGGGGGGAGTTTAGGGTACGCTTGCCTCCTGGTCAAAACGTTTTGTGCTACTGGTAGACGTATCTTGAAGGTAGCATCTTATTGTTGTATATATATATATATATATATATATATATATATATATATATATATATATATATATATATATATATATATATATATATATATATATAAAGTAACTTTATGTAGGGAAGAGCAGGCTCAATCTCTCTTGAAAGAGATTATCGTCACAACTCTCCCCCAAAGCCTGCTCTAATGGGTGAAGTTACGTCTTCAGATTGTAGAGTGGTAGGTGTAGCGGCCTCTACCTCATAGACTCTGGATAGGGCGTCTGCTATGATGTTGTCAGAACCCTTAATGTAGAAGATCTCCAGGTTGAAATTCTTCAGATACAAAGCCCATCGTAGACGTCGTTGATTGTTGAATTGGGCTTACTGCAAGAAGCGTAGGGGATTGTGGTTCGAGTAGATGGTGGAAGACCGAGCACCTTGTAGGTAAGATGCAAAGTGCTTTAAGTTCAGGACGATGGAGAGGAGTTCCTTTTTGATAGTGCTGTAGTTCTTCTGGTGTGTTTTTAACTTGTAGCTGTAGTAGCTAACAGGTAGAACCTCCTCGCCTGTTTGTTGCATCAGGACTCCCCCGATGCCGGTACCACTGGCGTCGACATGGAGGATGAAAGGCTTCGTGATATCTGGCGAGGCGAGAATGGGATTAGAACAGAGCAGAGATTTAAGTTGTTCAAAAGCAATGGTTTGCTGAATGGTCCAATTGATACCGTTGCTTGGGGCTGGTTAAAGTGATCAATGGTGTCGCTACCGTACTAAAATTCTTCACAAACCTACGGTAGTAGGAGACAAGACCAAGGAAGCGCAGGAGCTGCTTCCTGGTGGTAGGCTGTGGGTAATGCTGGATGGCTTGAGTGTGTATGTTTAACGGAGCTAGGCTGCCACTCCCTATCACATGACCAAGATAACGCACTTTACCTTTAGCAAAGGTGGACTTGCCCAAGTCGATGGTGAGGCCGGCTGTCAGGAGCTTGGCGAACAATCATTGCAGCTGGAGCAGATGTTCGTTCCAGGTGTTAGTTGCCACAACGATATCATCCAAGTAGGCGTAGGTGTTATCTAAGCCCTGGATGACGCGGTTGACAGCTCGCTGGAAGGTGGCCGGGGCATTACATAGTCAAAATGGAAGGCGTTCATATCTGTAAAGGCCAAAAGGAGTGGTCAAGGCAGATATTTCCTTAGCTCGCTCTGTCAAACATACTTGGTAGTATCCCTTGAGTAAGTCTAGTTTGGATAAATGAACAAATCCACAAGGGCCGTGGCGAGGATTCGAACCTGCGTCCGGGAGCATCCCAGACACTGCCTTAATCGACTGAGCTGTGACAGGGTAAAAGGGTTGAAACCTAAGTTCTACTGAACTTACTGGGCTTGTGTAAAAGCCTGGTTTGTGCCTCGGAGAGGCTACGGGATCCAGTAAGTTCAGAAGAACTTCGGTTTCAACCCTTTTTCCCTGTCGTAGCTCAGTCGATTAAGGCAGTGTCTGAGATGCTCCCGGACGCAGGTTCGAATCCTCGTCACGGCCCTTGTGGATTTGTTCATTTGATGCATCATGTTAGTGTGATCTCTGTGTGGGGTGTGTCTAGTTTGGATAAATACCGAGCATTACCAATGGCGTCAAGGATATCATCTATTCTAGTTAATGGGTAAGCATCCTTGATAGTCACAAGATTTAATTTCCTGTAGTCCGTACACAGCCTCACCTTACCGTGCGGTTTCGGCACCAAGATGCAGGGTGAGGCCCAAGGGGACTCACAAGGGGTGGCCAGCCCATAATCCAGGAGGTACTGTACCTCAGACGCATAACTTCCTTTTTGCTCGGGCTGATTCTGTAGAAAGGTTGACGAATCGGCCGGGTTTCAGGGAGTAGTTGGATATCGTGCTGAACCACATTACACTCCTGTGGACCATCGCTGAACAACTTCTGATGTTCCTTGAAGATTCTGATTAGAGGAGCACTATTACTGTCCTGCAAATAGGTATGAAGACCAGTTAGGATTTCCGAGTTGGAAGGCACTGACTCAGTGTTAGTGCTTTCGGAAGGAGAAGCAGGGAAGGTCTCACTGTGGACGTATGGACCTTTAAATGTGGGTAATGATAACACAGGGGGGGGGGGGGGGAGTACCTTGATACTGCTTCAGGAGGTTGACGTGGCACAACTGGGTCTTCCGCCGCCTATCTGGAGTCTCAAGAACGTAGTTGTGGTTGTTTCTGCACTCCTTGATGGGGTAGGGTCTTGAAAACTTGTTTTGCAATGGAGAACCTGGGATAGGAAAATATGCCAACACGAAATCTCCTAGTTTAAATTTCCTTAATTTGCTGCTTTGGTCAAAATAAGTCTTCATCCTCTCCTGCGCTTTCAATAGATTGTCATTAGGAAATTTACGTACTCTCTCTAGAATGTGTTTTAAGTTTTGAAGAAACGGGGGCACATTATGAGGGTCACTGAAGGTGGCATTACGTAGAGAGTCTTTAAAAGTTTTGAGAGGAGTACGGCACTTACGTCCGTAGAGCATCTCATAATGAGATACTCCTAGAGACTCATTGGGGAGACTTCTGAAAATGCACGTAATGAGGTCAAGTTGTTTATCCCAGTCCTTCAGGGTGTCATTGCAGAATTTCTTTAGGAGTGCTTTAAATAGTCTGATGACTACGTTCAAGAGAACCCTGTGAAGCAGGATGATAAGGGCTGGACAATACCTGTGTGATGCTGAACTCTTCCAGTGTCTTCTTGAAGAGATCACTGGTGAAGTTGGTGCCACAGTCACTTTGAACCTCTCTTGGAAATCCATACTGGGTGAAGATCTTCAATAGTTGTTTCCCCACAGTAACAACCGTAATGTTCTTTACTGGAACTGCTATGGGGAATCTGGTGGTAGGACACATGATAGTTAGTATATAGGCGTTGCCAGAACTGGTCCGGGGTAAAGGACCGACACAGTCTATGATGAGTCTGTGGAAAGGTTCCGCAGGCACCTGCATGGGATTTAATGGGGCCTGGGGAATAGAGATGTTAGGTTTACCTGCCATCTGACTTGTATGACACTGTTGCACATACTTTTTGACGTTTTTACCATACCTGGCCAGTAGTAGTCTTGTCTGATTCCGTGGTAGGTTTTGTTAAAACCATAGTGAGAAAGAGCTCCGTGGGCCAGGTGTAGAATATCGGGCCGTAGGCTGGTGGGAATCACTAGTTGTTCGACATTGGCCCAATCGTCATCCTCCTTCAGCTTACTGGGTCTGTATCTGCGGTAGAGCAACTGATTCTCTAGGAAGAACCCAGGGATACTGTCAGGTTGAGTCTCAGCCTGGAAGAATAATGGTGTTAATGATTGATCTTCCCTCTGTAACTTACAGAACTCCAAACTAGTAAGATCTGGTGGTAGATTCTGAGGGTCTTGAAGGACAGCGGTAGCAGTAGAGTCAGCCGGTTGCGGTCGTGCAGTTTGTGCACGGGTGGTCACCAAAACTGGAGGAGAAACTTCATCACTTTCTTGGACCTCTGCTGGAACATATTCAAAGATCGGATTATCCATTACAGAGGTGCACACCTGGGGTTTGTCCGTGATGATCAGGTTGGACGGTTGCAGATCTTCTGTCAAGTCGTTGCCCAGGAGAAGTTGCACTCCAGACATGGGAAAAGGCTTTTCCCTGATGGCGACTTGGACTTCACCGGTCACGAAGGGACAATCCAGGTGGACTCTGGCGAGTGGATACGGAGTGGTAGCAGTGAGGTCAGTGATAAGGACGGTTTCCCCGGTGTAGGTGATGTTAGGCACAGCTGATTTCAATATTATGGACTGAAGAGCTGTTGTGTCCCTCAAGATCTTCAATTTGAAACGTCCCTCCGAATCTGTACCGTTTGTAGAGACAGTTCCAGGATACAGGTGTTTACTGAAGAGAGAAAGATCATTAACAGGAACACCAACATTCATCACAGGCTTACCGGACTTAGGAGGAGTCTGTTTGGGTTTAGTAGATTCATTGCGTTTGTATTGAGCCTTCCCACATCTATCTATGGTATTTCCATAGAGTTTGCAATACTTACAATACTATTGTGAGCTCGCTTGATCTGTACTCACTTTATCGTAACTGTACCAAGACTTCTTACTGGAAGGTGGTTCTGGTGTAAGCCGGTGGATGAGGCTGTAGGTGTCAGCCGACTTCGCACATTTGATGTAGTCGGTTTCTTCTTTATCTGCTAGATATAAACGGACGGAAGGGGAACACGTCTCAAGAATTCCTCAACTAGCATGAGGTTGATGAGTTCTGCAAATGTAGAGACATGTGCTGCTTCCAGCCATTTCATGAAATATCTTTTCTTTGTATTGGCAAATTCTAGAAAGGTGGTGGTACTTGCCTTTAGATGATGACGGAATTTTCGTCTGTAGCTTTCGGTTGAGAGAAAGTAGGCGTCCAAAACTGCTTGCTTCAGGGTCTGGTAGTCATTCTCAGACGCTAAGGTACTGAGAGTAACTGCAGCTCTCCCTGTAAGATGCACTCTGAGAAGGGTAGACCATTGATCTCCAGGCCAGCTAAGTTTATTAGCTAGGATCTCAAAGGTGGTAAAAAAGACATCAATCTCTGTCTCAACGAATGGTGGCATTAACTTAATTGCATGGGAGACATTGAAACTTACTGGAAGACTAGCGGTAGCTTGTTGGCGCTGAGTGAGGTGTGTAGTTTCCAACGTGAGTTCTTGTTGACGACATGCTATAGCCGTCTCCGCTTGCTGTTTGTCTTGCTCGCGTTGTATCTCCAGGTGACGTTGTTTTGCTTCAAGCTGTACTCGCTCACGCTCTCTGAATAGGGCCCACGCTCTCTGAATAGGGCCATCTCACGTTCCTTTAGGGCCGCCTCTCGTTCTTTTAGGGCTGCCTCTCGTTCTTTTAGGGCCGCCTCTCGTTCTTGTTCTTCTTTCCTGATTGCAGCCTCTTTCCCTTATCTGGAGAGCTTCTTTCGCCAGGGCAGCTTCACGTTCTTGTTCTTCTTTCCTGATTGCAGCTTCTTTCCTCATTTGTAGAGCTTCTTGCTGTTGCTCCCACTCAAGTTTTGCAAGTTCGAGCTTGAGTTTTATAGTTGCCAAATCATGTTTATCTGCAATAGGATAAGTTTCGTGAGTGTCAGAGTCAATCGTCCCTTCATCTAAGAGGTGATCCATTATTAAGTTATGCAGTTCATTTTTGTTGGCTCCATGGGGAACATCTAGTTGATACTCGCGTGCAAGAGTTTGTAATTCGGTCCTCTTGGCACGATATAAGGTCCCTATTTCACCTGCTGGATCGTTACGAAAAACTTGGAGATGAAACATTGTGAAAGATAGCAAATAAATGTACAACGAATATAGTTGTGATATGGTAAATGTCAGTAACAGGATAACGTGGCAACTGGTAACTATCCTGTGGAATTTTAATTTAATCTTTAACAATTAACGTTAATTTTAGGATGGTAAATGATTAGTCAATCAAAATCGCAGGAAATCTTGTACCCGGTACTCAATGTAAGAGAATAAGGACAAGAAAATCCTACTAAATAAATGAAACCGAGTTTCTAAAACAAATGAAACATTTAATTGCTCCAAAAGTGAATAAGGTAGTCCAAGAATGTAGGCATACCTTGCCGAGTCTCAATAAGACATAAGCAAGGGTTTCCCACTAAATGAAATATGATACTTACAGAATTAGCGAACTTTGTGCTCTGAAAAAATAAAGCTAATTCCCTACCTAAGTAAATATCATCATCTCTGACCGACGTGTAGGGGTGCGAGTGTCAACTGGTGACGAGAACTGCTGCTGAGTTCCCAACTCAGCAACGTAGTCCGTGCTAGAGGAACTATGGCCCTCTTTATCCTCCTTCGGTCGGATTGCAGAAGATAGGGTGCTTTGACCCGAAGACAAACCAAAGTACCAGGGTACCACAATGATGATCTGCCGATAATGTGAGAAATATCCTAGGGACAAAAGGTGGTAAACACGAGTAATAACACTGAGGGAGGGATGACCAATTAAGAGAATGACTGAGGCCTCCAGTCACCACGTAATCCAAAGTTATCCACCACTCACCATATGCTACTCTCAGAATGCACAATACACACAGCACCATATAAATATGAAAAGTAATGATAATATTGAAAAGCAACTGTAGCAAAGCCAAGTACGCTTACCCCAAATTGATGTTCTGGTACTAGTACCTGAGTGAAGCTCCGTGGACAGGCCCCCATTAAATGTGACGGGAAAGTGTTGGAGTGTAGATGTTCGGCAGTCCTCCAATGGCTGGTGTCAATGCCTGTCGCATTTACAAAAAAAAAGATAGACTGCTTGCCTGTTGTCTGTGGTAAGTGAGAGGGAGGAACACGTAAAGCACAAAGTATGAACAATGAAAATTTAATATACTTTAAACAAATAAAAATAAAGACAAGTCCCGTGGCAATGAACAGTGCAATTAAAGAACAACGATAAATGCAAGAACACAATGTAACATAAAATAGTAATAATGTAAGACAAAACAGTAAATGGTGCTGAGAATATTGGCTATGGCTGAGACCTCCCTTAGTATACAGAGCCAGAGAGCTTAGTATGCCAGAGAGAGATGTCAACTCTTAGAGCACAAAGAATATTCTGAAGTTGATGGCTGGTTCAAGCTCAGACATCGACTCAAGTAGATGGCGCTGAGGTGCAGTGTGCAGGTGTGCAGTCGGCGAGTCACCAATCAGGAGCAGGCAGGCTGGGATGGGTAGTTGGCTGGTAGATGACGAGCCGGCGTGGAGGGAGTGTGGAGTTGGGGGGTTATTCTTGGATACGTTTTGCCTCCTGGTCAAAACGTTTCGTACTACTGGTGGACGTATTTTGAATGTAGCATCTTATACTTGTAGAAGAAACGTAACTTTAGGTAGGGAAGAGCAGGCTCAATCTCTCTTGAAAGAGATTATCGTCACTATATATATATATCTCATTGAATATGACCGCATATTCTGTATTTACTATCTTCTGATTTAGGGCTTTTATCCCTCTAACTATTTTCTTAGCATCAGGGCTTAGCTGAAATAGGAGTTCTCCAAAACTCATTTTCGTAATTTCAAGGTGAAGAAAAGAAGTGAATTAATATAGAATGTATTACACTTATTTATACAATTTGCACAACGTTTCGAACCTCCATGGTTCATTCGCAAATGAAAAGAATTTTCAGAACTGGTTGATTTTATACCTGCACTGGGTCAGGTGATAAGACAATAAAGGTGAAAACATGGGGGGATACATAAGGGATAAATGGGGGGTGAAACATAAGAACATAAGAATAGAGGTAACTGCGGAAGGCCTATTGGCCCATACGAGGCAGATCCTATCTACATACAAAGATTAATCAAGTGTAGGGCCTGTTATGTGGAACAGTGTCTTCTGTGTTGGCATCGTTATGTTCTGGTCTTGTCCTTACTCTCATAGTGGGTAGAGTAAATAGTTCCGTGATTTGGGTGTTCATGGTAGGTTGTTCTATTCTTATGTGAATTGCTTCAAGAATTTCTGCAAGAAGATTACAAATTATATAAGCGTTATATCGATATAAGCGTTAACAACACTCCTCTTGTACCTGTCTGGGCAGTCACTGTTGGCATTGAGGCACATTCCTATGTTTGTTTCCTTAGTGTAGACTGCAGTGTTGAAACCTCCGCTCCTTTCCATGACTGTTACATCTAGAAAGGGCAACTTCCCAATTGTACTCCATCTCGTAAGTGAAACTCAACACAGAATTCTGCTCAAATGCCTCCTTTAGCTCCCGCAGACATCTGACATCTGTGTACCTGTGTGTGGGCAGTGACTGCTCAGACAGGTAGAAGAGAAGTGTTGTCAACGCTTACGTTGACCGTGCTCTCAGTAACAGCTCAGGATGGATATATATATATATATATATATATATATATATATATATATATATATATATATATATATATATATATATATATATATATATATATATATATATTGTTGGGGTTTTACTACTCTATTCTTACTCTGGGGTGAGCTATAGTTATGCTCAAGGTCTCTCACCGTAGCCCTGCGGGTCTTCACTCGATCCTCACGGCGCCACTGCACGCCAGGAGAGTCTCCCAGTCAATCTCAACGGCCTCTGATTGAGAAGGAGTGGGAACACGACTCGTGCACTTGACTGTCGTGTGCCCTCCCCAACAATCGGGCTCTACGGTTAACCACAAGGTCGCCAACTGGTGTTTTAGGTGGCCAGTAACACCTCAGTGGACTGGTTAAATTAGTGGTAGCCTTGGCAAGGTCACACTCAAAAGATCAGGAATCAGGCAGGCACTTACTCTTATCACTCTATGCTTTCAGTATAATATAGCCACAAGATCAATGGAGGAGATGATAAAAACACAAAGGTGATTTTGTATTTTACTTAAAATGTATGAAAGATATCACGAGGCCAAACAATAATATATAAATCAACTGATCCTGGCTGCGGCCGGTAGTTCCCACGAATAGTATGCACTCACTAAGTGGCAACACCTCCCCTCCTCGTCAAGTGTCAAGAACAGCTGATCGCCTGGCCCCCGCGCGAAAGTTTATTGCTTGTTTCTAGATTCATGCGCGCTGTTTCTTTAAGTTCTCCAATATTACCAGAAACTCGCACTCTCGATATTGGCCCAATAGCACGTATTACTTAGTTACACTGTACTCAGGCTCAAACAGTCGTTTCTACAATCAATGCTACAATGACTCACTGTAATGGTTTTCACTGCCCTTCATTCAATGACATATTATGAAGTATTAAACACTGGAGTTTTCAGTACTTTCTCTCGTGGGCGATAACTCAATAATTCACTGTACTCACAAATGATTAATCACTGCATGAACATAGACATATATAGTGTATATAAATCAGACATCAAATAAATGGTGAATAAATAGTTTCTGGGCACATAGCCTAACTTCCAAATACTGGCATAATATTATATATAATTTATCATTATATGTTCTCATCAAAGACTATAGAAAGATATACACAACACAGTAAATTTATCACTTGTTCCTGGTGCCTGTACACACCCATAATCAACATAAGTATTATAAGTACTCTTGATAGTACTACACGGCAAACTGGTGCCTTACTGTGACACGGGTGAGACTTGCTCACGACATATGAAATCCTCAGGCTAGATAATATAGCCGAATAACATAGCTAACTAAAGGGGAATGGGGAGGGAACTAGTAACACATACTTCAACCTATCCTCCGATGAGAGTCGAGATGTATCTCCTGGTCCTCGTGTCGGGAACGCCCCCACACACACGTCGTCGTGTCCTACCGGAACCACTCGTCGTCCCACCGTTTAGCGCGTCGTCTCCGTGCCTTCTTCCTCTGCAGGTCCGTGCTCCTTCTCTGCTTCTGGTAGGGTTGGAGTCGGTCTCCTGGCCGTCGTCTTCTCCCAGCAACGGCTGCCGCCTACGTCTCAGCTGCAGTCGTCCGGATTCCCAAATAGTCCTCTCCTTCCTCAGCTACCCAGTGGCTCTGTCAGCCACTACGCCGTCACGAACTGGTGAACTGCCACAGACGTCATATACGTCACTGCACGGCTTCACTGCTTCTTACACAGTACCTGACTGGAGCACTTGTTGCTCAAATAACCATCGATTCCCTCTCTGGTTCAACACATGAACTAGGGAAGACCTCACAGAGTACTGGCAGACTTCAGGTGACGCGTAAATCCACGGGAGCGGGAAACAACTGTCAAACTGACAGGACCAATCGTCGCACGTCCAACCTCTTTGACGTGTCGTGTCTGACTGATGGCGCCAGCGCGGCGCGCAGCCTGGACCCCCTTCCTTCGTGACGTCACTTTCGCCACGGGAAGTTCTCATTGGCTCCCGGTGCCACATTGCTGTCGGTGACCAATCCGGTGCCACTGACGTCACACAGTTTTGGCGGGGAATCAGGATAGCCAGCGCCATCTTGGCTTCCTAAAGGGCCTATACCACAGGCCAAAACATTACTATTTCACAAATTTCTCGGCTCTCCGAGAACACTTCACTCTCTCCCATATATCAAATTGAAGCCTGCAACGTAGAGAACGCTTGGGACAAGTAGACATGACTCTTACTGCAGGCGTGGGAGAAATATAAGGGGGGGGGGAACACCGTCACAATATATATATATATATATATATATATATATATATATATATATATATATATATATATATATATATATATATATATATATATATATATATATATATATATATATATAATTTTTTTTTTTTTTTTTTTTTTTTTATATTTTATTCTCGAGGAAATTCTCGGAATCAAAGCTAATATCAAGCAGCAATTTATATATTTTATTTATAATTTTTATTTATTATTTAATAATAGAACTGAATGATCTAAGATATCCAAGTTACTAACGAATTATTTACAGAGTATTTACAGGAAAGAACGACACCAGCTGCAGGAACTGCAAGAGAAGACGAAGAACGAAACTGTTAAGGCACAGGTGGAGGAGATCCTGAAAGTTCAGGAAGTCCTCTTCTCTAGTTACTGGAGTGACACAACTGGTAAAAAGAATACAATGACCGCAAAATCCCAAGAAATGTCAAGTGGATCCCAAGCTCTTCTGTTGGCCTCAAGAAGTGGATTTGTACAGCTGATATACCTCCTGGTGAAGGTGGGTGGCCTGGCTGTAGACAAACCAGTAGATCCTACCAATGACACCACTGCCCTCCACCAGGCAGCTTCTTGTGGTAAGTCCTGCGTCATTATCCTCCTCCTGAACCTTGGTGCACAACCGCTTCTCCCTGACAGATACGGGCAAACGCCTCCCCACTTGGCTGCAATGTTCGGCCATGAGCATGCTTTTCAACTTTTTGCTGAATTTCACCGGGAAAATATACCATATTGCAAGGCAGGGACTAGCCCTCAAGAAGTTCGTAGGCATTATACGAAACGTTTACAAATATATAATGGATGCAAATTTGCATCTGAACTTAATGTTCGTGAAATAAATAACGACCAAAGAGAAGCAACTGAAAACCTTCTTCGACATATTAACTTCGAAAATTTGGTGGAATACACTCAGGAGGCAACGGTTGATTACAAAGATGGTGAATCAAAAGATGTCAAGGACGCTGTAGTAAAAGAAATTCAGCAAATTATATCCAAGATTGAAACAGATATTTACAAAGGAAACATTAAACTAGTAGGAAGCGCTGCAGATGGCACACGACTCTATTATCCAGATGAGTTTGATTTTAATTTTATTCTAGAGGAAATTCCCGGAATCAAAGCTAATATCAAGCAGCAAACAAAGGAGGAGGTCATAGTCAGTGGTCACAAATTAAAGGTGGAGCTTCAGACAGAAAATACAAGTCTCCATGGTAATAACCTAATATCAAACTTTTTTGAGAGAGTTCGGGACTGCCTCAAAAGCTATACTTTTGTTAACAAACAATTAAGTCTAGTGCCACCTGGCCTGACAAGGACGCAAGTGGGCGTGGCAATGACGCTGGCTTGGCAGGGTAGTGAGTATCCCCTGTTGATAATAGGTGTTGACTTAGTGCCAGTGATCTCTGTGCCTTGGCCTGAGGAGATACACAGACCTTCCCTTACTCCCAGTGGCCTAGACACGGTCCACCTCAGCAACACAGAAGACAGAGGTGGATCCTATATATGCAGCTTTGCTGCAACAGAGGTTGAAGTGCTTGCAAATCTGGATCCCCAAGAACGTCAGGTGTATCTCACCTGCAAGACTCTTCTCTCGCGCATGAAGGCTGAACCTTGGATGCCCAAAGACATGAGGAATCTGTTTTGCTGGTGGGATTCCCGCTTTTGGAAAATCCCGACTCCTGAAGGATTCTGCCTAAAAAATTCCTTTTTGAAGCAGGTTGAGAAAAAGCGACGGGAGGGAATAAAGTGGCAAGAAGATATAATATCCCTAGTGATGTCTGTATTCAAGGAAATGTGCCTTGAGATTGTTGATGAAGAATCTGGCAGTTCGAGTTTCGTGCCAAACAAAGTTAATGCTTACTTTGGTGGAGACTGCGCTAGGCCAAAAGTGGGAGAAGGAGCTCCAGAAATTGTTAATTTTCTCAAGAAAATCTCATTAACCTGAAGATGTTTACTTGGGATCCTTCAGAGAGACGATAAAGGAAGAAAAACACAACACAAGAAATAGACAGTGAATGAAAAGAAGATGGAAACAACAGCCCTTAACAACTTACAGTGGATTTCAAAGAATTATACAAAATTACAGACTCGGAGTTAAGGAGACGTGCTTCTCTAAACTATATTTAAATACTTTTATGGTATCACACTGTACTATATCTCCAGGTAGGGTGCTCCTTACGTTTTTGTTCGTGTCAAGAACAAGTATTTAGTATGATTTGAGTAATATTTTTTCTAGTAATTTTAAAACAAATACTATACATTAAGTTTATACATACTTAAAAAAATTCAGAGTTAACAATGTGATAACAATGTAAACACATATATCAAATAACCTCAGTTTCTTCTTCTTTTGAGATTAAATAAATTAATGTATTTTATAGGCTTTTTGGATGATTTATTTGTGGTTTGTAATATCGTTGTCTGGCGCTGAACAAGTTCCAGTTTGTCAATATAATTTCTCAATTATGGAGACAAAAATTATATGTAATATTCATGAATAAGATTAACCAGTGAACTCCAGAGCAGAACTCCGATCGAAATTAGAAAGAGCTGCCAAAATAACCCAAAATTTTATTTTATTTCCTAGCAGTTTTACATTGCTTGTTTGATTGAATGTTATTAGCCAGTTTCCTCTTTAATTTATATTTCCAAGTTGCAGCATTTTGCATATTTCAGCATTAAATATCTGACATTTTTCTGACCAATTTACAAGGTTGAACAATTCATATATTTGTCTCTCAAAGAATATTGAAGCTTTGCTGCCTTGTTTAGCATAATTAACAAATTTTGATATTGTATTGCTAAGCCATTATCAATGGCTTAAAAACATTTTTATTCAACAGTTGGCTTAGCAACTTTTTTTTAGCATTATCGATATCCTCCCTATTTATATCCACGTAAACCCATTATTATATATGTCTAACTTACGCTTGAAACAATCAATGGATCCTACGTCTATTATGTTACTTGGTAAATGGTTCCACATATCAACAACTTAACCAATATTTTCCCAAGTCTTTGCTGTATCTAAACTTATCCAAATTATACCCATTGTTTCGTGTTCAATTTTGTGTTGATACTTTTATATATTATTTTTTATATATTGTTGATAAGGCTCCGTGACACCAGTTGCAATGTGCTCCTGGAAGTCCGGGTTCGAGTCACTTTTGGGGTCTTTTGGGGTGTGGAGTTTTCATTTGCATATATTCTTGAAGACCATTGAAGATTGTTCGCATTTCTGTTGCTCACGTGGCCGCACTAAAATGAAGTGATTTGATGAAATAGCTATGCCCAAGATTACCATCAAAGTGCCGCGAGGGGGGTGGCCATATAGCTTCGGCTATCACCTCCTTATGTGTGGTCACTGATGGTTGAGTGGATTAAGGCACCGTGATATCAGTTGCAATGTGCTCCTGGAGGTCCGGGTTCGAGTCACTTTTGGGGTGTGGAGTTTTCATTTGCATATATACTTAGGGACCATTCAAGCTTGTTCGCATATATATATATATATATATATATATATATATATATATATATATATATATATATATATATATATATATATATATATATATATATATATATATATATATATATATATATATATATATATATACATATATATACATATATATATATATATATATATATATATATACATATATATACATATATATATATATATATATATATACATATATATATATATACATATATATATATATATATATATACATATATATATATATATATATATATATATATATATATATATATATATATATATATATATATATATATATATATATATATATATATATATATATATACATATATATATATATATATACATATATATATATATATATACATATATATATATATATATACATATATATATATATATATATACATATATATATATATATACATATATATATATATATATATATATATATATATATATATATATATATATATATATATATATATATATATATATATATATATATATATATATATATATATTGGTGTATACTGGCAGCAGGTTTTCTTTCAAACATGTTTCATTGAATATGACCGCATATTCTGTATTTATTATTTTCTGGTTTAGGGCTTCTATCCCTCTAACTATTTTCTTAGCATCAGGGCTTAATTGGAATAGGAGTTCTCCAAAACTCATTTTCGTACTTTTAAGGTGAAGAAAAGAAGTGATTTACTATAGAGTGTATTACACTTATTTGTATAATTTGCACGACGTTTCGAACCTCCATGGTTCATTCTCAAGTGAACAGATCTTACAATACTAGTTGATTTTATACCCGCATTAGGTCAGGTGATAATACAATGAAGGTGAAAAACATGGGGGGATACATAAGGGATAAACATAGGGGCTGCAGAAGGCTTATTGGCCCATACGAGGCATCTCCTATCTAAACACAAAGATTAATCCAGTGTAATTGGCCTGTTATGTTGGACATTGTCTTCTGTGTTGGCATCGATATGTTCCTGCCTTACCCTACAGAGTCAATAATCAATAGATACTACAGAGAATCCTAGTCAATAACGGCTTCTCCAATGGTTTCGTCGAAGACATCATAAGAAGGAAAGTGAAAAGCCATGCAACCTCTGAAGAGACAACTAACACAACACCTATACTCCCTATTAGACTATTTTACAGGAACTTCTTTTCCACAGCTCATAAAACGGAGGAAAGGGTCCTGAAAGATATTGTTAATAGAAACGTTATCCCTACAGACAAAAATCAGAGGATACAACTGACGATTTACTATAAAACCAGAAAAACGGCCAGCCTACTCATGAGAAACTCTCCAGACACAAAACAGAACGCTTTAAAAGAGACTAACGTCGTCTATGCCTTCAAATGCCCACTTGGGGACTGTAAGCTCCAAAAAACCCAGTATATAGGCAAGACAACAACATCTCTTTCTAGGCGTTTAACGATGCATAAGCAACAGGGCTCTATTAAGGAACATATAATCTCTTCCCACAACCAAACCATCGCCAGAGAAAACCTAGTAAACAACACAGAAATCATCGATAGATACAGCGATAGCAGGCGGCTTGACGTTTGCGAGGCACTACACATCAAGAAGTCAACACCAGCAATCAACAGCCAATTATTGCACAACTATATTCTACCCACCTCAAGACTCCGCTCCAATATAGAAGCATCAAGAAATATGGACCAATAGGCTTTCTACAAACACTTCTATTCAATATCCATTGTTTCGTGTTCTGTCTTGTGTTGATGAAATTAATACCCTATTAATACCCTTGTTCTGTCTTGTGTTGATGAAATTAATACCCTATTAATACCACATTTTGTTCTGTCTTGTGTTAATGCCACATCACCCCTTCCACCTCACTCAAATGTAGATATAAAATCGGAGATACGTAAGTTCTATTCAGTTGTGTATTTGTGAACTAAAGTCTTTGAAAATGTAATAAGTTTTACGAAACGCGCCCGTGTCGCGTCAGACTAGAAATAAAAATGAATTTTGGAGAATTGATTTTTGATTTACCTCCAACAGTGAAGCGTAATGTACGAAAGATTGAGAAAATTCGTGTTAGAATTATTAATCTTACTTTTTCGGTCATATATAATAATATATATATATAAATATATATATATATATAATATATATATATTTATATATATATATATAAATATATATATATATATATATATATATATATATATATATATATATATATATATATATATATTTATATTTATATATATTTATATATATATATATATATATATATATATATATATATATATATATATATATATATATATATATATATATATGTATATATATATATGTATATATATATATATATATATATATATATATATATATATATATATATATATATATATATATATATATATATATATATATATATATATATATATATATTGGTAGCAGTCTTTCCTGTTGACATATATTATTAAATATGACCGAAAAAGTAAGATTAATAATTCTAACACGAATTTTCTCAATCTTTCGTACATTTCTTTTCACTGTTGGAGGTAAATAAAAAATCAATTCTCCAAAATTCATTTTTATTTCTAGTCTGACGCGACACGAGCGCGTTTCGTAAAACTTATTACATTTTCAAAGACTTTAGTTTACAAACACACAACTGAATAGAACTTACGCATCTCCGATTTTGTTTATATCTACATTTGAGAGAGGTGGATGGGGTGAGGTGGCATTAATAGGGTATTAATTTCATCAACACAAGACAGAACAAGAGGTGGCATTAATAGGGTATTAATTTCATCAACACAAGACAGAACACGAAACAATGTCGTACCTAGTAGCCAGAATGCACTTCTCAGCCTACTATGCAAGGCCCGATTTGCCTAATAAGCCAAGTTTTCCTGAATTAATATATTTTCTCTATTTTTTTTCTTATGAAATGATAAAGCTACCCATTTCATTATGTATGAGGTCAATTTTTTTTATTGTTGTTAAAATTAACGTAGATATATGACCGAACCTAACCAACCCTACCTAACCTAACCTAACCTAACCTATCTTTATAGGTTAGGTTAGGTTACGTAGCCGAAAAAGCTAGGTTAGGTTAGGTTAGGTAGGTTAGGTAGTCGAAAAACAATTAATTCATGAAAACTTGGCTTATTATAATAATAATAATAATAATAATAATAATAATAATAATAATAATAATAATAATAATAATAATATTTATTTAGGTAAAGGTACATACATAAAGAGATTTTACAAAGTTTGTTGGCTTTATAGATAGAGCTAGTACATACAATGCCTAAAGCCACTATTACGCAAAGCGTATCGGGCAGGAAAAAACACTAATGACTAAAGCTTAAAACTAATGGGTAAAAAGAACAAAATGTGTTGAGTACAAATAAAAATAGAGGTAAAAGAGGGGGGAACATTGTTGAAAAAGCAGCACAAATACAATTACAAATTATTACAGAAAATTTCATTCAAACAGCGTTGATTTGAAAAACAAGAAAAAACAAAAAACATACATGGGTTGACAATAGAGGGGTAAGGTAAATTACAGGGAATTTATTAGGTATAGCTTCGTTTTTAACTTAAACTGGTTGAGAGAGGTACAGTCTTTAACTTGGTTGGGAAGGTCATGCCACATTCTGGGCCCCTTGATTTGTAGAGCATTTCTAGTTTGATTAAGTCGTACTCTAGGAATATCAAAACTGTATTTATTTCTGGTGTGGTGCTCATGGGTTCTGTTACAACCTTCTATGAAGCTTTTGAGATCAGGATTGGCATTATAGTTTAGCGTCTTATATATGTATAATACACATGAGAGAATGTGCAGTGACTTAATGTCTAACAATTTCAGAGATTTGAGTAGGAGTACCGAGTGATGTCTGGGGCCAGAATTGGATATTGTCCTAATAGCAGCTTTGTGTTGAGTAATTAGAGGACGTAAGTGATTTTGGGTAGTAGAGCCCCAAGCACAAATACCATAGTTGAGATATGGTATTTGATACCATATCAAAGGGAGATAAGGGAGTAATAGAGAGTCACCAGGGCAGGGCGTGGTACATAATATCTGATCTTAGAAAGAATGCCCACAGTTTTTGAAACTTTTTTTGATATGTTTAGAATGTGTCCCTGGAAATTCAGCTTGTGGTCAATGAGAATGCCAAGGAATTTGCCATCTAATTTGTTACAAATTTGGGTATTGTTTATTTTGAGGTTTATTTGATTAGAGGATTTATTGCCAAACAGAATATAGAAAGTTTTGTCAATGTTAAGGGTGAGTTTGTTGGCAGTTAGCCACAGATGGACTTTATTTAGCTCAGTATTTACTGTGGCATTTAGAGCAAGGGGATCAGGACTGGAGTAAATGAAGGTTGTGTCGTCAGCAAATAGAATTGGTTTGAGGTGTTGGGAGGCATTTGGAAGGTCATTAATGTAGATGAGAAAGAGGAGAGGGCCAAGTATGCTGCCCTGGGGAACACCAATGTTGATGGGTAGGGTGGGAGAAATTGTATTATTCACAGAAACACATTGGAGCCTGTCAGTAAGGTAGGATTTGAGGTATTGTAGGGAGTGTCCTCTGACACCATAATGATGTAATTTAAGAAGAAGGTTTTGGTGGTTGACAGTATCGAAAGCTTTACGCAGGTCCACAAATAAGCCAACAGGGAACTCATTTTTATCAAGAGCTGTATGACTAAAGCTTAAAACTAATGGGTAAAAAGAACAAAATGTGTTGAGTACAAATAAAAATAGAGGTAAAAGAGGGGGGAACATTGTTGAAAAAGCAGTACAAATACAATTACAAATTATTACAGAAAATTACATTCAAACAGCGTTGATTTGAAAAACAAGAAAAAACAAAAAACCGAGTTAAAGCATACTAATAAGTGCATCGTTAGTGCTTTTTTTGGGCCTGAAGCCATATTGGCAAGGGCTAAGTATATTGAGTTTGGCTAGATATGAGTAAAGCTGCTTATAGATTAGTTTTTCAAATTTTTTTGACAAGTTTGGCAGGATTGATATAGGTCTGTAGTTGTTAACATCTGTGAGATCACCACATTTGTGGACAGGCGTTACTCTCGCTTTTTTTAGAATATCTGGAAAGGTTTGGAGTTCAAGTGACTTGTTGAAGAGCAAAGCAATAGCAGGGGCTAAAGATCTGGAGGCTTTTTTGTAGATTAAAGTTGGTATCTCCTCAAGGGCACCAGACTTGGTTTTAAGGGAAAGGATTATCTCATTGACGTCAGTGGAATTAATAGGCTTTAGGTACAGAGACTGGGGATAGTTCCCTGTAAGATAGTCCTTAATGTCAGTACTGGAAGATGGAATATCATTAGCAAGGGATGAACCAATGGAAGAGAAGAACCTATTGAACTCAATAGCAGAATCAGAGGCTGAAAGCTGACCATCGTTATTAGACAGGAGAGTCGGTTTGTTATTTAAAGACTTCTTTGATCCCAATATTTTTGAAATTGTTCTCCAAGTTTGTTTAATGTTGCTCTTTATTTGGGTAAATTTATCTTCATAGTATTTAGTTTTGGCTCGTCTAATTATCTTAGATAGGAATAATGAGTAATTCTTTGAGAATTCTTTGGAGACAATTCCTAACCTATACTTCTTCTCAAGGTCATGTTTTTTATTAATAGATTTAAGTATTCCCTTTGTAAGCCAGGGATTGTTAAGCCTTTTGGTTGTGACTTGTTTTGTAAGCATAGGACAGTGGGTATTATAAAGGCTAAGAGTTTTTTGAAGAAAAGATTGAACTGCTAGGTTGATGTCCTCTATATTACCTAATTCGGACTCCCAGTTGACATTATCAGTAGCAGTTATAAAATTGTCTATAGCAGTTTCATTGTGCAGTCTAAAACGTATCTCTCTAGACTCAAGAGGTGGTTTGCTAATGTTAGTTAAGAGAAATGTGGGGTAATGGTATGTAGTGCTATCGGTGATTATACCTGAAGTAAGCGGAGAGGTTATGTTTGTCCAGATGTGATCTAGAGTCGTGGCAGTGCTATCAGTGGTTCTAGTAGGTCTAGTGATTAAGGGTATGAGGAAGCAGGAATTCATACAGTTGAGGAAGCTAACAGCAGTAGGGTGTTCTGGCTCGCAGAGGTCAATATTAAAGTCCCCTGCGATAATTAGGTGGTTTTTGTTCAGTCTGTTATCAAGTATTAGATTTCTAAGGTTTGAGTTGAATTCGGACACATCAGTGTTAGGAATTCTATAAACTGCACCCACAGACAGGATAGACTCGGCACCCTTGACTCTGAAGCTGGCGAATTAGCTGGCCCGATTAGGCAAATCAGGCCTTGCATAGTAGGCTGAGAAGTGCGTTCTGGCTAATAGGTACGACATATATATATATAAATATATATATATATATATATATATATATATATATATATATATATATATATATATATATATATATATATATATATATATATATATATATATATATATATATATATATATATATATCCCCTATATATATATATTATTAAATATGACCGAAAAAGTAAGATTAATAATTCTAACACGAATTTTCTCTATCTTTCTTACATTTCTTTTCACTGTTGATGGTAATTCAAAGATCAATTCTCCAAAATTCATTTTTATTTCTAGGCTGACGCGACACTTGATCGCGTTTCGTAAAACTTATTACATTTTCAAAGACTTTAGTTTACAAACACACAACTGAAACTGAATAGAGCTTCCACATCTTCGAGGTTTATATCTACATTTGGGTGAGGTGGATGAGGTGAAAAACGAATTTTCAACAATAGGTATTCAATGGGTATTAAATTCAAACACAAGACAGAACACGAAACAATGGGTATTGAATGGAAGTAATTGTAGAAAGCCTATTGGTCCATATTTCTTGATGCTTCTATATTGGAGCGGAGTCTTGAAGTGGGTAGAATATAGTTGTGCATTAATTGGCTGTTGATTGCTGGTGTTGACTTCTTGATGTGTAGTGCCTCGCAGACGTCAAGCCGCCTGTTATCGCTGTATCTATCGATGATTTCTGTGTTGTTTGTATAAATTTCTCTGGTGATGGTTTGTTTGTGGGAAGAGATTATATGTTCCTTAATGGAGCCCTGTTGCTTATGCATCGTTAAACGCCTAGAAAGAGATGTTGTTGTCTTGCCTATATACTGTTTTTTTTGAGGCTTACAGTCCCCAAGAGGGCATTTGAAGGCATAGACGACGTTTGTCTCTTTTAAAGCGTTCTGCTTTGTGTCTGGAGAGTTTCTCATGAGTAGGCTGGCCGTTTTTCTGGTTTTATAGTAAATCGTCAGTTGCATCTTCTGATTTTTGTCTGTAGGGATAACGTTTCTACTGACAATATCTTTCACAATATCTTTCAGGACCCTTTCCTCCGTTTTATGGGCTGTGGAAAAGAAGTTCCTGTAAAATAGTCTAATAGGGGGTATAGGTGTTGTGTTGGTTGTCTCTTCAGAGGTTGCATGGCGTTTCACTTTCCTTCTTATGATTTCTTCCACGAAACCATTGGAGAAGCCGTTGTTGACCTGGACCTGCCTTACCCTACAGAGTTCTTCGTCGACTTGCTTCCATTCTGAGCTGTGGCTGAGGGCACGCTCGACATAAGCGTTAACAACACTCCTCTTGTACCTGTCCGGGCAGTCACTGTTGGCATTCAGGCACATTCCTATGTTTGTTTCCTTAGTGTAGACTGCAGTGTGGAAAACTCCGCTCCTTTCCATGACTGTTATATCTAGAAAGGGCAGCTTCCCATCCTTCTCCATCTCGTAAGTGAAACGCAACACAGAATTCTGCTCAAATGCCTCCTTCAGCTCCTGCAGATGTCTGACATCAGGTACCTGTGTAAAAATGTCGTCAACATACCTGCAGTATATGGCTGGTTTCAAGTTCATGTCGACTAAGACTTTTTGCTCGATGGTACCCATGTAGAAGTTTGCAAACAGGACACCTAGGGGAGAACCCATGGCGACCCCATCTACTTGCTTATACATGTGTCCATCCGGGGTCAAGAAGGGTGCCTCTTTAGTACAAGCTTGGAGTAGTTTCCTTAGACTGTTTTCTCGTATGTCAAGAGGATTACAGGCCGGATCACGGTACACTCTCTCGGCTATCTACGTCCAACGAGGCTCTTATCCCTGTGGCCCGTGTTCCCCGCAGCAAGTCAACAAATTCCTTTGGAGACTTCAGGCTGAAGGCGCATCATCGATAGATACAGAAATCATCGATAGATACAGCGATAGCAGACGGCTTGACGTCTTCGAGGCACTACACATCAAGAAGTCAACACCAGCAATCAACAGCCAATTAATGCACAACTATATTCTACCCACTTCAAGACTCCGCTCCAATATAGAAGCATCAAGAAATATGGACTCCTGATACTCCTGATGGGAGGGCGCTGAGTTTCCTTCAGCATCCTCATGTAAAGATGGTGTTGTGGGGAGTAAGGGGCCCGTGACCAATGATGGGAGTGCCATAACGTCACTGTGCCCTGCGGGTACCTCAAGAGTCTTATATAAGAAAGTAAGAGATTGATTGATTGTTACGGGCTATTCATACTTGTGCCACCTCTTGGGTGGCTTAACCTTCATCAATTTGATTGATTGACAAAGATTAAGCAACCCAAAAGGTGGCACGGGAATGAATAGCCCATAAGTGGAGGCTATTTGGAGCCATTATCAGTACCAATAGCTGATACTGGAGATCTGTGAAAGGATGGATTTTTTTTCTTGGGGGGGGGGGGCGGGGGGTATTGGGAGCGGTCTCGGAGGGCTAGCTTTACCAATTATACTGCTGGTGAGTTAGTGAAGACCTCCAGGTACTCCGTTTTTTCTCAGTCTGAGTCCTGCTGCGAGTTAACATAGCTGTGTTGGAGTTCGGTGAGGTCGCCTCCATGAAGAGATCATGTACGGAGTTGGGTAAGTGTCGTGGCGATGGAGCTCTTACTTAGATTTCCTCGTCTGAGAAGTCCGTGGCGTAGTCCGTTATTGGAGGTTTTAGTCTTACAGCCTAAGGTTGGCTCTGGAGTCGATGAGTTGTGGTAGAAGCTGATTTGATCACGTTGGTGGTGGTGTTGGTAGTCGGAGAGAGAGCACGTCTATGAGCGCCTCTACTTAAATGGTGATGGTGGTAGCTTTAGGGGCTGGATGGAGGATGCTGTTGTTTGTGCAGCCTGGGTCTTTGGTGAAACTGAAGTCTAAGTGGAGATCGACCTTGATGCAGTCAATCCTCAGGGATTGTACAATGTCTCCTCTGCTCTAGTACTACCAGCCAAGACGTCCTACTTGAGTGCTAATCTCGCCTTGCTTGAGTGTAGCGAGACAACCTATCCTCTTGGGGTACCTGGGGTCACACTGACACCGACTCAAAGCCCGCTCTTCTGCCGCGGATGCCTTCGTCACCACAAACAACGTCAGGGCACTCCCTCATTGGTCACACTCCCTCCAACGCCCAAATAGCATCTTTACATCTTTGAAACTCAACGTTATCAAATCAGGAGTATCTTGGGCGGGAAATTAACATCTCTCATGGGTTTTTGGTTGACCCGCCATCTTTGTTGCTGCTCCCTAGTCTCTGCCTACTCTCACCAAACTTAAGACTGGAATATATAAAAAAAATTACTTTTCGCCTTTCTCTGAGTGCAGTAAAACAAGACTGAGAGTCTTTTATGCTATGTATAAGTTGAGTGTGACTCTTATTTGGGAGAGGAGCGCATCTGCTGGTACACATAACACTTCTCAACGTTGTTTTCCAGTTTAACTTTTAACTTTCTTTGATATTCATGGCTAGAGTTTATCTGGGACAAGTGTTTTAGATTTCTTAATTTTATTTAGTATTGTGAGCACGTTAAACTCTCAAACGGTAATATTTATATTCAATGTTAATAGAAATTGGTAATAATATTCATATTTTACATGTTAAATAAGGAAGCACAGGCAACAACAAAAATTTTTACCAAATCTGATTCCTGAAAAACGGAGTCACGACATTTCTTTGAGATTTTTTTTGTTATTCTCAGCAATGCATATCTTGCAGTTATGTTTGCCAAAACGAATTACCTCCGTTGTAACAAAAGATATTCAGGCTCATTCTGATGATTAATGTCCGGTTTTAGACTATTTTGCAAGATTTCTTTATGTTAGGTAATTCTATTTCAACGCTCCACCATTTAGTGATTGGATGCAGCCGTCTATATTGTAGTGGGATATGAAAGCTATTGGATAGTTTGTATGTGCTATTTAAGTTTATATAAGCCTTGGTTATGTCTTTTTCTGAGGAGAGGATATCATTTCAGTTTATAGAAGATAAATCTTGTCATAACTTTGTAAAATCATCATTTTTAAAATCCGGGATTTCCCGTCAATTGGTATTTGTGCACGTATTCCTCATTATACTGAGTGAAATTTGATGGTGATCATTAGATCTGATTACATTGCCAACATTTGTGTAATTTTATGAATCTATATAATATAATATTTTTATATAATATTATGATTCCTGAACTTGATTTTGAACCATCTGAAATGCTGCACTCTCCACTAGATTTGTATTCAAACATAGTCTATGGATAGTAGATATTGAACCACACCAGTTTTGTATTAGCAGATTAAAGTCACCAATTATAACTGTCTTGTACTGTTGTATAGATCTTCAGAGTGATCATATATAATTGTATATGTTTCAAATGATTGAGCAAGAGTTCTGCAGAAGATGCCTATGATTAGTCAATTGTATTTGTTTCCTCTTAATTCGATAAACATTTCATTGATCTTTTCTATGCCACATGTTTTTATTTTATTTGTAGGTTGCAACTTTTGATATGCTTTCTGTCTCAAATAAACATAGAATATTTTGGAATTACGTTTTCTGCCTCATAGTCTCTGTAATGTAAATCCCACCACGTTTCAGTGACACAAAATTAAATTTCCTCTATCACATTAACCTAAAAAATATAAAAACTTATGTGAATTTTCATATAACAACATCTAGATATAACATCTAGATGTTATATCTATATATCTAACTATATAACATCTAGATATAACATATATTTACCAATACACAAAGATAGGTTTGAAAACCACGCTCTGTCGAAGCCTCGGGTTAGAATAGTTAAATTAGCTTGAGTTAGATGAGGTTCTGCAAAGCTTGTTTGGATTCCGCTGTATAGTTTTCTGAAAATCTGAAATGAGAATAATTACAACTGAATTTAATGTAAGAATGAGTTTTGTATGCTAGCTCCGATGTTTTCATTGATGAAAGTGTCCTAAATTCAAATATTCAGATCAATGTCTGATCTAAGTTCAAGTTATTTTGTACCTTCGACAGAATCACAATATTAGAATAAAAAAATACTTGTTGTTTGGAAATACATGTGAATAAATATTGAACTAAAAAGTAAATATCATTATGTTTCTCCTTGCAACTGAATGATATGTTATCATGAAAATAAACCGTTAGAAAGTGTAAATCTTAATTTTATGATTTTATTTGTCACAATAATTCAATAAAACTATTAGTTATATCTTAAAATATTTTTTACTTCTTGCTACAATATTTTTTATCACATGAGATTTTTCTCCATATATACCACAGCAAAAACTAATATAACTACACTCAGGAGCTCCGGCTAACACACCCTCTCACTGAGACTGTCTGCGCCTGACTGATAAATGTAAAGTTCTGAGGAAAGGTAATGATGATAGAGTTACAAGATACGAGCTTGATGGTGTTGAGATTGCGAAAGGGATCTGGGAGTTATGATTAGTAAGAATTTAAAACAAAAGGATCAATGCCTGAATGTTCGTAATAAGGCAAATAGGACACTGGGATTTATTAATCGAAGCGTCAGTAACAAGACACCTGGCGTGGGTTCTTCAGCTATATCTAGCTCTGGTTAGGCCCTATTTCGATTATGCAGTTCAGTTTTGGTCGCCGTACTATAGAATGGATATAAATTCACTTGAACGTGTCCAGCATAGGATAACTAAGTTAATTCCCCAAATTAGAAATCTTTCATATGAAGAAAGATTAACAAAGCTTCAGTTGCATTCACTGGAAAGGCGAAGAGTTAGGGGTGACATGATAGAGGTTTACAAGTGGATAAATGGACATAACAAAGGGGATATTAATAAGGTATTAAAAGTATCAACACAAGACAGAACACGAAACAATGGGTATAAAATGGATAAGTTAAGATTTAAGAAACACTTGGGTAAATACTGGTTCAGTAACAGGGTTGTTGATTTGTGGAACCAATTTCCACGTAACGTGGTGGAGGTGGGGTCCCTCGATTGTTTTAAGAGTGGGTTGGACATGTATATGAGTGGGATGGGTAGTTATAGATGGGAGCTGCCTCGTGTGGGCCGGTGGGCCTTCTGCAGCTGCCTTTGTTCTTATGTTCTTATCAGCATTAAACTGCATCTGCCAATCTTTTGACCATTTCAAAACCCTATTTAGATCAACTTGAAGTAATAGTGAGTCTTCTTCCGTGTTAATTTCCCTACCGATTTTTGTATTATCTGCAAATTTGCAGATGTTGCAACTCAAACCTGAATCTAAATCATTTATATATTATAAACAACAGAGGTCCCAGGACAGAGCCCTGAGGTACTCCACTAACAACATTATCCCACTCTGACTTAACCCCATTTATACTAACTCTCTGTTTCCTTTGGAATGCCCATGCCCTAATCCAACTTAATATAGCACCCCAAATAAGAATAATAAGAACATAAGAACAAAGGCAACCGCAGAAGGCCTATTGGCCCATGTGAGGCAGCTCCTATTTATAACCTCCCAATCCCACTCATATACTTGTCCAACCCGCGCTTGAAACAATCGAGGGACACCACCTCCACCACGTTACGCGGCAATTGGTTCCACAAATCAACAACCCTGTTACTGAACCAGTATTTACCCAAGTCTTTCCTAAATCTAAACTTATCCAATTTATACCCATTGTTTCGTGTTCTGTCTTGTGTTGATATTTTTAATACCCTATTAATATCCGCCCTGTTATGTCCATTCATCCACTTGTAAACCTCTATCATGTCACCCCTAACTCTTCGCCTTTCCAGTGAATGCAACTTAAGCTTTGTTAATCTTTCTTCATATGAAAGATTTCTAATTTGGGGAATTAACTTAGTCATCCTACGTTGGACACGTTCAAGTGAATTTATATCCATTCTATAATACGGCGACCAAAACTGAACTGCATAATTTAAATGGGGCCTAACCAGAGCAAGATATAGCTTAAGAACCACACCAGGTGTCTTGTTACTAACGCTTCTATTAATAAATCCCAGTGTCCTATTCGCCTTATTACGAACATTCATGCATTGATCCTTTTGTTTTAAATTCTTACTAATCATAACTCCCAGATCCCTTTCGCAATCCGACTTCGCAATCTCAATACCATCTAGCTCGTATCTTGAAACTCTATCATCATTACCTAGCCTCAGAACTTTACATTTATCAGCATTAAACTGCATTTGCCAATCCTTTGACCATTTCAAAACCCTATCTAGATCAACTTGAAGTGATAGTGAGTCCTCCTCCGAATTAATTTCCCTACCGATTTTCGTATCATCGGCAAATTTGCAAATGTTGCTACTCCAACCTGAATCTAAATTATTTATATATATTATAAACAACAGAGGTCCCAGGACAGAGCCCTGAGGTACCCCACTAACAACATTATCCCACTCTGACTTAACCCCATTTATACTAACTCTCTGTTTCCTTTGGAATAGCCATGCCCTAATCCAAGTTAATATAGCACCCCCAACCATGAGCTTCTATTTTTTTAATTAGTCTTTCATGTGGCACTGTATCAAAAGCTTTGCTAAAGTCAAGGTACACAACATCACAATCCTTACCACTATCAACTGCCTCAACTATGCTGGAATAAAAAGTTAGCAAATTTGTTAAACATGAACGGCCATTTGTAAAACCATGTTGCGACTCATTTATTAATTTATGTTTTTCAAGATGGAGACGAATTGTATTTGCAATTATTGATTCAAGTAACTTTCCCACAATAGACGTTAGGCTAATTGGCCGATAGTTTGACGCAAGCGATCTATCTCCTTTCTTAAAAATTGGTACCACATTAGCTACCTTCCATGACTCTGGCACTCTGCCTGACTCTATTGATTTATTAAATATGGTAGACAATGGCTCGGAAAGCTCCTCTTTGCATTCTTTAAGCACCCTGGCAAACACTTCATCCGGCCCTGGGGATTTGTTTGGTTTTAGTTTTTCTAATTGTTTAATTACATCCTCCCTGGTAACTGATATACTAGTCAACCTGTCCTCATCCCCACCCACATAGACTTGTTCGGCTGAAGGCATATTGTTAAGTTCTTCTTTAGTAAATACAGATATAAAATATTTGTTAAAAATACTACTCATCTCCTTGTCATTATCCGTTATTTGACCTGTCTCAGATTTTAATGGACCTCTCCTTTCCCTAGTCTTAGTTCGATATAACTGAAAAAAACCTTTAGGATTTGACTTTGCTTGCTCTGCTATGCGAACTTCATAGTTTCTTTTTGCTTTCCTAATCTCTTTTTTAACATATCTAACCAGTTGTATGAATTCCTGTTCTAACCTGACTTCCCCATTCTTAATCCTTTTGTACCAAGCTCTCTTTTTACCTATAAGGTTCTTTAAATTATTTGTTATCCACTTTGGGTCATTAGTATTCGACCTATTCAATTTGTATGGTATACAACGTTCCTGTGCTTTGTTTAGAATATTCTTAAATAAGTTATATATTAAATCCACATCGAAATCCCCTTTTACGTCACCTATCGCTGGGTTCATGTCTCGCTCCAAGACCGGCCCACATTCCATACCCAAGACTTTCCAATCTATTTGACCCAAAAAATTTCTTAAGCTATTAAAATCAGCTTTTCGAAAATCTGGCACTTTAACAGAATTTTCTCCTACAGGTCTATTCCATTCTATGCTAAATCTGAATACTTTGTGATCTCTGTTCCCTAGCTCACTCCCTATTTCGATGTCATTAATTTGTGTTTCCCTGTTAGTTAACACTAAATCTAAAATATTATTTTCCCGCGTTGGTTCCTTAATGTGTTGCGTAAGAAAGCAATCGTCAATTAATTCTAGAAAATCTTCTGCTTCACTATTCCCAGTTTTGTTCACCCAGTTTATTCCACTAAAATTAAAGTCACCCATGACATAAATACTGTTAGATCTAAATGCTCTAGATATTTCATTCCATAAATGTTTTGCTTCCATTCTGTCTAAATTTGGTGGCCAATATATATAACTCCTATTATAATATTATTTGCTTTTTCGTTTAATTCTATCCAAATAGTTTCTGTGTGTGGCTCAGTTTTGATTCCTTCTTTGAGACTACATTTCAAATTGTCCCTAACATATATGGCTACTCCCCCTCCTCGTCTAATATATCTATCTGTGTGAAATAGTTTAAATCCATTTATCTGATATTCAGCTAATAGTTCTCTATTTTCTAAATTCATCCACGTTTCGGTAAGTGCAATAATATCTATTATTTCTGTGCAGACAAGAGCATTTAATTCATTAATTTTATTTCTTAGACTTCCTCTGTTAGTGTAATATATCCTAAGTGAATTGTTATTTTGAGGCCCTTTTCTTTCCCTGATCATTTTGCCAATTCTTTTCTCCCACGAACACATACTTTTATTACCTCCTTCCTCCAAATCAATTCCCATACCACTATCTACTAACAGTTTAAACCCAAACAAACACCTCTAACCACTGGTTCCAACGAGTTCGCAACAGCAACAACCCTAGCCCTCGATAGATGCACCCCATCACGAGCATACATTTCATTTCTTCCATAGAAGCGTTCCCAGTTGTCTATGAAAGATATTGCATTTGATTTGCAATATCTTTCCAGCCGGCAATTGACACCAAGTGCCCTTGACATCCATTCATTTCACACTCTCTTTCTTGGAAGAATGCCACATATGATTGGGATTCCTCCCTTGCTCCTAACTAATTCAATGGCTGTCCTAAATCTCTGTATTAGTTCCTCACTCCTAACTCGCCCAACATCATTACCCCCTGCAAATACCATGAGCCTCTACTTTTTTAATCAGTCTTTCATGTGGCACTGTATCAAAAGCTTTGCTAAAGTCAAGGTACACAACATCACAATCCTTACCACTATCAACTGCCTCAACTATGCTGGAATAAAAAGATAGCAAATTGTTTAAACATGAACGGCCATTTGTAAAGCCATGTTGCGACTCATTTATTAATTTATGTTTTTCAAGATGAAGACGAATTATATTTGCAATTATCGATTCAAGTAACTTTCCCACAATAGACGTTAGGCTAATTGGCCGATAGTTTGAATCAAGTGATCTATCTCCTATCTTAAAAATTGGTACCACATTAGCTACCTTCCATGATTCTGGCACTCTGCCTAACTCTATTGACTTATTAAATACAGTAGACAGTGGCTCGGAAAGCTCCTCACTGCATTCTTTAAGCACCCTGGCAAAACACTTCATCGGCCCTGGGGATTTGTTTGCTTTTAGTTTTACTATTTGTTTAATTACATCCTCCCTGGTAACTGCTAAACTAGTCAACCTGTCCTCGTCCCGACCCACATCATCTCATTGCATTAAGCATTTACACCGAGTTTTCCCACATAACAGGGCTCGATTAAAGAACAACAGAGGTCCCTCATCATCTCATTGCCTGGGAGAGTAATGGAATTTTGTTGATTAAATACCCCAGATGTTGTTGTTTAAGATTCGCTACTCAGAACAATAAGTTCCAGTAGCACGGGCTATGGTGAGCCCGTAAAAATACCCCAGAATTCCTACCTCTCCTTATGGCTTTGAAGTATGGTGCAGTGGATACAGTGTGTACCTGCCACTCTATGGACCAGGATTCGAGGCTCCTACTGGGT
>NC_091168.1:43735975-43895975 GCF_040958095.1 Procambarus clarkii | reverse complement strand
TAAGCCACCCCAGACTTAAAATTTGGGTTCAACACTGGCTTAAGAAGACACCACTAAATAACCTAGAATACAGTGGCACTAATATTCAATGGTTAGGTAGTTAACTTGGTAACAGAGTAAGGAGAGAGAAGAGAGGAGGAGGAGAAATGGTGAGGAACAAAACCCACAAGGTCGGGAGCGACCGCTCGGGACTCAGCCAAGAAGAGAGAAGAAGGTGTCTAGCTTCTCCATGCTTGCTGTCTGAAAATTACTCAACTGATCGTACAGTAACAATCATTACAATTCTTCCCAGATATTCATTTACTTGTTACTTTAACAATTCTAAGAATAGCTAACAACTAGCTTTATATTATATTAATATTCAATAAGCACAGAGTCTGCCAACTCTGTGAGCAACAAGATTATTCCTACGTCTGGCAGGGGAGACGGAAACAAAAACACATCAAGGATATAAGATACCTTGAATATAAGTATTATTATCAATTAAGTATCCCTCTAACATAATCCAGTCCTATCAATTAAAGTTCTAATATTTATTTAATTAAGAACTCACACAAAATTACTCAGTCAGGGCCTATCACTATCAAAATACTTGAGTGACTGATCCCTGCATGAATATAAAAGAATCCCATTTGACCTCCGGTTCCCTGGCAGCGCCAATTAAGAAACCAGGGTCATAACACTAAACCCTCCTGAAAAAAAATGTGGTAACTAGAATAGTAGTCATATTTTTGTAAGATCATACAAAGATAAAAGAAAAAACATAGTGTCACGTGGGGGTGGGCGGTCCGGGGCTCTGCTAACACTTAACTGCTAGGGGCTCAAAAGCCCAAATACTCAGCCCCTCCGACTCCCTGGATTCACCGGAGTCTCCTTGGTCATACAAGAGAGGACCAACAATGCCCACCTCCGCAGGTCTTTGCTTCCACCACAAAGGGGTGCCACTGATTCACCCTGGAAGCCCTTCAGTCAAACACGGGGAAACTGCTGTTAACAGTTCCGGCCTAGACCCGTGGGGGAGTGAAGGAAGACTCAGGCTTACCTATAACCCTAACCTCCCTGAGTCTTGCCTGCCAGACAAAAAAAAGGTTGCAGGAACTCCTTTCCCGCCTGTCTTCTCTATCTTCCTCTTAGCAAGGTCGCCAGCTGGGTTATTATATCTGCACCCCAGCAATGCAGTTCAGTGGGTGTATTATATATTGTTTGTAGCCAGAAATGTATGCTCATAGAGAATTATCATAAATGGAGGCACACTCAAACACAGTAATAAAATGTGTGGATTTACTGATGCAAATTACATGAACGCACACACACAATCACAAGTAATACATGAATATGGAATATGGATAATGAGCCTGGAGATCGTCAGCCTCTTCTTCCACGACCATCCAACACTCCTTCAACTGGGCAGGAAGACAGGAGTCTCACACTCTCACAGGAGGGCCTCTTCACCACGTCGGCACCTCTTCTTCACTGTCCTGCCATCCATACACACTGTCCTCTCTGACAGTCCTGGACACAAGCTGCTTTGCAGCCTATTCTACTATTAAAGTAATAAAGTCTTGCTGCCACATACACAAGTAAATATTGTGGCCTAACTAGCCTACTCATACAAGGAGTAATGGGAGGGAAAAATGATCTACCTTACACTCCTGGCTCACGACGCCTGTCCCTCGATGGTGTGAGGTTCCCACGCTTCCTTGGGTCGATCCTCGACGATCCAGGACGTTCCACAGGTCCTCAGGTGTCGTGAAGCCTTCGCGTCGTCGCCGTTCCAATCCCTGAGATTCAGCTGCCCCAATCCTGGTTCATCGATGGGCGCTGAGCTAATCACTATTTTTCCCCACACTCGCCTCTCCCACAGGGCGTCGCTCCTTGTCCTAGGCACGGTGTCGTCCTTCCAAGATTCTCAGTGGATGTGACCCCAGTCACAGCTGGGCTTGCTCGCCCCACCTTCCAGACCTCAACGTCCAGCCAGCGGCGCCGCCCAGCGTCGTTGCCGACTATTTTCCAAGTTTGGCACTTCTCTGCTCACTGAACTTGGTTCCTCTTTTGCTTCCCAGAAGCGCAGGGTCTCCAATAACTGTGATGGGCTGCGAAGGCCAGCTCAATCCACTGAACAAGGCTTGCAGAGCCTCCAATCCTTGAGAGCAGACCGAGGCGCGTCCTGTCGCTTCCCAGGTCAGATCAACTCTGACGTTGGCGCCGCCCGGGGCACTCGGTGACGTCATGGCGGGCCCTGATTTGTCGCCCGCGACCTACGTCGGCCAATCCGCGATCGGCATAGTGTCCCTTCCAAAAGGTCATATCTGCCGTAGGGGATACTGTTTCATTTTATAACAGGGAGCCAATTTTCCTTTATTTACAACTTATAATATAACCTCCTTCCATTAAATGGCAGCCGGTCTGGTCGCCACATATGTCATTAGACTCCCTGAACCTCAGAGAATCAGTAGGGAGAGCTGATATGACTCTTTAAGCCGGCAAACGAAAGAAATAGGAGAGGGCACCGTAACATACCCCTCCCCTTAAAATAAGAGTCATATCGGAAGAGCAGCACTCAAGAGGGCAATCTATACTCTTGCTCCCTCCGTTCCTGAAGTGTCACTCCTCCAGTTGGTGACGTGGCTCATACCACTTTGCCAGTCACTTGCCTCATTGTATCTCCACCTCGCATAGTACCGGGTGTGATGGGTGTTCCCTGAACATCTACAAGAAATCCCCTCTCCGTGGCTACGAGTGTACTCCCACGGCTCGTTACCACTGTAAGATTCAGTGCATGCGGCGCCTCCACCGCGTCGTGCACTCCGAGATAGTCTTGCATTTCCACTGCGTCCTACAGGTACTCCATGTTTCCTCTCATGATCTCCTCTTCGCCAATCTTCTCTCTTCTCGGTTCCTCTTCTCCCGTAGGTGCGTTGTCTCCTCACAGTGGCACTTGTAACCTGCACTCCATCCAGCAGCTTCCTCTCTTCCACACTAGGCTTTTGCGATGGCCCAATGCCCCTCTGGTTAGGCTGGCGCCTACCCTGGGTGTACCTATTCCCTGCTTTCTTCGTATTGCCTTTCCTATACCACTCGCTCCTTCGTTCCCGACGAACATCTTCACTCCTCCATGAGATTCTCTTCCCTGCAGACGTCTTCTTCTGTTCGTGGTTGGGCTCATCCACCTCCCTGTGGCTCACCTCACTACGGTGGTTCATCTTGCACCTACCACTATTCATCTGGCCGGCATAGGGTGCTTTGCGTCGTGGCTCCTCCACTCTGCCCCTCACTGCCGTTCGCTCATCCACTGAGCTTACTTTATTTACGTTTCTGTATGGAGGGAGTGCGGTCTGCAGCCTCTTCACCGCCCCAGGCGTTTGTACAGCTGCTCCTCGCCACTCCTCCACACGCATCATCAGGCTTAGTCGGAGGGCTTCGTCGGGGTTTTCCACAACCTCCGACGACCTCTCTGCACTCTCGCCCTCGTTGTCGTCGTCTCTGGCGACGTTTTCCCTGGCGAAGTCGGCTTCCTCACCACCATCTGGAACGACCGATACCTCACCTGGCAGGGTTGTACCGCTGCTTGCAACATAGGCACTCCTGGCCCAATCGGGTTGTATCCTGCCTCCTCCGAGGTCATTACCCAGCACCATCTGTACATGCTCTAGGGGTAACTTAGGGGCTACAGCTACTATAGCTTTCTCGACTCCGCAGTCGGCAATCAGCTGTACTTCGTGAAGTGGCAACCTATATTCCTCCCCCACACTGCGTATCCTCACCACTCCCACAGGTGAATCATTAAATTCCTTGGGGAGAATACTCCTGGTCACCATACTTATGTCAGCACCCGTATCTCGAAGCATGGCAACCTCCACTGGGTCTGACTTTCCAAACTTCACGTTGGCCCCGAGAACGAAGGGATGTTCACCCAACTTCATTTCCCAACCTTTCACGTTGGGTCCACTATAATATGGGGTGTGAACAAACACTCTCTCCTCTTCCAACATTAATCCTACATTCCTTTGGTGCTCCTCACACTCGCGGGCATAATGTCCTCTCACGCCACAGTTGTAGCATCGGCTGCCTCCCCTGGGCGGCCACTCGCTAGTCACTCTGGCGGTACCACTTGCAGACGTCCCCTGTGTCCTCCTTGGACTCCTTGTCGTCGTATCCGGGACTGCAGCACTTGCTCCCGAGTTAGGTCCACTGCTCACAGCTTGGGGCTTCCTCCCCGCGTCTCTTGAGCTCTTGAACCACGTTACTTCATCGGGCACACTACTCTTGGGAGAGTCCCCACCCGTCCTCGCTCCTCCTGAACTCCTAAGGTTCCCTCCCGACCTGGGGTAAGGCGAGTGTCTGGGCGGCCCCTCCCTCCTGATATGTAGTGCCTCCTCCAGCATGTCGGCTCGATCCGCTACAGCCTTCAGGTCCTTAATACCTGCTTCTCTCACCCTTACTCGCAACTCAGGATGGAGCACCGACATGAACTTCTCCATCACTATCAGTCGTTTAACATCATCCACCGACTCCGCTTCCTCCGCCTTCAACCATCGTAGGAATTTCCGTTCCATATCCCTGGCGGTCTCGGCGTAAGTCTTTCCCGACGCTCTTGTACACTCTCTGAACCGCTTCCGGTACATCTCCGGAGTCAGCCGGAATGAGTGGAGAACCGCATTTTTAATCGCGTCATAACTAGTACACTCCTCTAGGTCCAGCATGTTATAGGCTTCCCGAGCCTCACCAGTCAATCTGCCCTGGACCAGAGCAGCCCAATCATCTTCCGGCCACTCCTTCAGAGTTGCTATCCGTTCAAAGTGTTCGAAGAACGCCTCAGCTTCTTGTGGTTCGAACGTAGGTAAGTCACGTTCCCTTACCTTGAGGTCATCCCGCCGTGCAGGTAGTGAGGGCAGACCACGTTCAACGCGACGCAATTCGACTTCTTTCTTTGCCCTTATCTCCTCCAGTCGCAGTTGTCTCTCTCCTTCTTCCCGCTGCAGCCGAGCTTCTCGCTCCTCTCGCTGCAGCTCAGCCGCACGTTCCTCTCGCTGCAGCTCAGCCGCACGTTCCTCTCGCTGCAGCTCAGCCGCACGTTCCTCTCGCTGCAGCTTAGCCGCACGTTCCTCTCGCTGCAGCTCAGCCGCACGTTCCTCTCGCTGCATTTGCGCTTCTCTCTCCTCTCGTCGCAGCTGGGCTTCCAGTTGCATCTTCATTATTTCCAGTTGCAGGCTCCTCTTACTACAGCTGGACCTTCCACTGCTCCCATGTTCACTGTGAATTCTCTCCACACTGGTAGGCGCTTGGGGAGGCCCTAGTCGGGACGGTTCACCTTGCGACGGCTCTCCTCGGGACAGCTCCTCTTGAGAAGGCTCCTCTCCCGTCGCTTCCTCTCGAGCTGTGAGCTGTGCCATGATCTCTATCCTTCGCTCCGCTACCTTAGTCGTCCTCAACCTGATCCCAAAGTGGTTTGCCACTTGTTGGAGCTGGGCCTTGGTACACTCTTCCAAAATTCTCTCGTCCCTTGTGTCAATAAATTTCTTTACTTTGTCTTCCTCCATCTCTATATCATTGAGCATACACGACAGCACAGACAAGTTAGTAGGCACTAATTTCACCGTTTCAGTCCCTTAGCCGGTCGAGTAACAGTACCACCGAATTCACTGGCCACACTGTATTAGTACCCTGGCAACACTTGTCTTGAAATTTGGTCCACACTGTAGCTTGCTCCACGCTTCCTGGTGAGGTTCCCAGTTCTTGGCTACTGGGGTTCGAATCCTGGCGAGGTCGCCAGTTCTCTTGTCACGTGGGGGTGGGCGGTCCGGGGCTCTGCTAACACTTAACTGCTAGGGGCTCAAAAGCCCAAATACTCAGCCCCTCCGACTCCCTGGATTCACCGGAGTCTCCTTGGTCACACAAGAGAGGACCAACAATGCCCACCTCCACAGGTCTTTGCTTCCACCACAAAGGGGTGCCACTGATTCACCCTGGAAGCCCTTCAGTCAAACACGGGGAAACTGCTGTTAACAGTTCCGGCCTAGACCCGTGGGGGAGTGAAGGAAGACTCAGGCTTACCTATAACCCTAACCTCCCTGAGTCTTGCCTGCCAGACAAAAAAAAGGTTGCAGGAACTCCTTTCCCGCCTGTCTTCTCTATCTTCCTCTTAGCAAGGTCGCCAGCTGGGTTATTATATCTGCACCCCAGCAATGCAGTTCAGTGGGTGTATTATATATTGTTTGTAGCCAGAAATGTATGCTCATAGAGAATTATCATAAATGGAGGCACACTCAAACACAGTAATAAAATGTGTGGATTTACTGATGCAAATTACATGAACGCACACACACAATCACAAGTAATACATGAATATGGAATATGGATAATGAGCCTGGAGATCGTCAGCCTCTTCTTCCACGACCATCCAACACTCCTTCAACTGGGCAGGAAGACAGGAGTCTCACACTCTCACAGGAGGGCCTCTTCACCACGTCGGCACCTTTTCTTCACTGTCCTGCCATCCATACACACTGTCCTCTCTGACAGTCCTGGACACAAGCTGCTTTGCAGCCTATTCTACTATTAAAGTAATAAAGTCTTGCTGCCACATACACAAGTAAATATTGTGGCCTAACTAGCCTACTCATACAAGGAGTAATGGGAGGGAAAAATGATCTACCTTACACTCCTGGCTCACGACGCCTGTCCCTCGATGGTGTGAGGTTCCCACGCTTCCTTGGGTCGATCCTCGACGATCCAGGACGTTCCACAGGTCCTCAGGTGTCGTGAAGCCTTCGCGTCGTCGCCGTTCCAATCCCTGAGATTCAGCTGCCCCAATCCTGGTTCATCGATGGGCGCTGAGCTAATCACTATTTTTCCCCACACTCGCCTCTCCCACAGGGCGTCGCTCCTTGTCCTAGGCACGGTGTCGTCCTTCCAAGATTCTCAGTGGATGTGACCCCAGTCACAGCTGGGCTTGCTCGCCCCACCTTCCAGACCTCAACGTCCAGCCAGCGGCGCCGCCCAGCGTCGTCGCCGACTATTTTCCAAGTTTGGCACTTCTCTGCTCACTGAACTTGGTTCCTCTTTTGCTTCCCAGAAGCGCAGGGTCTCCAATAACTGTGATGGGCTGCGAAGGCCAGCTCAATCCACTGAACAAGGCTTGCAGAGCCTCCAATCCTTGAGAGCAGACCGAGGCGCGTCCTGTCGCTTCCCAGGTCAGATCAACTCTGACGTTGGCGCCGCCCGGGGCACTCGGTGACGTCATGGCGGGCCCTGATTTGTCGCCCGCGACCTACGTCGGCCAATCCGCGATTGGCATAGTGTCCCTTCCAAAAGGTCATATCTGCCGTAGGGGATACTGTTTCATTTTATAACAGGGCGCCAATTTTCCTTTATTTACAACTTATAATATAACCTCCTTCCATTAAATGGCAGCCGGTCTGGTCGCCACATATGTCATTAGACTCCCTGAACCTCAGAGAATCAGTAGGGAGAGCTGATATGACTCTTTAAGCCGGCAAACGAAAGAAATAGGAGAGGGCACCGTAACAATAGGCAATAAAAGAAATCTAAAAAGACAAAATCTCTTTGAAAGAAAAATACACAAAAAGGGAAAGAAAGAATTTTAACGAGGAATATTTAATGTCACTGGAGAACCTAAACAAAAATAAACTAAAACATATCAGTAGATATGACATCCCAACCTTCCTGTGGCTCAGATGGATGTAACTCAGGTAACCGGGAAAGTGCATCAGCTATCACGTTTAGCCGACCTGGTAAGTGGATAATGGTAAGGTTGAAGTCATGTAGATATAACACCCACCTTAGGATCCGTTTATTTTTCTCTTTCATCTGATGGATAAATACTAGTGGGTTATGGTCCGGAAACACTTCACAATATTAGCTGTGAGATATATTTAAGTTTTTTGACAAGCTAACATTAGCGCCAACGCTTCTTTTTCTACCACTGAATAATTGCATTGAGCCTTGTCAAATTTCACAGAGTAATAGTACCCAGGATAGTCCACTTGATTATCCCCAGTTTGCAAAAAACACTGCACCAGCTCCCGAATCAGACACATCGACATGAACTTTAAATGATTTGTTGCACCTTGGACTAGTGAGCACTGGGGCAGAAGCTAAGATCAATTTAAAGTTTTTAAAAGCCTCTGCACAGTCTGTTGACCACTTAAATTTGACACAGTCTTTTGCAACAAGTTAGTTAATGGAGTTGCCATACTTGAAAAATCCTGACAAAAACGTCAGTAGTATGCACACATACCAATCAACCGTTGCACGTCTTTTTTGTCCTGGAGCACGGGATACTCCAGAATGGCAGTGATCTTATCTGCCGAGGTAACACTTTTTCTTGGCCCACTTTATAACCGAGGTATGTCACTGTGCCTTGACCAAAATGACATTTTTTTTTGCGTATAACGTTAAGTTTGCACTTTTCAAAATTGTGAAAAACTGGCATAATCCTGCTATGTGTCCTGTCCAATTTCTATCAAAAAGCACATTGTCATCTAAATACGCCCGACAATTTGGCACATTTGCCAGCAGAGAGTTCATTAACCACTGGAACGTTGCTGAAGCATTCCGCAGTCCCAAAGGTAACACCTGATATTAAAAAACACATAATCGGGTATTACTAACGCAGTTAGTTGTTTGGCACGTTCGGTGAGTGGGATTTGGAAATACCCCCTCAAGAGATCGAACTTCGATATATAGGCGGCATTACCAATCTCATCGATACAGTCCTCTAGGAGGGGCAGCGGGTAGGTATCCACGATGGTCACCTTGTTGAGCTGCCAATAGTCGGTACATAATCGCCAGGAGCCGTCTGGTTTGGGAACCAAAAGGCAGGGCAAGCACCAAGAGCTCCTGCTCAGCCAGATAAGTCCGTGATGCAGCAGAAAGTCTACTTCTTGCCGCACGATGGCCGTCTTTTCCGGATTCATCCTGTAGGGTTGAAGACGAATAGGGGTGTAGTCAGTCAACTTGACATCATGGAATATGGCATCAGTCTGGGTCGGGACCTCCTCGAACAGACTGGAAAATTCGTCAATTAACAACTGCACCTTCTCATGCTGGAACATCTGCAAATGGGACAGCCTCTCCTCCACAGCATTCACAGAACTAGAATGATCGAAAATGGGTTTATTTGGGTCCCCAGAACAATTATCTCCTCCCTCACTCGAAAAGAAAACATTAGTTAGAGCGATTGGCATGGGGGCCCTGGAGCTTCTTCAGACGGTTCAAGTGTCCAAGCATCACCTGGTTATGCTTGTCAGAGTGCCTTACTTTGTATGTGAGGTCCCCAACCTTTTCTCTCACTATATAGGGACCTTCGTACTTGTGAGACATAGTGTTCCCCAATCGAGGCTTTAATACCAGGACAGGGTCACAATTATTATGGGGGACTGGTGGTTGTTCTGTGAGGGGTAATAGCTAAGGTCAATGAGCTCCTAAAATAGTGGAAGTTAGGTTAGGCCCGGCCCCCAGGGAAGACAATTCCCTGCAAATAATACTTTTCTTAATCTATCTGTTGTCTAAGAGATATCAACCTACTCCCTTCCAAATAGGGTAAATGGAAAATCCACAATAACCTTAGAACTTATTTATTACCCCCTAATAACCCCATACAAAAGATATAGCAATGCAAGAATGCAACAACTTGCTTTACCACTCGATCTTACGTTAACCCCTTTGAATCCCCATAGGCAGGATACAAGAGTTACAAACTGCAACTTAGGGTAAAGATTACATTCCTGAAGGGACACTAGAAAACACTTAGAAATCACAGTAAATATTGGTACTCGTGGTCGGTCACCTTAAGCCACCCCAGAGTTAAAGTTTGGGCTTAACACTGGCTTAAGAAGACACCACTAAATAACCTAGAACACGGTGGCACTAATACTCAATGGTTAGGTACTTAACTTGGTAACAGAGTAAGGAGAGAGAGAGAAGAGAGGAGGAGGAGAAGAGGTGAGGAACAAAACCCACAAGGTCGGGAGCGACCGCTAGGAATCCAGACTCAGCAAAGAAGAAAGAGGGAGAAGCTTTCTAGCTCCTCAGTCTTCAAACTGAGAATCAAGCGAACGTCGCGAGCCTTAATCAACAACAACAAGAAATAACCCTTCTCCGGGAGGATATTAGAAGCTTTAAGGCAAGCCAAGATCAACTCCAGCATGACTTGAATGTTCTCCGTGAGGGAAAATTTGCGTCTAAAAACTGATGAAGCCATAAAAAAACAAGAGGAAGCTCTCAACAAAATGACTGCATGTATCGGTACATTATCCGCCCAACATTCCATCTCCCAGGATGAACAGGACCAACAAAAGTTGCTCGACTCTGTTATTGTGTCGTCCCAAGTTATTCCTGTGGAACGTGAAGGTGAAAAGTGTATTGAAATAGTTATGCTCTCATAAAAGACGAATTGCGTGTCACTCTAAATAAAACAGACATTATTGCTGCATACAGAGTAGGCAAAAAGAATCCATCAGGTCTAAACCAGCTAAAAATTCGCCTCAAGCTAGCTTCCCAGTCCACAAAATCGCATCTAGTCCAGACGGCTGCATCCCAACGAAAGGGAATCTACATCAACGAGTGCTTGACTAGAAAAAGACAGCAAATCCTGCACCGCCTGCGTCAAATCCGTAAACAAAACCCAGCTGCGATTCATCAGTGCTTCGTTAGAGATGGCGTGATTAAAGTGAGAAAGACCTCGGAAGGTAAAATGTTTACAATTGCTAATGAGGATAACCTCAACACTTTCCTCTCCCAATGTGGTTTGTCCCACCTTATTATCCCTCTCATTGAGTCAACATAATTAACCCCCTTGTCACCTAGTGTGGGCTAGGTCTCCAAAGTCTCTTTGTTACACTTTTTTAAAGTGAATTTTAATTTAATTGATATTAGTCAGTTATTGGACTTAATTAAATGAGTGCATTAATATTTTCTCTAGTTCTTATTAATTATAGGATCATAACTAAACTATTTATAGTTAATAATCATTAGATTAAACTTGCCTATGTTTATTATTCAACTTTTTTCTTTGCTTTCATTTATTATCTAGGTTGCCTAGCCTCGCCATACTCCCTTTCTCCATTGTACCCCTGGCCTTGCCTGTGTCTCAAAATGCAAATTATTACTTACAGTGTACCTGAGAGTACTTGTAAGCAATCTACCTCATTTTTCATTTTTTATTCATTTTGTGTTTGTCTTGTATAATCTTGTTTATATTTTTATTTCCCCCCCTTATATATCAAAATTTTGTTTTGTAAATGCCATTCTTGCCTTGTTTTCCTACAACCAGCCTTCTTATGCAAACAAGTATAGACCCAGAACTAAACCTCTTATCCACTATCTATGACAATCTTCACTTTAATGATCAAAATTGCAGATATTTTACAACTCATGATGTAAACAATGTATTAACACATAATTACAATATCTCTGTAATTAACTTAATGTAAGATCACTAAGCAAACACTTCGATGATGTTAGTGCCTTGATTGGAACTATTGACAACAAATTCTCTTTTATTACACTTACTGAAACGTGGTTAAAAGAGGATACTTCTCAAATCTTTAACATGCCAAACTACTCAGCAATTCACAACTGTCGACCAATTCAGAGAGGTGGTGGTACTGCTCTTTACTACCACCAAGAACTAACATGCTGAAAAGTAATTAGAACTAGAGACTACTGTGGGGAGTATATCTTCCCCAGTTTCAGAGTTAAGGGTGCTGAGTCTGTCTTGACTGTGGGGGCAGTCTATAGAATTCCTAACACTGATGTGTCTGAATTCATCTCTAATCTTAGAAATCTAATACTAGATAGCAGACTGAACAAAAACCATCTAATTATCGCAGGGAACTTTATTATTGACCTCTGCGAGCCTGAAAACCCTACTGCTGCCAGCTTCCTCAACTGTATGAATTCCTGCTTCCTCATACCCTTAATCACTAAACCTACTAGAATCACTGATAGTACTGTCACAGCTCATGATCACATCTGAACCAACGTAACCTCTCTGCTTACTTCAGGGATAATCATCGATAGCACTACAGACCATTACCCCACATTTCTCCTAACATTAACAAACCAGCTCTAGAGACAAGGGAGATAAGCTTTAGGCTGCACAATGAAACTGCTATAGGCAATTTTATAGCTGCTGCTAATGTCAACTGGGAGTCCGAAGTAGGTAACATAGGGGACATCAACCTAGCAGTGCAATCTCAAATAGCAGCAGTATATATCTCAAAAAAAAATGAATACTGAGCTACATAAAGGCCATAGCTGGCTCACTGCCAACAAACTCACCCTCAATATTGACAAAACTTTCTATATTTTGTTTGGCAATAAATGCTCAAATCAAATAAATCTCAGGATTAACAATACCCAAATTTGTAACAAAGTAGATGGCAAATTTCTTTGCGTTCTCATTGACCGCAAGCTGAATTTCCAGGGACACATTCTAAATATATCAAAAAAAGTTTCAAAAACTGTTGGCATTCTTTCTAAGATCAGATATTATGATCCCCGCCCTGCCCTGAAGACACTCTATTAATCTCTCATCTATCCTTATCTCAACTATAGTACTTGTGCTTGGGGTTCTACTACCCAAAATCATTTTCGTCCTCTAATTACTCAACACAAAGCTGCTATTTGGACAATATCTAACTCTGGCCCCAGACATCACTCGGTACCCTTACTCAAATCACTGAATATGTTAGATATTAAGTCACTGCACATCCTCTCATGTGTATTTTATATATATAAAACACTGAACTGTAATGTCAATCCTGGCCTTAAAAGCTTCCTAGAAGGTTGTCACAGATCCCATGAGCACCACACCAGAAACAAATACCTATTTGATATTCCAAGAGTACAACTTAGTCAAACTAGAAATGCTTTACAAATCTAGGGACCTCGAATGTGGAATGACCTTCCCAGTTTTGTTAAAGACTGTACCTCTCCCAACCAGTTTAAGATAAAAACTAAGTACCACCTAATTAACTCAATGTAACCTACCTCACCCCTAAGTGTCAACCCATGTCTATGATTTTAAACAATGCTGTTTGTTGACCAAATTGATTGTTTTTTCTGCCATGTTAACCCCCCCCCCTTTTTTCTGATTTTTTCTCAACACAATTTATACCTTAATCTCAATTAGTATTAAGTTTTAGTTTTAGTGTTTTTCCTGCCCGAAACGCTTTGCGTAATAGTGGCTTTAGGCATTGTATGTACTAGCTCTATCTATAAATCCATCAACTTTTGTATTTCACCTTGTATGTATATACTTTACCTAAAAAGATCTTTGTATTTGTTTGCCCTCCATGCTTGCTGCCTGAAAGATACTCAACTGATCGTACAGTAACAATTATTACAAGTCTTCCCAGATATTCATTTACTTGTTACTTTAGCAATAGCTAACAACTAGCTCTATATTATATAAATATTCAACAAGCACAGAGTCTGCCAACTCTGTGAGCAGCAAGATTATTCCTACGTCTGGCAGGGGAGACGGAAACAAAAACACATCAAGGAAATAAGATACCTTGAATTATTATCAATTAAGTATCCCTCTTACATAATCTAATCCTATCAATTAATGTTCTAATATTTATTTAATTAAGAACTCACACAAAATTACTCAGTCATCACTAACAAAATACTTGAGTGACTGATCCCTGCATGAATATAAAAGAATCCAATTTGACCTCTGGTTCCCTGGCAGCGCCAATTAAGAAACCAGGGTCGTAACAAGCATCTAGGTCTAGCAATATTTGTGTCATGGGTGACTTTAATTTTAGTGGAATGCTACAAAATACTGGAATACTAATGCTTTCGTACGCAACACATAGGGAGTGAGCTAGGGAACAGTGATCACAATCAGATATAGCGAAAAATGGAATAAATTTTTTTTGAGATATATACAAGAGTTGTTACATTCTTGTATAAGCGACCGCTAGGATTCCAGCAGTCTGTTGGGACCCGAAAGATTTTGAACTATGCCTGGCCAGGATGAAGCCAGAGGAAACTCTGGTGGAGGTCCGTAGCGATTCTGACGTGCAAATCGATCGTCGGAGTTGGGTATAGGGGCGAAAGACTAATCGAATCATCCAGTAGCTGGTTCTCTCCGAAGTTTCCCTCAGGATAGCTGGAACTCATGGGATGAATTTCATCCGGTAAAGCGAATGATTAGAGGCCTTGGGGACGAAACGTCCTCAACCTATTCTCAAACTTTAAATATGTGAGATGCAGAGCTTGCTTGAACGCTGAAGCTTCGGCGACTAATCTGAGTATCTAGTGGGCCATTTTTGGTAAGCAGAACTTACCATGTATACTAGAACACTCGACCTGTTTTTGAAACAACCACATTCATTCGAGTTTTTATATAGTCTTCCAGGCTCATATCAATTTTAACTGCCATGTTAGGAGGTAGAAATGGGATGACAGCATGTATCCTTAACAGAATGGATTACCAACACACTATCTTCTAACCAGTTTACACACAGTCCGATCAACGTTTTTCTGCCAGATTTTCTTATTGCTGTTGTTGTTTCAGATTTAGCTACTCAGAACGAAGTGTCCATGTAGCACGGGCTATGGTGAGCCAGTAATTGAGTTCGGTTATTCGCGATAACCTTGTTTCTGTGATATTTGGGTCTAAGTTTAAAATGGAGGAGGGGATTCCTCCTTTTTCCCTGTTTATTTATCGCTTCTGTTTTAGTGCACTGGTTTTAGACTTCTTTTATTAACATTATCTTGGTAGCGGATGTAGATGCAGAATGCTCACTATAGTGAGTCCCATTCCTCAACGGCTTTTCTAATCGTTGTAGTCGCGGTGGAATGTGCATCTAATGCAGCTGCTGTCATTGGATTAATGTTGAGTTTGATGCACAGGGCTTCAGTAGCTTCACATTCCAGTAAGTAATGCAACAGTGGCGCCTCTGCTTCTGTTTCACAGATGTGACACTCTGTATCTATTGGGTTCATAACCTCACAGCAGCTCTTGTAACCAAATCTGAGTCTGTTATGGCTACTGCAATGTCTCTGGATATCTTTTTGCCAGGCTTGAAAGAGGAGTAACTAGTGGCTTGTTCGTACCATATCGCAGTAGATCTTCCTTCCGCTACTTTGGCTCTGTGACGACTTTTGATAGTTGAGAATATTTTCTTCTTGATTTGCTCCTTAATCTGTGTGAAACTTGGAGGTATTTGAACCTGTGCAACAGATAGAGCACTGGCAGTTTTTGCTAGTGTGTCTGCCTTTTCATTACCATCTATGCCAATGTGTTATCCAATTTAAGGTGATTGACAGCCCCAGATTATCGGCTTCTTTTCCTATATGTTGAATTTCCGTGAGGAGTTGTATATTATCTCTGTGCTGACTGGATAACAATGCCTGGAGCAAAGATTTAAAGTCGGTATGAATGATGACATCATGTAAATTACAATTGTAAATGACAATTGTATAGTTTATTGCCTCCTTCAGGACATATAATTCTGTTTGCAATGTTGAGCACCCACTATTCATGCTCCAGTAAGCTTCATGGTTGGTAGTGTAAACTGCTGCCCCAGCAGAACCTCTTTCTTGATCAACTGATCCGGCTGAGAAGATGTGAGTCGTTGTAGGTCTTGAGATGTTTTCCATTTGTTGTTCTATTACTTCCTTGAGCCTCTGCGAGTTACATGCTGTTTTTTTAACTGGTAATCCTTCAATGATTATCTTTATATTCGATTTTTCCCATGGAGGAGGCTGCCGAAAGTGTTGATATGGTCTGTCTTCCCCTTTGTTTTTAATGGTTCATTTCAGGTCCACAGATTTTCTTATGACAAGATCTATTTATGTTAAAACTCTCGCGTCCACCTCACCTCTACATGTACCAGACGAAATGGAAATATTTATGAAATCATCATCGGTTGCAGTGATGTGTATTGGTTTACCGGTTCACCATAGCCCGTGCTACATGAAAATTTTAGTTACTAAATTAGAAAAAAGTTCCTTTTAGAGTAGATAAATCTAGAACAACAATAACAACTTGCAATGAAGAAAATCAATAATAAGAACAAAAGTAACTGCAGAAGGCTTATTGGCCCATACGAGGCAGCTCCTTTTTATAACCACCTAATCCCACTCATATACATGTCCAACCCACGCTTGAAACAATCGAGGGACCCCACCTCCACCACGTTATGCGGTAATTGGTTCCACACATTAACAACCCTGTTACCGAACCAGTATATACCCAAGTCTTTCCTAAATCTAAACTTATCCAATTTATACCCATTGTTTCGTGTTGTGTCTTGTGTTGATACTTTTAAACCCCTATTAATATCCCCCTTGTTATGTCCATTCATCTATTTGTAAACCTCTATCATGTCACCCCTAACTCTTTGCGTTTCCAGTGAATGCAGTTGAAACTTTGTTAATCTTTCTTCATATGAAAGATTTCAAATTTGGGGAATTAACTTTGTCCTCCTACGCTGGACACGTTCATGAGAATTTATATCCATTCTATTAGTACGACGACCAAAACTGAACTGCATAATCTAAATGGGGCCTAATCAGAGCAAGATAAGAACATATGAACAAAGGTAACTGCAGAAGGGCAATTGGCCCATACTAGGCAGCTCCTATTTATAACCATCCAATCCCACTCAGATACATGTCCAACCTACGCTTGAAACAATCGAGGGACCCAACCTCCATCACGTTCTGCGGTAATTAGTTCCACAAATCAACAACTCTGTTACCGAACCAGTATTTACCCAAGTCTTTCCTAAATCTAAACTTATCCAATTTATATCCATTGTTTCGTGCTCTGTTTTGTGTTGATACTTTTAATATCCTATTAATATCCCCTTTGTTATGTCCAGTAATCCACTTGTAAATCTCTATCATGTCACCCCTAGCTCTTCGCCTTTCCAGTGAATGCAATTTAAGCTTTGTTAATCTTTCTTCATATGAAAGATTTCTAATTTGGGGAATTAACTTTTCATTCTACGCTGGGCACGTTCAAGGGAATTTATATCCATTCTATAGTACGGTGACCAAAACTGAACTGCATAATCTAAATAGGGCCTAACCAGAGCTAGATATAGCTGAAGAACCACATCAGGTGTCTTATTACTAACGCTTCGATTAATAAATCCCAGTCTTCTATTTGCCTTATTGCGGACATTCATGTATTGATCTTTTGTTTTAAATTCTTACTAATCAAAAGTCCCAGATCCCTTTCGCAATCCGACTTCGCAATCTCAACACCATCTAGCTCGTATCTTGTAACTTTTACCATCATTACCTAGCCTCAAAACTTTACATTTATCAGCATTAAACTGCATCTGCCAATCCTTTGACCATTTCAAAACCCTATTTAGATCTACTTGAAGTGATAGTGAGTCTTCTGCCGTGTTAATTTCCCTACCGATTTTTGTATCATCGGCAAATTTGCAAGTGTTACTACTCAAACCTGAATCTAAATCATTTATATATATTATAAACAACATAGATCCCAGGACAGAGCCTTGAGGCACTCTATTTACAACATTTTCCCACTCTGACTTGACTCCATTTATACTTACTCTCTGTTGACCAGACCACACACTTTAGTAGGTGAAGGGACGACGAGGTTTCGGTCCGTCCAGGACCATTCTCAAGTTGATTGTGATGAGGATTGTTGTTGTTTAAGATTCAGCTACTGGGAACAAAAACTTTCAAGTAGCATGGGCTATGGTGAGCCCGTAGTGAACTTACCTGGCACAGGAGCGGGGCTGTAACTGTATGTGATGAGGATTGATTGATGAAGCTTAAGCCACCCAAGAGGGGGCACGGGCATGAATAGCCCGTAAGTGGTGGCCCTTTTGAGCCATTACCAGTATCAAGAGCTGATACTGGGGATCTGTGGAGGTGCAACTGCACCCTGCGTGACGGGAGATGTCTCCCGGACCAAATGATGACCAAATGCTGTGTGTGGTCTGATTGATTGATTGATAAAGATTAAGCCACCCAAGAGGTGGCACGGGCATGAATAGCCCGTAAGTGGTACAATTTTTTTTCTCAGTATTCTGAGGTTGCATTTAACCATCAAGCTGTTATCGCGGGGGAGGATACTGCTTCACAGTCTTTATGAGGGTGTCCCGCTGCTGGACACCTTTGTTGACCAGGAGAGTGGCTGTGTTGATGGCTTCAGGGTGGCCACTGCATGATTCAGGAACTCTTAAAGCTCTTCTAAGGTCATTGGTTGCTTCACATTCCAGAAGATAGTGAAGTAATGGCTTTTCTGTGACAGTTTGGCAGAAGATGCACTCTCTCTGTCGGGGTTCACCAATCTCCCAGTTGCATCTGTAACCTAGACGTAGTCTATATAACCTAACTGCTATTTCTCTGTGGATTCCTTTTGGGATATTTAACCTTTCTAATTTGGTTGCCTGAAGATACCATGTTGCAGATGGCGAACCTTCAGCTATTCTCTGGTGTAGGTAGGCTTTGTTGAGATGTGAGAATTTTTTGGTGATGATGTTTTTAATGTTCTCTAGGCTGGGTTGAATTGTTTTATGTATCACTGGATGACGAGTTGCCAATTTATCAATTTCATCAGCTTTTTCATTTAATGGGATTCCAATATGGGATGGGATCCAGTTTAATGTTATGTTGAGTCCTTTGCCTTTAGCGACTGCTCCAAGATACAAAATGGTGGTAATTATTTCCACATTATCTTTCCACTGTTTTTGTCCTAGTATTTGAAGTGCAGCTTTTGAGTCTGTGTGTATGATTGCATTTTGAGTGTTTTGTGCAATCACATATGCGAATGCCTGTTGTATGGCAAACAGCTCAGTTTGGGTTGATGATACTAGTCCTCCCAGTCTCCAATATGCCTGTACGCTGGCCATGCAAAGAGCAGCGCCAGCACTCTCATATTCTGTGTCCACCGATCTGTCTGTGAAGATGTGGGTGGCTCCTGCTACTGCTATGCTATACATTTGCTCTTCTATTATGCGCCATAGGATTGTCGGATCATAGGCAGCCTTTTTCATTGGGAGACTTTCTATTACTATTTTGAAAGTAGGCTCTTCCCACGGTGCGGAAGGAGTGTAATTTGGGTGTGGATGATCACCCTCTCTATCAAGAATCATGTTTTTTAAATGTAGTCTGTTTAGGACTTTTCCTGCTCTTACAACCCAAGAGTTTCCATTGTTTTGGCCTAGTCCAACCACCAAGGCCTGCCATACTGGGATTGGATCAGAAGAAATAATTATCTTACTGACAATTGCAGCTGTCCTTTGTGATATTCTTTCTTGTAGAGAGGGCAAACCCGTCTCCAGTCTAAGAGTTTCAAGCCTGGTCCACATGGGGGCTCCCAGTGCGGCTCTCATAGCATTGTTTTGGGCAACTTCAAGCTTTTTCCACTGTTGGTGTGATAGATTTGTGAGTGCAGGTGCGGCATAATCGATCACTGATCTGACTGCCTGTACATAGGATGTGCGAAGGACTTGCAGATTGGCTCCTCCAGAAAGGGAGGTTAGCGACCTGAGGATTGCCTTCCGGGCCGCAGTTCGCTCTCTCAAGTAAGTGACCTCAGTATTAAAATTCATGTGTGTGTTCAGGATGATTCCTAGATACTGATAGGTGTCGACCCATTCAATTGGTTGACCCTGTACTGTGAATTGGATGTTGGGCTTCGCTATTTTTATGGGCATGGCCTTTGACTTTGAGGGATTGATTTTGATCCCAATCTGTTTTGCCTCTTTACTGATGCAGTCTAAGCATTTGGGTGCAAGGCGCGCCGCATCCCTTCCTTTTATGATGATGACAAAGTCGTCCGCGTAGTTTGGCAGCCTGCAGTGATGTGGAAGTTTCAACCTAATTATTCTTTCCATTAAAGAGTTGAAGAGAAGAGGGCTGAGAATACCTCCTTGCGGTGTACCATTTTCATGTCTTTTGTACTCAGAGACTGTGCCATGAAGTTTTACTCTTCCTTCTCTGTTTATGAGATAGTTTTTGGTCCAGGAGAGCAGGTTGCCTCTGACCTCTTTGTCAATGAGGCAGCAGAGAATAGCTGGGGCACTAGCCAGTTCAAAGGCTTTTTCGAGGTCCAGGAATATCAGCATTCCTGGTCTGTCATTCAATTGGGCTAACAGATTTGTAATACATTCCACTGTGCTAACCCCTCTTCTATAGGCATACATATCATGGTGCAGTTTAGGCATTTTCCACTCCAGTCTGTTGAGTGCCATTCTGTCGGCCGTCTTGGCTGCACAGCTTTGGAGAGAGATGGGCCTGGGATTAGCAGGATCTTTGGGTTTTGGGATCGGCACTATGTCTGCTCTATTCCAAGCAGAAGGTCTAGTTTGAGAAGTCCAGGCTAAATTAATTAACCTAAGGTATGCAACGTCTCCCTCTGGGCCGAGGTTTCTAATCATTTTATAGGTTATTTTGTCGGCTCCAGGGGATGTATCCTTGGATTTTTTCTTAGCCCGATTGAGCTCATCCAGTGTGAAGGGGGCATTAGTGTCAGAGACTTCTTCATATGCTGTAAGGATTCTGTGCCACCTTTCTTCCTCTAGTCCGGTCTGTACTGCTAATACATCTGGTGGAAGTTGATTGTTGGCTGCTCTCTCTGCAAACCTGGTTGCCAGTACTTCGGCTTCCTGTTGAGGATCCTTGGGGTGTGGAGCTTTAAGTGTTTTATTCCCTTTGGCTCGGTGAATTTGCTGCCACATCTCTCCGAGAAAGGTGTGTTCATTCAGGTGTGAACACCATTCCAGCCACTTTTGTTCTTTTATTTGTCTGGTCTCTCGATGCTCATGTTCCTTGACCTCACAAAGTAAGATCCTGTTGCGGTCGCTTGGCTGCTTTTTGTATAGCTTTCTTGTTCTATTGAGTCTATGGTTGAGTTCTTTGATGATGAGGAAGATTGATTGATTGATAAAGATTAAGCCACCCAAGAGGTGGCACGGGCATGAATAGCCCGTAAGTGGTACAATTTTGTTTTTTGTTTTTTTCTCAATATTCTGAGGTTGCATTTAACCATCAAGCTGTTATCGCGGGGGAGGATACTGCTTCACAGTCTTTATGAGGGTGTCCGGCTGCTGGACACCTTTGTTGACCAGGAGAGTGGCTGTGTTGATGGCTTCAGGGTGGCCACTGCATGATTCAGGAACTCTTAAAGCTCTTCTAAGGTCATTGGTTGCTTCACATTCCAGAAGATAGTGAAGTAATGGCTTTTCTGTGACAGTTTGGCAGAAGATGCACTCTCTGCCGGGGTTCACCAATCTCCCAGTTGCATCTGTAACCTAGACGTAGTCTATATAACCTAACTGCTATTTCTCTGTGGATTCCTTTTGGGATATTTAACCTTTCTAATTTGGTTGCCTGAAGATACCATGTTGCAGATGGCGAACCTTCAGCTATTCTCTGGTGTAGGTAGGCTTTGTTGAGATGTGAGAGTTTTTTGGTGATGATGTTTTTTATGTTCTCTAGGCTGGGTTGAATTGTTTTATGTATCACTGGATGACGAGTTGCCAATATATCAATTTCATCAGCTTTTTCATTTAATGGGATTCCAATATGGGATGGGTTCCAGTTTAAAGTTATGTTGAGTCCTTTGCCTTTAGTGACTGCTCCAAGATACAAAATGGTGGTAATTATTTCCACATTATCTTTCCACTGTTTTTGTCCTAGTATTTGAAGTGCAGCTTTTGAGTCTGTGTGTATGATTGCATTTTGAGTGCTTTGTGCAATCACATATGCGAATGCCTGTTGTATGGCAAACAGCTCAGTTTGGGTTGATGATACTAGTCCTCCCAGTCTCCAATATGCCTGTACGCTGGCCATGCAAAGAGCAGCGCCAGCACTCTCATATTCTGTGTCCACCGATCTGTCTGTGAAGATGTGGGTGGCTCCTGCTACTGCTAAGCTATACATTTGCTCTTCTATTATGCGCCATAGGATTGTCGGATCATAGGCAGCCTTTTTCATTGGGAGACTTTCTATTACTATTTTGAAAGTAGGCTCTTCCCACGGTGCGGAAGGAGTGTAATTTGGGTGTGGATGATCACCCTCTCTATCAAGAATCATGTTTTTTAAATGTAGTCTGTTTAGGACTTTTCCTGCTCTTACAACCCAAGAGTTTCCATTGTTTTGGCCTAGTCCAACCACCAAGGCCTGCCATACTGGGATTGGATCAGAAGAAATAATTATCTTACTGACAATTGCAGCTGTCCTTTGTGATATTCTTTCTTGTAGAGAGGGCAAACCCGTCTCCAGTCTAAGAGTTTCAAGCCTGGTCCACATGGGGGCTCCCAGTGCGGCTCTCATAGCATTGTTTTTGGCAACTTCAAGCTTTTTCCACTGTTGGTGTGATAGATTTGTGAGTGCAGGTGCGGCATAATTGATCACTGATCTGACTGCCTGTACATAGGATGTGCGAAGGACTTGCAGATTGGCTCCTCCAGAAAGGGAGGTTAGCGACCTGAGGATTGCCTTCCGGGCCGCAGTTCGCTTTCTCAAGTAAGTGACCTCAGTATTAAAATTCATGTGTGTGTTCAGGATGATTCCTAGATACTGATAGGTGTCGACCCATTCAATTGGTTGACCCTGTACTGTGAATTGGATGTTGGGCTTCGCTATTTTTATGGGCATGGCCTTTGACTTTGAGGGATTGAGTTTGATCCCAATCTGTTTTGCCTCTTTACTGATGCAGTCTAAGCATTTGGGTGCAAGGCGCGCCGCATCCCTTCCTTTTATGATGATGACAAAGTCGTCCGCGTAGTTTGGCAGCCTGCAGTGATGTGGAAGTTTCAACCTAATTATTCTTTCCATTAAAGAGTTGAAGAGAAGAGGGCTGAGAATACCTCCTTGCGGTGTACCATTTTCATGTCTTTTGTACTCAGAGACTGTGCCATGAAGTTTTACTCTTGCTTCTCTGTTTATGCGACAGTTTTTGGTCCAGGAGAGCAGGTTGCCTCTGACCTCTTTGTCAATGAGGCAGCAGAGAATAGCTGGGGCACTAGCCAGTTCAAAGGCTTTTTCGAGGTCCAGGAATATCAGCATTCCTGGTCTGTCATTCAATTGGGCTAACAGATTTGTAATACATTCCACTGTGCCAACCCCTCTTCTATAGGCATACATATCATGGTGCAGTTTAGGCATTTTCCACTCCAGTCTGTTGAGTGCCATTCTGTCAGCCGTCTTGGCTGCACAGCTTTGGAGAGAGATGGGCCTGGGATTAGCAGGATCTTTGGGTTTTGGGATCGGCACTATGTCTGCTCTATTCCAAGCAGAAGGTCTAGTTTGAGAAGTCCAGGCTAAATTAATTAACCTAAGGTATGCAGCGTCTCCCTCTGAGCCGAGGTTTCTAATCATTTTATAGGTTATTTTGTCGGCTCCAGGGGATGTATCCTTGGAGTTTTTCTTAGCCCGATTGAGCTCATCCAGTGTGAAGGGGGCATTAGTGTCAGAGACTTCTTCATATGCTGTAAGGATTCTGTGCCACCTTTCTTCCTCTAGTCCGGTCTGTACTGCTAATACATCTGGTGGAAGTTGATTGCTGGCTGCTCTCTCAGCAAACCTGGTTGCCAGTACTTCGGCTTCCTGTTGAGGATCCTTGGGGTGTGGAGCTTTAAATGTTTTATTCCCTTTGGCTCGGTGAATTTGCTGCCACATCTCTCCGAGAAAGGTGTGTTCATTCAGGTGTGAACACCATTCCAGCCACTTTTGTTCTTTTATTTGTCTGGTCTCTCGATGCACATGTTCCTTGACCTCACAAAGTAAGATCCTGTTGCTGTCACTTGGCTGCTTTTTGTATAGCTTTCTTGTTCTATTGAGTCTATGGTTGAGTTCTTTGATGATGAGGAAGATTGATAGATTGATAAAGATTAAGCCACCCAAGAGGTAGCACGGGCATGAATAGCCCGTAAGTGGTACAAATTTTTTTTTGTTTTTTTTCTCAATATTCTGAGGTTGCATTTAACCATCAAGCTGTTATCGCGGGGGAGGATACTGCTTCACAGTCTTTATGAGGGTGTCCCGCTGCTGGACACCTTTGTTAACCAGGAGAGTGGCTGTGTTGATGGCTTCAGGGTGGCCACTGCATGATTCAGGAACTCTTAAAGCTCTTCTAAGGTCATTGGTTGCTTCACATTCCAGAAGATAGTGAAGTAATGGCTTTTCTGTGACAGTTTGGCAGAAGATGCACTCTCTCTGTCGGGGTTCACCAATCTCCCAGTTGCATCTGTAACCTAGACGTAGTCTATATAACCTAACTGCTATTTCTCTGTGGATTCCTTTTGGGATATTTAACCTTTCTAATTTGGTTGCCTGAAGATACCATGTTGCAGATGGCGAACCTTCAGCTATTCTCTGGTGTAGGTAGGCGTTGTTGAGATGTGAGAGTTTTTTGGTGATGATGTTTTTTATGTTCTCTAGGCTGGGTTGAATTGTTTTATGTATCACTGGATGACGAGTTGCCAATTTATCAATTTCATCAGCTTTTTCATTTAATGGGATTCCAATATGGGATGGGATCCAGTTTAAAGTTATGTTGAGTCCTTTGCCTTTAGCGACTGCTCCAAGATACAAAATGGTGGTAATTATTTCCACATTATCTTTCCACTGTTTTTGTCCTAGTATTTGAAGTGCAGCTTTTGAGTCTGTGTGTATGATTGCATTTTGAGTGTTTTGTGCAATCACATATGCGAATGCCTGTTGTATGGCAAACAGCTCAGTTTGGGTTGATGATACTAGTCCTCCCAGTCTCCAATATGCCTGTACGCTGGCCATGCAAAGAGCAGCGCCAGCACTCTCATATTCTGTGTCCACCGATCTGTCTGTGAAGATGTGGGTGGCTCCTGCTACTGCTATGCTATACATTTGCTCTTCTATTATGCGCCATAGGATTGTCGGATCATAGGCAGCCTTTTTCATTGGGAGACTTTCTATTACTATTTTGAAAGTAGGCTCTTCCCACGGTGCGGAAGGAGTGTAATTTGGGTGTGGATGATCACCCTCTCTATCAAGAATCATGTTTTTTAAATGTAGTCTGTTTAGGACTTTTCCTGCTCTTACAACCCAAGAGTTTCCATTGTTTTGGCCTAGTCCAACCACCAAGGCCTGCCATACTGGGATTGGATCAGAAGAAATAATTATCTTACTGACAATTGCAGCTGTCCTTTGTGATATTCTTTCTTGTAGAGAGGGCAAACCCGTCTCCAGTCTAAGAGTTTCAAGCCTGGTCCACATGGGGGCTCCCAGTGCGGCTCTCATAGCATTGTTTTGGGCAACTTCAAGCTTTTTCCACTGTTGGTGTGATAGATTTGTGAGTGCAGGTGCGGCATAATCGATCACTGATCTGACTGCCTGTACATAGGATGTGCGAAGGACTTGCAGATTGGCTCCTCCAGAAAGGGAGGTTAGCGACCTGAGGATTGCCTTCCGGGCCGCAGTTCGCTCTCTCAAGTAAGTGACCTCAGTATTAAAATTCATGTGTGTGTTCAGGATGATTCCTAGATACTGATAGGTGTCGACCCATTCAATTGGTTGACCCTGTACTGTGAATTGGATGTTGGACTTCGCTATTTTTATGGGCATGGCCTTTGACTTTGAGGGATTGAGTTTGATCCCAATCTGTTTTGCCTCTTTACTGATGCAGTCTAAGCATTTGGGTGCAAGGCGCGCCGCATCCCTTCCTTTTATGATGATGACAAAGTCGTCCGCGTAGTTTGGCAGCCTGCAGTGATGTGGAAGTTTCAACCTAATTATTCTTTCCATTAAACAGTTGAAGAGAAGAGGGCTGAGAATACCTCCTTGCGGTGTACCATTTTCATGTCTTTTGTACTCAGAGACTGTGCCATGAAGTTTTACTCTTGCTTCTCTGTTTATGAGACAGTTTTTGGTCCAGGAGAGCAGGTTGCCTCTGACCTCTTTGTCAATGAGGCAGCAGAGAATAGCTGGGGCACTAGCCAGTTCAAAGGCTTTTTCGAGGTCCAGGAATATCAGCATTCCTGGTCTGTCATTCAATTGGGCTAACAGATTTGTAATACATTCCACTGTGCCAACTCCTCTTCTATAGGCATACATATCATGGTGCAGTTTAGGCATTTTCCACTCCAGTCTGTTGAGTGCCATTCTGTCAGCCGTCTTGGCTGCACAGCTTTGGAGAGAGATGGGCCTGGGATTAGCAGGATCTTTGGGTTTTGGGATCGGCACTATGTCTGCTCTATTCCAAGCAGAAGGTCTAGTTTGAGAAGTCCAGGCTAAATTAATTAACCTAAGGTATGCAGCGTCTCCCTCTGGGCCGAGGTTTCTAATCATTTTATAGGTTATTTTGTCGGCTCCAGGGGATGTATCCTTGGAGTTTTTCTTAGCCCGATTGAGCTCATCCAGTGTGAAGGGGGCATTAGTGTCAGAGACTTCTTCATATGCTGTAAGGATTCTGTGCCACCTTTCTTCCTCTAGTCTGGTCTGTACTGCTAATACATCTGGTGGAAGTTGATTGTTGGCTGCTCTCTCTGCAAACCTGGTTGCCAGTACTTCGGCTTCCTGTTGAGGATCCTTGGGGTGTGGAGCTTTAAGTGTTTTATTCCCTTTGGCTCGGTGAATTTGCTGCCACATCTCTCCGAGAAAGGTGTGTTCATTCAGGTGTGAACACCATTCCAGCCACTTTTGTTCTTTTATTTGTCTGGTCTCTCGATGCACATGTTCCTTGACCTCACAAAGTTAGATCCTGCTGCGGTCACTTGGCTGCTTTTTGTATAGCTTTCTTGTTCTATTGAGTCTATGGTTGAGTTCTTTGATGATGAGGAAGATTGATAGATTGATAAAGATTAAGCCACCCAAGAGGTGGCACGGGCATGAATAGCCCGTAAGTGGTACAATTTTTTTTTTGTTTTTTTCTCAATATTCTGAGGTTGCATTTAACCATCAAGCTGTTATCGCGGGGGAGGATACTGCTTCACAGTCTTTATGAGGATGTCCGGCTGCTGGACACCTTTGTTGACCAGGAGAGTGGCTGTGTTGATGGCTTCAGGGTGGCCACTGCATGATTCAGGAACTCTTAAAGCTCCTCTAAGGTCATTGGTTGCTTCACATTCCAGAAGATAGTGAAGTAATGGCTTTTCTGTGACAGTTTGGCAGAAGATGCACTCTCTCTGTCGGGGTTCACCAATCTCCCAGTTGCATCTGTAACCTAGACGTAGTCTATATAACCTAACTGCTATTTCTCTGTGGATTCCTTTTGGGATATTTAACCTTTCTAATTTGGTTGCCTGAAGATACCATGTTGCAGATGGCGAACCTTCAGCTATTCTCTGGTGTAGGTAGGCTTTGTTGAGATGTGAGAGTTTTTTGGTGATGATGTTTTTTATGTTCTCTAGGCTGGGTTGAATTGTTTTATGTATCACTGGATGACGAGTTGCCAATTTATCAATTTCATCAGCTTTTTCATTTAATGGGATTCCAATATGGGATGGGATCCAGTTTAAAGTTATGTTGAGTCCTTTGCCTTTAGCGACTGCTCCAAGATACAAAATGGTGGTAATTATTTCCACATTATCTTTCCACTGTTTTTGTCCTAGTATTTGAAGTGCAGCTTTTGAGTCTGTGTGTATGATTGCATTTTGAGTGTTTTGTGCAATCACATATGCGAATGCCTGTTGTATGGCAAACAGCTCAGTTTGGGTTGATGATACTAGTCCTCCCAGTCTCCAATATGCCTGTACGCTGGCCATGCAAAGAGCAGCACCAGCACTCTCATATTCTGTGTCCACCGATCCGTCTGTGAAGATGTGGGTGGCTCCTGCTACTGCTATGCTATACACTTGCTCTTCTATTATGCGCCTTAGGATTGTCGGATCATAGGCAGCCTTTTTCATTGGGAGACTTTCTATTACTATTTTGAAAGTAGGCTCTTCCCACGGTGCGGAAGGAGTGTAATTTGGGTGTGGATGATCACCCTCTCTATCAAGAATCATTGTTTTTAAATGTAGTCTGTTTAGGACTTTTCCTGCTCATACAACCCAAGAGTTTCCATTGTTTTGGCCTAGTCCAACCACCAAGGCCTGCCATACTGGGATTGGATCAGAAGAAATAATTATCTTACTGACAATTGCAGCTGTCCTTTGTGATATTCTTTCTTGTAGAGAGGGCAAACCCGTCTCCAGTCTAAGAGTTTCAAGCCTGGTCCACATGGGGGCTCCCAGTGCGGCTCTCATAGCATTGTTTTGGGCAACTTCAAGCTTTTTCCACTGTTGGTGTGATAGATTTGTGAGTGCAGGTGCGGCATAATCGATCACTGATCTGACTGCCTGTACATAGGATGTGCGAAGGACTTGCAGATTGGCTCCTCCAGAAAGGGAGGTTAGCGACCTGAGGATTGCCTTCCGGGCCGCAGTTCGCTCTCTCAAGTAAGTGACCTCAGTATTAAAATTCATGTGTGTGTTCAGGATGATTCCTAGATACTGATAGGTGTCGACCCATTCAATTGGTTGACCCTGTACTGTGAATTGGATGTTGGACTTCGCTATTTTTATGGGCATGGCCTTTGACTTTGAGGGATTGAGTTTGATCCCAATCTGTTTTGCCTCTTTACTGATGCAGTCTAAGCATTTGGGTGCAAGGCGCGCCGCATCCCTTCCTTTTATGATGATGACAAAGTCGTCCGCGTAGTTTGGCAGCCTGCAGTGATGTGGAAGTTTCAACCTAATTATTCTTTCCATTAAACAGTTGAAGAGAAGAGGGCTGAGAATACCTCCTTGCGGTGTACCATTTTCATGTCTTTTGTACTCAGAGACTGTGCCATGAAGTTTTACTCTTGCTTCTCTGTTTATGAGACAGTTTTTGGTCCAGGAGAGCAGGTTGCCTCTGACCTCTTTGTCAATGAGGCAGCAGAGAATAGCTGGGGCACTAGCCAGTTCAAAGGCTTTTTCGAGGTCCAGGAATATCAGCATTCCTGGTCTGTCATTCAATTGGGCTAACAGATTTGTAATACATTCCACTGTGCCAACTCCTCTTCTATAGGCATACATATCATGGTGCAGTTTAGGCATTTTCCACTCCAGTCTGTTGAGTGCCATTCTGTCAGCCGTCTTGGCTGCACAGCTTTGGAGAGAGATGGGCCTGGGATTAGCAGGATCTTTGGGTTTTGGGATCGGCACTATGTCTGCTCTATTCCAAGCAGAAGGTCTAGTTTGAGAAGTCCAGGCTAAATTAATTAACCTAAGGTATGCAGCGTCTCCCTCTGGGCCGAGGTTTCTAATCATTTTATAGGTTATTTTGTCGGCTCCAGGGGATGTATCCTTGGAGTTTTTCTTAGCCCGATTGAGCTCATCCAGTGTGAAGGGGGCATTAGTGTCAGAGACTTCTTCATATGCTGTAAGGATTCTGTGCCACCTTTCTTCCTCTAGTCTGGTCTGTACTGCTAATACATCTGGTGGAAGTTGATTGTTGGCTGCTCTCTCTGCAAACCTGGTTGCCAGTACTTCGGCTTCCTGTTGAGGATCCTTGGGGTGTGGAGCTTTAAGTGTTTTATTCCCTTTGGCTCGGTGAATTTGCTGCCACATCTCTCCGAGAAAGGTGTGTTCATTCAGGTGTGAACACCATTCCAGCCACTTTTGTTCTTTTATTTGTCTGGTCTCTCGATGCACATGTTCCTTGACCTCACAAAGTTAGATCCTGCTGCGGTCACTTGGCTGCTTTTTGTATAGCTTTCTTGTTCTATTGAGTCTATGGTTGAGTTCTTTGATGATGAGGAAGATTGATAGATTGATAAAGATTAAGCCACCCAAGAGGTGGCACGGGCATGAATAGCCCGTAAGTGGTACAATTTTTTTTTTGTTTTTTTCTCAATATTCTGAGGTTGCATTTAACCATCAAGCTGTTATCGCAGGGGAGGATACTGCTTCACAGTCCTTATGAGGATGTCCGGCTGCTGGACACCTTTGTTGACCAGGAGAGTGGCTGTGTTGATGGCTTCAGGGTGGCCACTGCATGATTCAGGAACTCTTAAAGCTCTTCTAAGGTCATTGGTTGCTTCACATTCCAGAAGATAGTGAAGTAATGGCTTTTCTGTGACAGTTTGGCAGAAGATGCACTCTCTCTGTCGGGGTTCACCAATCTCCCAGTTGCATCTGTAACCTAGACGTAGTCTATATAACCTAACTGCTATTTCTCTGTGGATTCCTTTTGGGATATTTAACCTTTCTAATTTGGTTGCCTGAAGATACCATGTTGCAGATGGCGAACCTTCAGCTATTCTCTGGTGTAGGTAGGCTTTGTTGAGATGTGAGAGTTTTTTGGTGATGATGTTTTTTATGTTCTCTAGGCTGGGTTGAATTGTTTTATGTATCACTGGATGACGAGTTGCCAATTTATCAATTTCATCAGCTTTTTCATTTAATGGGATTCCAATATGGGATGGGATCCAGTTTAAAGTTATGTTGAGTCCTTTGCCTTTAGCGACTGCTCCTTGATACAAAATGGTGGTAATTATTTCCACATTATCTTTCCACTGTTTTTGTCCTAGTATTTGAAGTGCAGCTTTTGAGTCTGTGTGTATGATTGCATTTTGAGTGTTTTGTGCAATCACATATGCGAATGCCTGTTGTATGGCAAACAGCTCAGTTTGGGTTGATGATACTAGTCCTCCCAGTCTCCAATATGCCTGTACGCTGGCCATGCAAAGAGCAGCACCAGCACTCTCATATTCTGTGTCCACCGATCCGTCTGTGAAGATGTGGGTGGCTCCTGCTACTGCTATGCTATACACTTGCTCTTCTATTATGCGCCTTAGGATTGTCGGATCATAGGCAGCCTTTTTCATTGGGAGACTTTCTATTACTATTTTGAAAGTAGGCTCTTCCCACGGTGCGGAAGGAGTGTAATTTGGGTGTGGATGATCACCCTCTCTATCAAGAATCATGTTTTTTAAATGTAGTCTGTTTAGGACTTTTCCTGCTCTTACAACCCAAGAGTTTCCATTGTTTTGGCCTAGTCCAACCACCAAGGCCTGCCATACTGGGATTGGATCAGAAGAAATAATTATCTTACTGACAATTGCAGCTGTCCTTTGTGATATTCATTCTTGTAGAGAGGGCAAACCCGTCTCCAGTCTAAGAGTTTCAAGCCTGGTCCACATGGGGGCTCCCAGTGCGGCTCTCATAGCATTGTTTTGGGCAACTTCAAGCTTTTTCCACTGTTGGTGTGATAGATTTGTGAGTGCAGGTGCGGCATAATCGATCACTGATCTGACTGCCTGTACATAGGATGTGCGAAGGACTTGCAGATTGGCTCCTCCAGAAAGGGAGGTTAGCGACCTGAGGATTGCCTTCCGGGCCGCAGTTCGCTCTCTCAAGTAAGTGACCTCAGTATTAAAATTCATGTGTGTTCAGGATGATTCCTAGATACTGATAGGTGTCGACCCATTCAATTGGTTGACCCTGTACTGTGAATTGGATGTTAGACTTCGCTATTTTTATGGGCATGGCCTTTGACTTTGAGGGATTGAGTTTGATCCCAATCTGTTTTGCCTCTTTACTGATGCAGTCTAAGCATTTGGGTGCAAGGCGCGCCGCATCCCTTCCTTTTATGATGATGACAAAGTCGTCCGCGTAGTTTGGCAGCCTGCAGTGATGTGGAAGTTTCAACCTAATTATTCTTTCCATTAAACAGTTGAAGAGAAGAGGGCTGAGAATACCTCCTTGCGGTGTACCATTTTCATGTCTTTTGTACTCAGAGACTGTGCCATGAAGTTTTACTCTTGCTTCTCTGTTTATGAGACAGTTTTTGGTCCAGGAGAGCAGGTTGCCTCTGACCTCTTTGTCAATGAGGCAGCAGAGAATAGCTGGGGCACTAGCCAGTTCAAAGGCTTTTTCGAGGTCCAGGAATATCAGCATTCCTGGTCTGTCATTCAATTGGGCTAACAGATTTGTAATACATTCCACTGTGCCAACTCCTCTTCTATAGGCATACATATCATGGTGCAGTTTAGGCATTTTCCACTCCAGTCTGTTGAGTGCCATTCTGTCAGCCGTCTTGGCTGCACAGCTTTGGAGAGAGATGGGCCTGGGATTAGCAGGATCTTTGGGTTTTGGGATCGGCACTATGTCTGCTCTATTCCAAGCAGAAGGTCTAGTTTGAGAAGTCCAGGCTAAATTAATTAACCTAAGGTATGCAGCGTCTCCCTCTGGGCCGAGGTTTCTAATCATTTTATAGGTTATTTTGTCGGCTCCAGGGGATGTATCCTTGGAGTTTTTCTTAGCCCGATTGAGCTCATCCAGTGTGAAGGGGGCATTAGTGTCAGAGACTTCTTCATATGCTGTAAGGATTCTGTGCCACCTTTCTTCCTCTAGTCTGGTCTGTACTGCTAATACATCTGGTGGAAGTTGATTGTTGGCTGCTCTCTCTGCAAACCTGGTTGCCAGTACTTCGGCTTCCTGTTGAGGATCCTTGGGGTGTGGAGCTTTAAGTGTTTTATTCCCTTTGGCTCGGTGAATTTGCTGCCACATCTCTCCGAGAAAGGTGTGTTCATTCAGGTGTGAACACCATTCCAGCCACTTTTGTTCTTTTATTTGTCTGGTCTCTCGATGCACATGTTCCTTGACCTCACAAAGTTAGATCCTGCTGCGGTCACTTGGCTGCTTTTTGTATAGCTTTCTTGTTCTATTGAGTCTATGGTTGAGTTCTTTGATGATGAGGAAGATTGATAGATTGATAAAGATTAAGCCACCCAAGAGGTGGCACGGGCATGAATAGCCCGTAAGTGGTACAATTTTTTTTTTGTTTTTTTTCTCAATATTCTGAGGTTGCATTTAACCATCAAGCTGTTATCGCGGGGGAGGATACTGCTTCACAGTCTTTATGAGGATGTCCGGCTGCTGGACACCTTTGTTGACCAGGAGAGTGGCTGTGTTGATGGCTTCAGGGTGGCCACTGCATGATTCAGGAACTCTTAAAGCTCTTCTAAGGTCATTGGTTGCTTCACATTCCAGAAGATAGTGAAGTAATGGCTTTTCTGTGACAGTTTGGCAGAAGATGCACTCTCTCTGTCGGGGTTCACCAATCTCCCAGTTGCATCTGTAACCTAGACGTAGTCTATATAACCTAACTGCTATTTCTCTGTGGATTCCTTTTGGGATATTTAACCTTTCTAATTTGGTTGCCTGAAGATACCATGTTGCAGATGGCGAACCTTCAGCTATTCTCTGGTGTAGGTAGGCTTTGTTGAGATGTGAGAGTTTTTTGGTGATGATGTTTTTTATGTTCTCTAGGCTGGGTTGAATTGTTTTATGTATCACTGGATGACGAGTTGCCAATTTATCAATTTCATCAGCTTTTTCATTTAATGGGATTCCAATATGGGATGGGATCCAGTTTAAAGTTATGTTGAGTCCTTTGCCTTTAGCGACTGCTCCAAGATACAAAATGGTGGTAATTATTTCCACATTATCTTTCCACTGTTTTTGTCCTAGTATTTGAAGTGCAGCTTTTGAGTCTGTGTGTATGATTGCATTTTGAGTGTTTTGTGCAATCACATATGCGAATGCCTGTTGTATGGCAAACAGCTCAGTTTGGGTTGATGATACTAGTCCTCCCAGTCTCCAATATGCCTGTACGCTGGCCATGCAAAGAGCAGCACCAGCACTCTCATATTCTGTGTCCACCGATCCGTCTGTGAAGATGTGGGTGGCTCCTGCTACTGCTATGCTATACACTTGCTCTTCTATTATGCGCCTTAGGATTGTCGGATCATAGGCAGCCTTTTTCACTGGGAGACTTTCTATTACTATTTTGAAAGTAGGCTCTTCCCACGGCGCGGAAGGAGTGTAATTTGGGTGTGGATGATCACCCTCTCTATCAAGAATCATGTTTTTTAAATGTAGTCTATTTAGGACTTTTCCTGCTCTTGCAACCCAAGAGTTTCCATTGTTTTGGCCTAGTCCAACCACCAAGGCCTGCCATACTGGGATTGGATCAGAAGAAATAATTATCTTACTGATAATTATAGCTGTCCTTTGTGATATTCTTTCTTGTAGAGAGGGCAAACCCGTCTCCAGTCTAAGAGTTTCAAGCCTGGTCCACATGGGGGCTCCCAGTGCAGCTCTCATAGCATTGTTTTGGGCAACTTCAAGCTTTTTCCACTGTTGGTGTGATAGATTTGTGAGTGCAGGTGCGGCATAATCGATCACTGATCTGACTGCCTGTACATAGTATGTGCGAAGGACTTGCAGATTGGCTCCTCCAGAAAGGGAGGTTAGCGACCTGAGGATTGCCGTCCGGGCCGCAGTTCGCTCTCTCAAGTAAGTGACCTCAGCATTAAAATTCATGTGTGTCCAGGATGATTCCTAGATACTGATAAGTGTCGACCCATTCAATTGGTTGACCCTGTACTGTGAGTTGGATGTTGGGCTTCGCTATTTTTATGGGCATGGCCTTTGACTTTGAGGGGTTGAGTTTGATCCCAATCTGTTTTGCCTCTTTACTGATGCAGTCTAAGCATTTGGGTGCAAGGCGCGCCGCATCCCTTCCTTTTATGATGATGATAAAGTCGTCCGCGTAGTTTAGCAGCCTGCAGTGATGTGGGAGTTTCAACCTCATTATTCTTTCCATTAAACAGTTGAAGAGAAGAGGGCTGAGAATACCTCCTTGCGGTGTACCATTTTCATGTCTTTTGTACTCAGAGACTGTGCCATGAAGTTTTACTCTTGATTCTCTGTTTATGAGACAGTTTTTGTCCAGGAGAGCAGGTTGCCTCTGACCTCTTTGTCAATGAGGCAGCAGAGAATAGCTGGGGCACTAGCCAGTTCAAAGGCTTTTTCGAGGTCCAGGAATATCAGCATTCCTGGTCTGTCATTCAAGTGGGCTAACAGAGTTGTAATACATTCCAATGTGCCACCCCTCTTCTATAGGCATACATATCATGGTGCAGTTCAGGCATTTTCCACTCCAGTCTGTTGAGTGCCATTCTGTCAGCCGTCTTGGCTGCACAGTTTTGGAGAGAGATGGGCCTGGGATTAGCTGGATCTTTGGGTTTTGGGATCGGCACTATGTCTGCTCTATTCCAAGCAGAAGGTCTAGTTTGAGAAGTCCAGGCTAAATTAATTAACCTAAGGTATGCAGCGTCTCCCTCTGGGCCGAGGTTTCTAATCATTTTATAGGTTATTTTGTCGGCTCCAGGGGATGTATCCTTGGAGTTTTTCTTAGCCCGATTGAGCTCATCCAGTGTGAAGGGGGCATTAGTGTCAGAGACTTCTTCACATGCTGTAAGGATTCTGTGCCACCTTTCTTCCTCTAGTCCGGTCTGTACTGCTAATACATCTGGTTGAAGTTGATTGTTGGCTGCTCTCTCTGCAAACCTGGTTGCCAGTACTTCGGCTTCCTGTTGAGGATCCTTGGGGTGTGGAGCTTTAAGTGTTTTATTCCCTTTGGCTCGGTGAATTTGCTGCCACATCTCTCCGAGAGAGGTGTGTTCATTCAGGTGTGAACACCATTCCAGCCACTTTTGTTCTTTTATTTGTCTGGTCTCTCGATGCACATGTTCCTTGACCTCACAAAGTAAGATCCTCTTGCGGTCACTTGGCTGCTTTTTGTATAGCTTTCTTGTTCTATTGAGTCTATGGTTGAGTTCTTTGACACGTTCGCAATAGTACCAATGATCTTTATGGTGTCCGATGGACTGTTTTTTCAGGTGGATTGAGTGGTTGGCTGCACTTTGAATCACTTTGACAAATTCTTGTTCTGCCTGATTAATGTCTTCGGGAAGATCATAGTTTCTTTGCCACTCTGAAATGAGGTTTTGAAATCGGTCCCAGTTTGCTAAAGCAAAGTTCCAGGCTTCAGATGGAGGCGGAGGTGGGGTGGGTAGGTCTAACTGAAGATCAATTTGGACCCCATAGTGGTCGCTTGTGAGTGTGGGCTCAACTGACCATGTTGCTGCATCTCTTAGGGAGGCTGAAACGAAGGGTAGGTCTAATCTGCCTCCTTGGATGTGGGTAGGTTCATTCTTGTTTAGGATTTGTATTTCTGGAAGCTGGTCCAGTAGATGTGTAATGATGAGGAATTGATTGATTGATGAAGATTAAGCCACCCAAAAGGTGGCACGGGCATGAATAGCCCATAAGTGGTGGCCCTTTTGAGCCATTACCAGTATCAAGAGATGATACTGGAGATCTGTGGAGGCGCAACTGCACCCTGCGTGACGGGAGATGTCTCCCGGACCTAATGGTGTGATGAGGAATTGATTGATTGATGAAGATTAAGCCACCCAAGAGGTGGCACGGGCATGAATAGCCCGTAAGTGGTGGCCCTTTTGAGCCATTACCAGTATCAAGAGCTCATACTGGAGATCTGTGGAGGCGCGACTGCACCCTGCGTGACAGGAGATGTCTCCCGGACCAAGTGGTGACCAGATGGTCTTGATGATTGATTGATTGATAAAGATTAAGCCACCCAAGAGGTGGCACGGGCATGAATAGCCCGTAAGTGGTACAATTTTTTTTTTCCCCAGTGTTCTGAGGTTGCATTTAACCATCAAGCTGTTATCGTGGGGGAGGATACTGCTTCACAGTCTTTATGAGGGTGTCCGGCTGCTGGACACCTTTGTTGACCAGGAGAGTGGCTGTGTTGATGGCTTCAGGGTGGCCACTGCATGATTCAGGAACTCTTAAAGCTCTTCTAAGGTCATTGGTTGCTTCACATTCCAGAAGATAGTGAAGTAATGGCTTTTCTGTGACAGTTTGGCAGAAGATGCACTCTCTCTGTCGGGGTTCACCAATCTCCCAGTTGCATCTGTAACCTAGACGTAGTCTATATAGCCTAACTGCTATTTCCCTGTGGATTCCTTTTGGGATATTTAACCTTTCTAATTTGGTTGCCTGAAGATACCATGTTGCAGATGGCGAACCTTCAGCTATTCTCTGGTGTAGGTAGGCTTTGTTGAGATGTGAGAGTTTTTTGGTGATGATGTTTTTTATGTTCTCTAGGCTGGGTTGAATTGTTTTATGTATCACTGGATGACGAGTTGCCAATTTATCAATTTCATCAGCTTTTTCATTTAATGGGATTCCAATATGGGATGGGATCCAGTTTAAAGTTATGTTGAGGCCTTTGCCTTTAGCGACTGCTCCTTGATACAAAATGGTGGTAATTATTTCCACATTATCTTTCCACTGTTTTTGTCCTAGTATTTGAAGTGCAGCTTTTGAGTCTGTGTGTATGATTGCATTTTGAGTGTTTTGTGCAATCACATATGCGAATGCCTGTTGTATGGCGAACAGCTCAGTTTGGGTTGATGATACTAGTCCTCCCAGTCTCCAATATGCCTGAACGCTGGTCGTGCAAAGAGCAGCGCCAGCACTCTCATTTTCTGTGTCCACCGATCCGTCTGTGAAGATGTGGGTGGCTCCTGCTACTGCTATGCTATACATTTGCTCTTCTATTATGCGCCTTAGGACTGTCGGATCATAGGCAGCCTTTTTCATTGGGAGACTTTCTATTACTATTTTGAAAGTAGGCTCTTCCCACGGCGCGGAAGGAGTGTAATTTGGGTGTGGATGATCACCCTCTCTATCAAGAATCAGGTTTTTTAAATGTAGTCTGTTTAGGACTTTTCCTGCTCTTACAACCCAAGAGTTTCCATTGTTTTGGCCTAGTCCAACCACCAAGGCCTGCCATACTGGGATTGGATCAGAAGAAATAATTATCTTACTGACAATTGCAGCTGTCCTTTGTGATATTCATTCTTGTAGAGAGGGCAAACCCGTCTCCAGTCTAAGAGTTTCAAGCCTGGTCCACATGGGGGCTCCCAGTGCGGCTCTCATAGCATTGTTTTGGGCAACTTCAAGCTTTTTCCACTGTTGGTGTGATAGATTTGTGAGTGCAGGTGCGGCATAATCGATCACTGATCTGACTGCCTGTACATAGGATGTGCGAAGGACTTGCAGATTGGCTCCTCCAGAAAGGGAGGTTAGCGACCTGAGGATTGCCTTCCGGGCCGCAGTTCGCTCTCTCAAGTAAGTGACCTCAGTATTAAAATTCATGTGTGTGTTCAGGATGATTCCTAGATACTGATAGGTGTCGACCCATTCAATTGGTTGACCCTGTACTGTGAATTGGATGTTGGACTTCGCTATTTTTATGGGCATGGCCTTTGACTTTGAGGGATTGAGTTTGATCCCAATCTGTTTTGCCTCTTTACTGATGCAGTCTAAGCATTTGGGTGCAAGGCGCGCCGCATCCCTTCCTTTTATGATGATGACAAAGTCGTCCGCGTAGTTTGGCAGCCTGCAGTGATGTGGAAGTTTCAACCTAATTATTCTTTCCATTAAACAGTTGAAGAGAAGAGGGGCTGAGAATACCTCCTTGCGGTGTACCATTTTCATGTCTTTTGTACTCAGAGACTGTGCCATGAAGTTTTACTCTTGCTTCTCTGTTTATGAGACAGTTTTTGGTCCAGGAGAGCAGGTTGCCTCTGACCTCTTTGTCAATGAGGCAGCAGAGAATAGCTGGGGCACTAGCCAGTTCAAAGGCTTTTTCGAGGTCCAGGAATATCAGCATTCCTGGTCTGTCATTCAATTGGGCTAACAGATTTGTAATACATTCCACTGTGCCAACTCCTCTTCTATAGGCATACATATCATGGTGCAGTTTAGGCATTTTCCACTCCAGTCTGTTGAGTGCCATTCTGTCAGCCGTCTTGGCTGCACAGCTTTGGAGAGAGATGGGCCTGGGATTAGCAGGATCTTTGGGTTTTGGGATCGGCACTATGTCTGCTCTATTCCAAGCAGAAGGTCTAGTTTGAGAAGTCCAGGCTAAATTAATTAACCTAAGGTATGCAGCGTCTCCCTCTGGGCCGAGGTTTCTAATCATTTTATAGGTTATTTTGTCGGCTCCAGGGGATGTATCCTTGGAGTTTTTCTTAGCCCGATTGAGCTCATCCAGTGTGAAGGGGGCATTAGTGTCAGAGACTTCTTCATATGCTGTAAGGATTCTGTGCCACCTTTCTTCCTCTAGTCTGGTCTGTACTGCTAATACATCTGGTGGAAGTTGATTGTTGGCTGCTCTCTCTGCAAACCTGGTTGCCAGTACTTCGGCTTCCTGTTGAGGATCCTTGGGGTGTGGAGCTTTAAGTGTTTTATTCCCTTTGGCTCGGTGAATTTGCTGCCACATCTCTCCGAGAGAGGTGTGTTCATTCAGGTGTGAACACCATTCCAGCCACTTTTGTTCTTTTATTTGTCTGGTCTCTCGATGCACATGTTCCTTGACCTCACAAAGTAAGATCCTCTTGCGGTCACTTGGCTGCTTTTTGTATAGCTTTCTTGTTCTATTGAGTCTATGGTTGAGTTCTTTGACACGTTCGCAATAGTACCAATGATCTTTATGGTGTCCGATGGACTGTTTTTTCAGGTGGATTGAGTGGTTGGCTGCACTTTGAATCACTTTGACAAATTCTTGTTCTGCCTGATTAATGTCTTCGGGAAGATCATAGTTTCTTTGCCACTCTGAAATGAGGTTTTGAAATCGGTCCCAGTTTGCTAAAGCAAAGTTCCAGGCTTCAGATGGAGGCGGAGGTGGGGTGGGTAGGTCTAACTGAAGATCAATTTGGACCCCATAGTGGTCGCTTGTGAGTGTGGGCTCAACTGACCATGTTGCTGCATCTCTTAGGGAGGCTGAAACGAAGGGTAGGTCTAATCTGCCTCCTTGGATGTGGGTAGGTTCATTCTTGTTTAGGATTTGTATTTCTGGAAGCTGGTCCAGTAGATGTGTAATGATGAGGAATTGATTGATTGATGAAGATTAAGCCACCCAAAAGGTGGCACGGGCATGAATAGCCCATAAGTGGTGGCCCTTTTGAGCCATTACCAGTATCAAGAGATGATACTGGAGATCTGTGGAGGCGCAACTGCACCCTGCGTGACGGGAGATGTCTCCCGGACCTAATGGTGTGATGAGGAATTGATTGATTGATGAAGATTAAGCCACCCAAGAGGTGGCACGGGCATGAATAGCCCGTAAGTGGTGGCCCTTTTGAGCCATTACCAGTATCAAGAGCTCATACTGGAGATCTGTGGAGGCGCGACTGCACCCTGCGTGACAGGAGATGTCTCCCGGACCAAGTGGTGACCAGATGGTCTTGATGATTGATTGATTGATAAAGATTAAGCCACCCAAGAGGTGGCACGGGCATGAATAGCCCGTAAGTGGTACAATTTTTTTTTTTCCCAGTGTTCTGAGGTTGCATTTAACCATCAAGCTGTTATCGTGGGGGAGGATACTGCTTCACAGTCTTTATGAGGGTGTCCGGCTGCTGGACACCTTTGTTGACCAGGAGAGTGGCTGTGTTGATGGCTTCAGGGTGGCCACTGCATGATTCAGGAACTCTTAAAGCTCTTCTAAGGTCATTGGTTGCTTCACATTCCAGAAGATAGTGAAGTAATGGCTTTTCTGTGACAGTTTGGCAGAAGATGCACTCTCTCTGTCGGGGTTCACCAATCTCCCAGTTGCATCTGTAACCTAGACGTAGTCTATATAGCCTAACTGCTATTTCCCTGTGGATTCCTTTTGGGATATTTAACCTTTCTAATTTGGTTGCCTGAAGATACCATGTTGCAGATGGCGAACCTTCAGCTATTCTCTGGTGCAGGTAGGCTTTGTTGAGATGTGAGAGTTTTTTGGTGATGATGTTTTTTATGTTCTCTAGGCTGGGTTGAATTGTTTTATGTATCACTGGATGACGAGTTGCCAATTTAGCAATTTCATCAGCTTTTTCATTTAATGGGATTCCAATATGGGATGGGATCCAGTTTAAAGTTATGTTGAGGCCTTTGCCTTTAGCGACTGCTCCTTGATACAAAATGGTGGTAATTATTTCCACATTATCTTTCCACTGTTTTTGTCCTAGTATTTGAAGTGCAGCTTTTGAGTCTGTGTGTATGATTGCATTTTGAGTGTTTTGTGCAATCACATATGCGAATGCCTGTTGTATGGCGAACAGCTCAGTTTGGGTTGATGATACTAGTCCTCCCAGTCTCCAATATGCCTGAACGCTGGTCGTGCAAAGAGCAGCGCCAGCACTCTCATTTTCTGTGTCCACCGATCCGTCTGTGAAGATGTGGGTGGCTCCTGCTACTGCTATGCTATACATTTGCTCTTCTATTATGCGCCTTAGGATTGTCGGATCATAGGCAGCCTTTTTCATTGGGAGACTTTCTATTACTATTTTGAAAGTAGGCTCTTCCCACGGCGCGGAAGGAGTGTAATTTGGGTGTGGATGATCACCCTCTCTATCAAGAATCAGGTTTTTTAAATGTAGTCTGTTTAGGACTTTTCCTGCTCTTGCAACCCAAGAGTTTCCATTGTTTTGGCCTAGTCCAACCACCAAAGCCTGCCGTACTGGGATTGGACCAGAAGAAATAATTATCTTACTGATAATTGTAGCTGTCCTTTGTGATATTCTTTCTTGTAGAGAGGGCAAACCCGTCTCCAGTCTAAGAGTTTCAAGCCTGGTCCACATGGGGGCTCCCAGTGCATCTCTCATAGCATTGTTTTGGGCAACTTCAAGCTTTTTCCACTGTTGGTGTGATAGATTTGTGAGTGCAGGTGCGGCATAATCGATCACTGATCTGACTGCCTGTACATAGTATGTGCGAAGGACTTGCAGATTGGCTCCTCCAGAGAGGGAGGTTAGCGACCTGAGGATTGCCGTCCGGGCCGCAGTTCGCTCTCTCAAGTATGTGACCTCAGCATTAAAATTCATGTGTGTGTCCAGGATGATTCCTAGATACTGATAGGTGTCGACCCATTCTATTGGTTGACCCTGTACTGTGAGTTGGATGTTGGGCTTCGCTATTTTTATGGGCATGGCCTTTGACTTTGAGGGGTTGAGTTTGATCCCAATCTGTTTTGCCTCTTTACTGATGCAGTCTAAGCATTTGGGTGCAAGGCGCGCCGCATCCCTTCCTTTTATGATGATGACAAAGTCGTCCGCGTAGTTTAGCAGCCTGCAGTGATGTGGAAGTTTCAACCTCATTATTCTTTCCATTAAACAGTTGAAGAGAAGAGGGCTAAGAATACCTCCTTGCGGTGTACCATTTTCATGTCTTTTGTACTCAGAGACTGTGCCATGAAGTTTTACTCTTGCTTCTCTGTTTATGAGACAGTTTTTGGTCCAGGAGAGCAGGTTGCCTCTGACCTCTTTGTCAATGAGGCAGCAAAGAATAGCTGGGGCGCTAGCCAGTTCAAAGGCTTTTTCGAGGTCCAGGAATATCAGCATTCCTGGTCTGTCATTCAAGTGGGCTAACAGAGTTGTAATACATTCCACTGTGCCAACCCCTCTTCTATAGGCATACATATCATGGTGCAGTTTAGGCATTTTCCACTCCAGTCTGTTGAGTGCCATTCTGTCAGCCGTCTTGGCTGCACAGCTTTGGAGAGAGATGGGCCTGGGATTAGCTGGATCTTTGGGTTTTGGGATCGGCACTATGTCTGCTCTATTCCAAGCAGAAGGTCTAGTTTGAGAAGTCCAGGCTAAATTAATTAACCTTAGGTATGCAGCGTCTCCCTCTGGGCCGAGGTTTCTAATCATTTTATAGGTTATTTTGTTGGCTCCAGGGGATGTATCCTTGGAGTTTTTCTTAGCCCGATTGAGCTCATCCAGTGTGAAGGGGGGGGGGGGGCATTAGTGTCAGAGACTTCTTCACATGCTGTAAGGATTCTGTGCCACCTTTCTTCCTCTAGTCCGGTCTGTACTGCTAATACATCTGGTGGAAGTTGATTGCTGGCTGCTCTCTCTGCAAACCTGGTTGCCAGTACTTCGGCTTCCTGTTGAGGATCTTTGGGGTGTGGAGCTTTAGGTGTTTTATTCCCTTTGGCCCGGTGAATTTGCTGCCACATCTCCCCGAGAGAGGTGTGTTCATTCAGGTGTGAACACCATTCTAGCCACTTTTGTTCTTTTATTTGTCTGGTCTCTCGATGTATATGTTCCTTGACCTCACAAAGTAAGATCCTGTTGCGGTCATTTGGCTGCTTTTTGTATAGCTTTCTTGTTTTGTTGAGTCTATGGTTGAGTTCTTTGACACGTTCGCAATAGTACCAATGATCTTTATGGTGTCCGGTGGACTGTTTTTTTCTGTGGGATTGAGTGGTTGGCTGCACTTTGAATCGCTTTGACAAATTCTTGTTCTGCCTGATTAATGTCTTCGGGAAGATCATAGTTTCTTTGCCACTCTGAAATGAGGTTTTGAAATCGGTCCCAGTTTGCTAAAGCAAAGTTCCAGGCTTCAGATGGAGGCGGAGGTGGGGTGGGTAGGTCTAACTGAAGATCAATTTGGACCCCATAGTGGTCGCTTGTGAGTGTGGGCTCAACTGACCATGTTGCTGCATCTCTTAGGGAGGCTGAAACGAAGGTTAGGTCTAATCTGCCTCCTTGGATGTGGGTAGGTTCATTCTTGTTTAGGATTTGTATTTCTGGAAGCTGGTCCAGTAGATGTGTAATGTGTATGCCGGCTTCATTTGTTTTGTTCGAGCCCAGTGCCAATCGATGATGGGCATTAAAATCTCCACAAATGATTGTGTTTGTTGTTGTCGCGTGTCCAAATAACACAGAGAGATCCATTTCGGCTTGTGGAGACCTGTACACATTAAACACTTCAAGTTCGTCGTGTCTTAGCTCAATGGTGACTCCCATTACCTCTGTCCCTGCTCCACAATTGGGTGGGCTGGTTATGGATTTGGAGATCAGGTCACATTTTACATACATTGCACATCCCCTGGATTGCCCATTGATCCATGGAAGGAAGAAGCCTCGATAGCCTGAGATTTTAGGTTCTAATCCGGCTCGAAGCAAGCTCTCCTGTAGTATCAGGATGTCTATGCCTTTGGTTGCTGCTATGCATTGCAAGTGTTGCAATTTAGTGCGCAGTCCTTGCGCATTCCATTGCAGGATCTTTAGAATTCTAGGTTCTTGGAATGTCCTGGTCTTGATGAGGAATGATGATGATAAAGATTAAGCCACCCAAGAGGTGGCACGGGCATGAATAGCCCGTAATTGATGAGGAAGTAGACGCAGGCAATAAATAGGCAAGAGAGAGGTGAGAATTAAAGTAAGGTGTAGTAGAGGGGGATAGTAGTAGGAATAAGAACTGCAGAGGGCCTATTGGCCCATACGAGGCAGCTCCTATTATAAGCACCGAATGAGGAGATAGTAATAGGAATAAGAAGAGGATAGTAAGGGAACGTAAGAGAAAACAATGACCATAAAAAAGAGAGAAAGAAAAATGGTAAGGGTAAGCTTATGTTAAGTCACGTTTATTAGAAAGATAAGAGAATTTGAGTATAGACTGTGAAAGGGAAGAGTCCACAGCAACAAAGCCAGGACTCAAGTTCATGTTGGGTACATTGTGTATTAGAGCTGATTCAACAAGACGGAGTCTGTGTAGAGGCAGGAAAGATTATTTTGGAGGAGACCAATCAATAGGATGACTGCAATCCCTCACATGACAGAAGAGAGCATTGTTAGTGTCTGCAGACTTAACACTTCTCTTGTGTTCTTTAAGTCTGTCATTCAGTGTACGGCCAGTTTCGCCAAAGTATTGGAGAGGACATGACGAACAGGAAATAGAGTAAACACAAGCAGCATTAGATTCAGATTCAGATTCAGATGTTTATTCAGGTAAGGTATATACATACAAGTGATGTTACATTAATGGATTGATATAGAGATAGAGCTAGTACATACAATGCCTAAAGCCACTATTACGCAATGCGTTTCGGGCAAGAAGAAGCAGGAGGAGCAGTGTGGAGCAGATTAGAAGCAGATTAGAAGCAGGAGGAGCAGTGTGAACTAGATTGCTACAAAGTGTGTTAGTTTGTCGAAACGCGAGCTTTAAGTCAAGAGGACGAAAGGTATTGGTAAAAGTTTTGAGTTCAGATATGAAAGGAAGGCATAGTACAGTGCTACTAGTGCAACCCGCTCTCGCACAAGACAGCACATATGTGACTTAATGCTTAAAGTCCATATGTTGAATATGAATTAGTACATATGTGGTATATTCCCAGTTACATTTTTTCCAAGGCTCCAAACTCTTCCTCACGTACCAATTTATGTCTCACAGTACCCGTCCATCGCAATAGACAGCAGAATAGTCGTGATTGGTTCAATTATAATGAAAAATAGTAGTTTTCAAATCCCACATGGGTTGTGAAATTTACCTTTTGTTGTCCATGCTCTTAAAAATATTACAGATCAGCTACATTTTATGCTCTTAAAAATATTACAGGTCAGCTACATTTTATTGAAGGTTCGTTGTTTTGTTTTGAGAAATATTAGGGTTTCTTAGTAAATTATAATAAGCCCTAAAAATTATTACATAGAATAATAGTGCTTCACCAATCAACATTATATACACTAGTCTGTGCTTTAAAAATCTTTAAAGAATGTATTGTAGGAACGTCAACAGAAAACGATGTTACGTTGGAATGTCTACGGGGTAAACTACTGCAAACATGATGGTATAGTATCTACTACCTACTGTATTCACCTAGTTGTTGTGTTTGAGGGGTTGAGCATTGCTCTTTCGGTCTGCCTCTCAACTGTTTACTAACTCCTTTTTTTCCACCACACACACACACAATGTTATGAGGAAAGAGAGGGAAGGAAGAGGTGGGGGTGGTGTAGCTCTGCTGGTAAGAAAAGGCTGGGATTTTGAGGAGATGGATATTCAGGGCTGTGAAGGTTTCAGTGACTACATAGCAGGTACTGTAACAAATGGAGGGAAAAAAATTATAGTCGCAGTCATATATAATCCACCACCAAATGACAGAAGACCTAGACAGGAATATGATAGAAACAACATGGCCACTATTAACATAATAGAAAGAGCAGCTTCTGTTGCTAGCAGGAATGGATATGGATTACTAATTATGGGAGACTTCAACCATGGGAAGATAGATTGGAAGAACAGAGACCCGCATGGAGGACCAGAAACATGGAGAGCTAAGCTGCTGGACGTGGCAACAAGAAACTTTCTAAGCCAGCACACCAAAGAACCAACAAGAATGAGAGGAGAAGATGAACCAGCAATGCTTGATTTGATATTTACCCTAAATGAATGGGATATAAGGGAAGTTAAGATGGAAGCGCCCTTGGGAATGAGTGACCACAGTGTATTGAACTTTGAGTACTTGGTAGAGCTAGGACTTATCTCCCCCAAAAAAGAACTAGGAATCAAAAGGCTGGCATACCGAAAGGCGAATTATGAACAGATGAGAAGTTTCCTAAGTGAAATACCTTGGGACACAAACCTCAGAGACAAGTCTGTACAGGGTATGATGGACTATGTTACCCAAAAGTGTCAGGAGGCAGTAAACAGGTTCATCCCGGCCCAAAGGGAAAAATCCGAGAAGCAACAGAAGAATCCATGGTATAATAGGGCATGTATCGAAGCGAAGAAACTGAACAAAAAGGCGTGGAGGAACTTCCGGAATAACAGAACACCAGAAAGCAGAGAGAGATACCAGAGAACCAGGAATGAGTACGTCAGGGTGAGAAGAGAAGCAGAGAAAAATTTTGAAAATGATATAGCAAACAAAGCCAAGACTGAACCAAAGCTACTCCACAGTCACATCAGAAGGAAAACAACAGTGAAAGAACAGGTACTGAAACTTAGAACAGGCGAGGACAGGTATACAGAGAATGACAGAGAGGTGTGTGAGGAACTCAACAAGAGGTTCCAGGAGGTCTTCACAATAGAACAGGGTGAGGTCACTGTGCTAGGAGAAAGGGAGGTAAACCAGGCGGCCTTGGAGGAGTTCGAAATTACGAGAGAGGAGGTCAAGAGACACCTGCTGGATCTGGATGTTAGAAAGGCTGTTGGTCCAGATGGGATCTCACCATGGGTACTGAAAGAGTGTGCAGAGGCACTTTGCTTGCCACTCTCCATAGTGTATAGTAAGTCACTAGAGACGGGAGACCTACCAGAAATATGGAAGACGGCGAATGTGGTCCCAATATACAAAAAGGGCGACAGACAAGAGGCACTGAACTACAGGCCAGTGTCCTTGACTTGTATACCATGCAAGGTGATGGAGAAGATCGTGAGAAAAAACCTGGTAACACATCTGGAGAGAAGGGACTTCGTGACAAATCGCCAACATGGATTCAGGGAGGGTAAATCTTGCCTTACAGGCTTGATAGAATTCTACGATCAGGTGACACAGATTAAGCAAGAAAGAGAGGGCTGGGCGGACTGCATTTTCTTGGATTGTCGGAAAGCCTTTGACACAGTACCGCATAAGAGGCTGGTACATAAGCTGGAGAGACAGGCAGGTGTAGCTGGTAAGGTGCTCCAGTGGATAAGGGAGTATCTAAGCAATAGGAAGCACAGAGTTACGGTGAGGGGTGAGACCTCCGATTGGCGTGAAGTCACCAGTGGAGTCCCACAGGGCTCTGTACTCGGTCCTATCTTGTTTCTGATATATGTAAATGATCTCCCGGAGGGTATCGATTCATTTCTCTCAATGTTTGCGGACGATGCTAAAATTATGAGAAGGATTAAAACAGAAGAGGACTGTTTGAGGCTTCAAGAAGACCTAGACAAGCTGAAGGAATGGTCGAACAAATGGTTGTTAGAGTTTAACAAAACCAAATGTAATGTAATGAAGATAGGTGTAGGGAGCAGGAGGCCAGATACAAGGTATCATCTGGGAGAGGAAATTCTTCAGGAGTCAGAGAAGGAAAAAGACTTGGGGGTTGATATCACGCCAGACCTGTCTCCTGCAGCACATATCAAGCGGATAACATCAGCGGCATATGCCAGGCTGGCCAACATACGAACGGCATTGAGAAACTTGTGTAAAGAATCATTCAGAACTTTGTATACCACATATGTCAGGCCAATCCTGGAGTATGCAGCCCCAGCATGGAGTCCATATCTAGTCAAGGATAAGACTAAACTGGAAAAGGTTCAAAGGTTTGCCACCAGACTAGTACCCGAGCTGAGAGGTATGAGCTACGAGGAGAGACTACGGGAATTAAACCTCACTTCGCTGGAAGACAGAAGAGTTAGGGGGGACATGATCACCACATTCAAGATTCTGAAGGGGATTGATAGGGTAGATAAAGACAGTCTATTTAACACAAGGGGAACACGCACAAGGGGACACAGGTGGAAACTGAGTGCCCAAATGAGCCACAGAGATATTAGAAAGAACTTTTTTAGTGTCAGAGTGGTTGACAAATGGAATGCATTAGGGGGTGATGTGGTGGAGGCTGACTCCATACACAGTTTCAAGTGTAGATATTACAGAGCCCGATAGGCTCAGGAATCTGTACAACTGTTGATTGACGGTTGAGAGGCGGGACCAAAGAGCCAGAGCTCAACCCCCGCAAACACAACTAGGTGAGTACAACTAGGTGAGTACACACACACACACACACACACACACACACACACACACACACACACACACACACACACACACACACACACCAGGAAGCAGCCCGTGACAGCTGACTAATTCCCAGGTACCTATTTACTGCTAGGTAACAGGGGCCTTCAGGGTGAGAGAAACTTTGCCCATTTGTTTCTGCCTGGTGCAGGAATCGAACCCGGGCCACAGAATTACGAGTCCAGCGCGCTAATTACCAGGCTACCAGGACCCCCTGGTAGCCTGGGTAGCCTGAAGGATGGGTATAGGGGCCAATACGACCTGTTAAGTGGGTAAGGGGTCCATACCACTTCGAGGATGGATCTGGGCCCAATAAATACCAATAGGATAGGTACGGGGTCCACTACCACACACAGGATGTGAATGGGGTCCACTACCGCCTGCAGGATGGGTATGGGGTCCCCTACTGCCCACAGGATGAGTATGGGAGTCCGCTACCGTCAACAAGATGGGTATGGGGGTCCACTAGCACCCCACAAGATGGGTAGGGGGTCCACTACCACCCACAAGATAGGTATGGGGTCCGCTACCACCAACAAGATGGGTATGGGGTCCACTACCACACTCAGGATGGGTATCGGGTCTATTACCAACCACAGGATGGGTATGGGGTCCACTACCACCCACATGATTGGTATGGGGTCCACTACCATCCACAAGATTGGTATGCGGAACACTACCACACACAACATGGGTATGGGGTCCACTTCCACCCACAAGATAGGTATGGGGTCCACTACCACCCACAAGATGGGTATGGGGTCCATTACCACCCACAAGATGGGTATGGTGTGCACTACCACCGACATGATGGGTATGGGGTCCACTAACACCCAAAAGATGGGTATGGGGTACACTACCGCCCACAAGATGGGTATGGGGGTCCACTACGGCCCATAAGATGAGTATGGGGTCCACTACCATCCACAAGATTAGTATGGGGTCCACTACCGCCTACAAGATGGGTATGGGGTCCACTACCACCTACAACATGGTTATGGGGTCCACTACCACCCACGGGAAGGGTATAGGGTCCACTACCACCAACAAGATGGGTATGGGGTCCACTACTACCCACAGGATGAGTATGGGGGGTCCACTACCACCACCGACAAGATGGGCATGAGGTCCACTATCAATCACAAGACGGGTATGGGGACCATTACCACACACAGGATGAGTATAGAGTCCACTACCAACCACAAGATGGGTATGGGGTCTACTACCACCCACAGGATGAGTATGGGGTTTACTACCACCGACAAGATGGGTATGGGGTCCAGTACCACCCACAGGATGAGTATGGGGTCCACTACCACCGACAAGAGGGGTATTGGGTCCAGTACCATCCACAAGATGAGTATCAGATCCACTACCACCGACAAGATGGGTATGGGGTCCACTACCACCCACATGATAGGTATGGGGTCCACTACCCACCCACAAGATGGGTATGGGGTCCACTACCACCGACATGATGGGTATGGGGTCCACTAACACCCATAGGATGGGTCACGGGTCCACTACCACCCACAAGATTGGTATGGGGTCAACTACCACCCACAAGATGGGTATGGAGTCCACTATCACCCAAAAGATGGGTATGGGGTACACTACCGCCCACAAGATGGGTATGGGGGTCCACTACGGCCCATAAGATGAGTATGGGGTCCACTACCATCCACAAGATTAGTATGGGGTCCACTACCGCCTACAAGATGGGTATGGGGTCGACTAGAACCTACAACATGGTTATGGGGTCCACTACCACCCACGGGAAGGGTATAGGGTCCACTAACACCCACAGGATGGGTATGGGGTCCACTGCCACCCACAGGATGGGTATGGGGTCCACTACCATCCACAAGATGGGGAATGGGGTTCCAGTACAATCCACAGGATTAGTATGGGGTCCACTACCACCGACAAGATGGGTATGGGTTCCAGTGCTATCCACAAGATGGGTATGGGGTCCACTACCACCCACAGGATGGGAATAGGGTCCACTACCAACCACAGGGTAAGGTATGGGGGTCCAGTACCACTCACAGGATTAGTATGGGGTCCACTGCCACCAACAAGATGGGCATGGGGTCCACTACCATCCACAAGGTGGGTATGGGGTCCACTACCAACCACAGGATGGGTATGGGGTCCACTACCACCCACAGGATGAGTATGTTGTCCACTACCACCGACAAGATGGGTATGGGGTCCACAACCATCCTCAAGAAGGGTATGGGGTTCACTACCACCCCCAACATGGGTATGGGTTCCACTACCACCCACAAGATGGGTATGGGGTCCACTACCACCCACAAAATAGGTATGGGGTCCAATACCACCCACAAGATGGGTATGGGGTCCACTACCACCCACAAGATAGGTATGGGGTCCAATACCCCTCCACAAGATGGGTATGGTGTCCACTTCCACCCACAAGATAGGTATGGGGTCCACTATCACCAACAAGATGGGTATGGGGTCCTATAGCACCGACATGATGGGAATGGGGGTCCACTAACACCCATAGCATGGGCAAGGGGTTCACTACCACCCACAAGATTGGTATGGGGTCCACTACCACCCACAGGGTGGGTATGGGGTCCACTATCACGCACACAATAGGTATGAGGTCCACTACCGCCCACAAGATAGGTAAGGGGGGTCCACTACCGCCTACCAGATGGTTATGGGGTCCACTACCATCCACAAGATAGGTATGGGGTCCATTACCGCCTAATATATGGGTATGGGGTCTATTAGCACCCATAGGATGGGTATGGGGTCCACTTCCACCTGCAAGATGGGTATGGGGGTCAACTACCATCCACAAGATGGGTATGGAGTCTAATACCACCCACAGGATGGGTATGGGGTCCACTACAACCCACAGAATAGGTATAGGGTCTACTACCAAGCACAGGATGCGGTATGGGGTCCAGTACCATCCACAGGATGAGTATGGGGTCCACTACCACCACCGACAAGATGGATGTGAGGTCCACTATCATTCACAAGATGGGTATGGGGACCACTACCACCCACAGAATGGGTATAGAGTCCACTACCAACCACAGGATGGGTATATGGTCTACTACCACCCACAGGATGAGTATGGGGTTTACTACCACCGACAAGATGGGTATGGGGTCCAGTACCGCCCACAGGATGAGTATGGGGGTCCACTACCACCGACAAGAGGGGTATGGGGTCCAATACCATCCACAAGATGAGTATGGGATCCACTACCACCGACAAGATGGGTATGGGGTCCACTACCACCCACATGATAGGTATGGGGTCCACTACCACCCACAAGATGGGTATGGGGTCCACTACCATCCATAAGATTGTTATGGGGGATCACTACCACCCACAAGATGGGTAAAGGATCCACTTCCACCCACAACATTTGTATGGGGTCCACTATGTCCCAAAAGATGTGTATGGGGTACACTACCGCTCACAAGATGGGTATGGGGTCCATTACCGCCCACAAGATGGGTATGGGTGTCCACTACGGCCCATAAGATGGGTATGGGGTCCACTACCATCCACAAGATGAGTATGGGGTCCACTACCGCCTACAAGATTGGTATGGGGTCCACTAGCACCCACAAGATGGGTATGGGGTCCACTACCACACACAGGAGGTATATCCGGTCCAATACCACGCCACAGGATGGGTATCGGGTCCACTACCACCTACAACATGGTTATGGGGTCCACTACCAGCCACAGGATGGGTATAGGGTCCACTAACACCCACAGGATGGGTATGGGGTCCACTGCCACCCACAGGATGGGTATGGGGTCCACTACCATCCACAAGATGGGGTATGGGGTTCCAGTACAATCCACAGGATTAGTATGGGGTCCACTACAACCGACAAGATGGGTATGGGTTCCAGTACTATCCACAAGATGGGTATGGGGTCCACTACCACCCACAGGGTAAAGTATGGGGGTCCAGTACCACCCACAGGATTAGTATGGGGTCCACTGCCACCAACAAGATGGGTATGGGGTCCACTACCATCCACAAGGTGGGTATGGGGTCAACTACCAACCACAGGATGGGTATGGGGTCCACTACCACCCACAGGATGAGTATGGGGTCCACTACCACCGACAAGATGGGTATGGGGTCCACAACCATCCTCAAGAAGGGTATGGGGTTCACTACCACCCACAAGATGGGTATGGGTTCCACTACCATCCACAAGATAGGTATGGGGTCCACTACCACCCACAAGATAGGTATGGGGTCCAATACCACCCACAAGATTTGTATGGGGTCCAGTACCATCCACAAGATGAGTATGGGATCCACTACCACCGACAAGATGGGTATGGGGTCCAGTACCACCTACAGGATGAGTATGGGGTCCACTACCATCCACAAGATGGGTATGGGGTCCACTACCACCCACAAGATGGGTATGGGGTCCACTATCACGCACACAATAGGTATGAGGTCCACTACCCCCCACAAGATAGGTAAGGGGGGTCCACTACCACCTACCAGATGGTTATGGGGTCCACTACCATCCACAAGATAGGTATGGGGTCCATTACCGCCTACAAGATGGGTATGGGGTCTACTAGCATCCACAGGATGGGTACGGGGTCCACTTCCACCTGCAAGATGGGTATGGGGGTTAACTACCATCCACAAGATGGGTATGAAGTCTACTACCACCCACAGGATGGGTATGGGGTCCACTTCCACCTGCAAGATGGGTATGGGGGTTAACTACCACCCACAAGATGGGTATGAAGTCTACTACCACCCACAGGATGGGTATGGGGTCAACTACCAACAACAGGATGGGTATGGGGTCTACTACCACCCACAGGATGAGTATGGGGTTTACTACCACCGACAAGATGGGTATGGGGTGCAGTACCGCCCACATGATGAGTATGGGGTCCACTACCACCGACAAGATGGGTATGGGGTCCAGTACCACCTACAGGATGTGTATGGGGTCCACTACCATCCACAAGATGGGTATGGGGTCCACTACCATCCACAAGATGGGTATGGGGTTCACTACCATCCACAAGATAGGTATGGGGTCCACTACCACCCTCAGGATGAGTATAGGGTCCACTACCACCCACAAGATAGGTAACACAGTTATCATTTTATGAAACAGATTGACATATTTTAAGTTCCAAGTTTATACATATTGTGAAATTGAGAGTCAGTGTCGTAACATAAACTGGTAAATCATAAATATTGTAAGTTAAGAATCTGATGTATGTGTGTGTGATTTGGGGGGGGGGGGGGTGGCGGTAACCTTTGGAAAGGGAGACTGGCAGGTAACCTTAGACCTTCTGCGGTGAACGTGGGGGGAAGGAAGGATCAAACCCACCCTCCAACATCTAGGCATAATACCAGCCTCCACAACACTCCCCCAGCCTCCAGCTGATGCTTGTAGATGCCTCATCTAACCTCACCTATGTTACGCGTTAACCTATAGTTCCTGTGATATTTAAACTCCTCATCACAGCGGCGTCTCACCAATATAAACGATTTTGGATTTTGTCCCGAAATAGCTATATGCTGACTGGACGTGTATGTATGTATGTATGTATGTATGTATGTATGTATGTATGTATGTATGTATGTATGTATGTATGTATGTATGTATGTATGTATGTATTGTGACGGTGTTTCCCCCATATATTTCTCCCACGCCAGCTGTAAGAGTCATATCCACTTTACCCGAACGTTCTCTACATTCCGGGGAACAATTTGACATATGTGGGAGCATGAAGAGTTCTTGCATTGGCGAGAAATTCGCAAAAGAAGAGTGTTTTGGCCAGTGGTTTACGCCCTATAGGACGCCAAGATGGCGCCGGACACTACGTTTTCCCGCCAAGACGTTATGACGTCAGTGGCACCAGATTGGTAAAGAACAGTGACATGGCACAGGGAGCCAATGAGAAACGCCCCTGGCAAGTATGACGTCACGAGTGCAGGGGAGGGGGGGGGGGGTCCGGACGGCGCCACCCAGTAAAGGCCAAAGGGAGTGGTAAAGGCAGATATTTCCTTAGCTCGCTCTGTCAAACATACTTGGTAGTATCCCTTGAGTAAGTATGTCAAGGATGTCATCTATTCTAGGCAATGGATAAGCATCCTTGATAGTCACAAGATTAAATTTCCGGTAATCGGTACACAACCTCACTTTACCGTGCGGTTTCGGCACCAAGATGCAGGGTGAGGCCCAAGGGGACTCACAAGGGGTGGCCAGCCCATGATCCAGGAGGTACTGTACCTCAGCACGCATAACTTCCTTTTTGCTTGGGCTGATTCTGTAGAAAGGTTGACGAATCGGCCGGGTGTCAGGGAGTAGCTGGATGTCGTGCTGAACCATATTACACTCCTGCGGATCATCGCTGAACAACTTCTGATGTTCCTTGAAGATTAATAAACACATCTATATTCTACCCACTTCAAGACTCCGCTCCAATATAGAAGCATCAAGAAATATGGGCCAATAGGCCCTCTGCAATTGCTTCCATTCTTACCTTCAATACCCATTGTTTCGTGTTCTATCCTGTGTTGAAAGTTTTCTTCACCTCATCCAAAGCTGTTGTAACATATCACCTCACCCGAAATGCAGGTATAAAATGAAAAATGAAAGCTGTTTAAATCATAGCATAAGTAAGAACTCTGTTTAGTGTTTGCAGGTAATAGTTGTGTGTGTGTAAACTAAAAGTCTTTGAAAATGTAATAAGTTATTACGAAACGCGTTCAAGTGTCGCGTGAGACTAGAAATAAAAATGAATTTTGGAGAATTGATTTTTCAATTACCATCAACAGTGAAAAGAAGCATAAGAAAGATTGAGAAAATTCGTGTTAGAATTATTAATCTTACTTTTTTGGTCATATTTAATAATATATGTCTACAGGAAAGACTGCTACCAAAATATACTAATATATATATATATATATATATATATATATATATATATATATATATATATATATATATATATATATATATATATATATATATATATGTGTGCTGCGACGATGCTTCGACCCCATCAACTAGGTTTTGGTGTTCCCCATGGCTGTGAAGCAGCAGCTCATGCAGCACGAGCCTATATAAAGCACCTCCCAGAAAATAAGGCATTAATTAAATTAGACTTTAAAAATGCCTTCAACCAGGTAAAAAGGGATGTGGTACTGGAAGCGGTTCGAACAAGCTTTCCTTCTCTACTCCCCTTCGTCTCAGCAGGGTACAGTAGGGAATCGACGCTGCTGTTTGGGGAACATGAAGTTGTTTCTGCAGAAGGTGTCCAGCACGGAGACCCACTTGCCCCTTTTCTTTTTTGCATGGCTGTTAAAGAGGTCACAAGCAGGTTGACCAGCGAACTCAACATCTGGTTCCTGGACGATGGCACCCTGGCAGGGGCACAGGAGTCCCTGCTAGAAGATCTACAGCTGGTGAAATCTAAGGGAGAGGAGTTAGGACTCACCCTAAACCCATTAAAGTGTGAAATCATCTCATCTAGCCAACCAACCATAGATGCAGTGCGAACCATATTGCCAGGAGCCCAAGTGATCGCTCCCACCGACAGTGTGCTGCTAGGGGCACCTTTGGGCTCGAGCGCCATTGAGGTAGTCCTCGAAGAAAAGCTGAACGACCTGAGGAGGATGGAGGGAAGAATAGGGGCTTTGGACGCCCACGATGCTCTGTACCTTCTCACAAGGTGCCTGGCTTTGCCCAGACTGACCTATTTCCTAAGGTGTGCTCCCTCCTTCGACAGCCCAAAATTAACAGAATATGACACACTCCTAAGGTCAATAACCGTGAAAGTGTTAAACCTCTCCCTGCAAGATGACCAATGGGACCAAGCAACGCTCCCAGTTAAACTCGGGGGGATAGTTATTCACAAGGCGACACAGTTAGCATTGCCGGCATTCTTATCCTCGACCAGTGCAACAGGTGAATTAGTTAAGGAAATACTACCGGAACACCTAAGAGACTTCATTGGGATTCATGATCCCAAATTCGCGGAAGGAGCCGGTCAGTGGGACACTCTTGTCAACTCTCATCCTCGACCGACTTTTCCAAATGACTGCAAACAGTCCAAATGGGATAGCCCCATAGTGGAGAACATCGCCACATCATTGCTGGAGGCAGCTTCCAGGAAGGACAAAGCGCGTCTTCTAGCTGTGCAAGCTCCCCATGCCGGGGACTTCCTGTTGGCAGTCCCTAATTCCGCCTTGGGCACCCGCCTGGACCATCGGATCCTAAGTATTGGTGTTGCTCTGCGCCTTGCCGCCCCTATCTCCACCGAGCACCGGTGTATTTGCGGCCATGCACGGGCAGACCAATACGGCAGCCATGGTCTCATCTGTCGTAAGACACAGGGAAAGATTGCCAGACATGAAGCAGTCAATGACATCATCAAGAGAAGTTTGGCTTCAGCTGGGTGCCCAGCACAAAGGGAACCTAAGTTGTGCAGGCCTGACAACAGCCAAAAACGCCCAGATGGAGTCACCCTGCAGCCATGGAGGGAAGGTAAACAGGTCGTATGGGACTACACGTGTGCATCCACATTGGCTGATATCTATCTACCTTACAGCGCAGCTGAGGGAGGCGGGGCGGCCACCTTCAGGGAGACCCAGAAAACTAACAAGTACAGGGACCTAGAACGTTGTTACAGGTTCGTGCCAATAGGCTCTGAGACTGGGCGCCTGGGGTAAATGTGCACTTACGTTCCTGAAGGAGCTGGGCGAAGAACTCATTGGAAAGACTAGAGACCCAAGAGCGGCCAGTTTTATGTTCCAGCGCCTCAGTGTCGCTGTTCAGAGGGGAAATGCGTGTTGTATCTTGGGTACGCACCCGACCCCCGAGGAACTGGACGAGGTCTTCGAACACTGATTGGTATATTGTTATATAAGTGTGTGTTTTCTGTAAACTGTAACATTGCAATAAAATCAAATAAAAAAAAATAATAGGGGTGGTAGGAGAGGAAAATATTAAAGTATTCAGTGAGAATCCACAAACTCTTCTCTGAATACTATTTATTTTCTTCTTCGAGGATGTGGGTCCCTTTAATTAAACCAGTGGTGGTACCCCTATATATATATATATATATATATATATATATATATATATATATATATATATATATATATATATATATATATATATATATATATATATATATATATATATATATATATATATATATATATATATATATATATTGTTATATATAAATATATATATATATATATATTTGTTGTGTTCTTCAAGAGATCCATAACGTTTAAGCACCTTTTTGCATTATTATTTTTGTATCAACCCATGTATATCTTGTAACCATCAAATGCATAATAAAGCACAAAATATATATATATATATATATATATATATATATATATATATATATATATATATATATATATATATATATATATATATATATATATATATATATATATTAGAGTTCTTCGCCCATATATATATATATATATATATATATATATATATATATATATATATATATATATATATATATATATATATAAGTAGGGTAAAGTGCGACTAGAACCACACGCACCAGCTGCCAGGTGGCACTCCATGGAGTGCCAGCCGCCAGGTGGTTCGCAGGTGTCTAGTCACACAGGGTTTTGGGGGAATTTCCCGGAAGTTTTGGCGTGTTTCGGACGCGTGTGAGCGTGTTGTGTTTGGGTATGTGGTCATGAAAGAGGGGAGGTCATGTTGATGAGTGCCAGGTGGTGCGCGACGTCGTCGTCGCAGCGCGGGTGTCTAGTCACAGGGGGTAAGGGAATTTCCCGGAAGTTTGGCGCGTGTCGGAGGCAGCCCTGAGTGGCGGGTGAGCAGGTGCAGCCCCCCCCCCACCCCCACCCCGCGCGCGCGTGTCTAGTCAGGAAAGATGGGAGTAGTGTGAGAGTACGTGGTATAGTAAGTGATAGAGTAAGAAAATAGAAGGAAGAGTGAGGAATGAGTAAAAGAATATGTATGTGTGTTTTTGCGTAGCCTTAATCGTGAGTTAGTGTGTAGATGTGAGGAGAAGGCAACACAGTCTGTTATGTTGTTTTGGGTGTGGGTTGGATGGAGCTTCCCCTTCGTCTGGAGAGAGTGCTCAGGGTCATTATGTGGTTAGACAAACCATTAGCTCCCCTACAGGAAGTCGCAAGTGTTGAGGGGTGAGAGAGCACTCTCCTGCGGAAGTGGGGGCCTTTGTCTTCAGAGTGTTGATGTTCGTCCCACGACGACTTCCCATACATTGTGGATTCCGGTAAGGAGGCGCGAGGTACTTACTCCTGCCGACAGTCAGACAGACCCTCACCTGTCACCCATCAATCACTTCTCATTTGACCCGGGCATTTCACTCCCCTCACACACAAACGCGCCGCCAGTTCCCTGCGAGACTTCATCCGCTACACACGCGTCTTACAGCTCCATGTCATGGAAAGGCGAAGCTCTACAGCATGCATGAAATGCGGAGTGTTTTATATTCCATCACCGAATCAACTGTGTCGGCTGCAATGCGCTAGCTGTGAAAAACCGCCCCTAGGACATTACGACATCAAATGCAAGCGATGTCAGCAGATTTTCTGTGATAACCGTGAGTGTTATTCATATTTAATATTCCACAGTTCATTTTATGGCATCCACAGGTGAAATATCGCGTGTAAACTACTATAGTGTGAGAATATTATCTCATTCGATCTATTACATTCCACACAGTTAAATATGTTCTTTCCAATTTCAGTTTACAAAACCGTGAAGTGTCCTTATTGCTCACCCGCCCCGCGAGGAGGTCATCGTCGGAATGAAACTTCACATAAACGTAGGTAGCATATAAAATACACTTCTCGTATCTGTATTTCATCCACTTGCAAGCGAACACACATGCATAATAATAAACATATTTTTCCCCATTCACCCGTGCTGAATATCATTTTGTTCCATTTCAGGTTATAATCCATACTTCAATCGACGGAGGGAACAGATCGACGTCATCGAGCCTATACCCCATTCCTCACACACTGAGCTAAGGAGAGCACATCTCACTCGCCGGGGGTCACAGCCCCTTCATCAAGGTCACCCACCCCGACAGATGGGAGGCTACGAGACCGTATCGCCCCCGGTTAACACGATGTTACGAATTCATACCCACTCACCTGCTCAACCCATTCACCAAGACATAAGTAAGTTATTACTGTCCGATTTCAGTCTATTTCCTAAACATATTAATCCCCCTAGTCTGTTCCCATACCTCATAATATATACGCTTTCATTCTTTCTAGAGATAATATGTTTTCTTTTTTTTACAGACGACACACCGCTGTGCATAGATTTGGCATCCAGCGACAGCTGCAGCAGCAGTGGTTGTGAGAGTGACACAGCAGGGCGGACAGTAGCCACTTCCGGCTCTCACAGGGAGGGGAGGTCTCGTTTACGCCCTCACTCAACCCCCCGTTCCTCCCCCAGCCCCATACCCCAATCAATCAGCGACAGCTATGACAGCAGCAGCAGCATCAGCAGCAACAGCAGCAGCAGTGGTGAGAATCGTACCATTTTCATCTCAGACAGTGACTCAGACGACAGCTCAGCAGACCGCGACCTTGACCCGCCAGCGTCTGTCAATTCTGACTTATTAGCACCGTCTGGCGTAGTAGCTGAGCCAGCGGTCTCACCCATTCATCTCGGAGGGGGAGGGTTATCACCACCCCCCACCCCTCCCAACCCCATCCCTTCACCCCCTCCACCTCTTTCCCCCTCTCCTCCACCTGCCCTAGAAATTCAACCTCAGCTGCTGGATCGAATTGATAACTATAACGGCAGCTATGTCCGGCTTTCATTCTCCATACCAGAACATGTTAACACCTCACCAGGACTCTATCTGCGAACATATAGGGATTTTTTCATTAATGAGATACGCGCCCTCTTCTCTCCACGACACCCATTCCTCCTAATTTACCCAGACGTCACTCTAATTGTGCGGAATTTAAATGTACAACAAGACGGGGAGGATAATCTATTGGATCCTATAAATAACGACGGCTTTCCCATACGAGGTGAGGGGCAGAGAATTACTCTAGAGGAAGTAGAAACTCTTATTGATTTTTGGGCTGATGAATTGACAGAGAAAATATCCCAGTATCTGGAAGCGAAGGAAGGGTCCAATGTCTTGGTTGAGCGGCTCACCGGGTTTTACATTAACTGTGGACAGATAGAACATCCGATAAGATTAGGCTCACATGTAGACTATCCTGAAGGCTTGCGTGGGAAAAAATTGGTTTTCAATCCAGAGGGAGAGGCAGATATTTGCCTTATGCAGTGTGTTGCAGCTTATAAATGTTTAGCTAAGGGAATGCATCTAGATAATATTCGCGCTAGATCTGTGAATGCTAGTTGGTGTCTCAGACACATGAAATGGCCAGCAGATGTCAATTCTGCAGTGACGTTTGAGGATATTCACAAGGTAGAGAAAATGAATAAAGTCAGTATATTCATCTATTCACTAGAAAGAGATGAAAATGCTAGACGACAACGACACTACATTACACTAGCTAGGAAGGGGAGAGGAGGATATACTGATGTCATACCATTGCTGATGTTGGAAGCTCAACATTTAGTATTAATTAAGGATTTTAACCAATATGTACGTAATATACGAGATCATGGTGATCGCATCCCAAGGCAACACAGCTTCTGTCATTGTTGTTTGATATCACTCCCAGCAGATAGCATGCAGAGTCATGAAAGTACATGCAAAGTACATCAGACTCTCAAATTCTACCCACCAGAGAGGAAGATTACTTTCCGTAACTATGGACGGGGATATGGTCCTAGTCACATGTGCTTTTATGACTTTGAGTGCATGTTAGACCGCTCGAACCCTAAGGGAATGATAGAAACACGTCACAATGCAGTGGCGTATGCGTACATCATCATTGACAGACAGAAGAATATTGTTGAGAAAGTTACTTATTTGGGTAAAGATGCGGTCAATCACTTTATAACCACGCTAGAAGCGTCATGGGCACGAATCAAGAAGGGGTTAGTATCCTATGAACTTCACATGTCTCAGCAACAGCAGGCACTATTTGAGACAAAAACAGCCTGTGAACTCTGTGATGAACCTTTTAACGGAGAAGATGTAATCAAAGTCCGTCATCACGACCACACAGTAAGATTCCACAATTATCAAGCAGCTTACTGTGATAGATGTAATTTGCAGTGTGTAAATTCATACAAGTTCCTATACACTTTTTCACACAACGCTTCCTATGATTTAGGAGTAATCCTAAACGAGATGAGAGATAGACCAGGAAGTGAAATAGATATATTAGCCAAGGATGGATTTAAATTTATGAAAGTCGATGTGAACAACTTAAGATTTTTGGATAGTTTAGCCCTTCTCAACGGCTCGCTAGGAAGAATAGCCAAGGATCACATTGATAGTGGGAAACCTACCACATTCACTTTGGCTATGTTAAAAGGGGTAAATAAAGCGGCCATCCCAAAACTGCTCACCGGTAAACAATCATTCTGCTATGATTATTTATCCTCTATGACTGTGTTAGATGAACCACAACTCCCTTCTCGTGATAAGTTTTACAATACACTAAAAGATGAAGAGTTGTCAGAAACAGATTATAAACAAGCTTTAGAAATTTTTGATTTGGCTAAATGTCGCAACATAGGGGAGTATCTGCTCCTTTACCTCAAAGTGGACACAGGTTTGCTAGCTGATGTGTTCACAGTCTGGCGAGACACCATGCTTGCTCTCTACAAATTAGACATTTCACACTACATTTCTTTACCCTCATTTGCTTGGGATGCGTTCTTGCTTAAATCGAAAGTTCAACTTGATGTTGTGTCAGACCCAATGTTATATGATTTACTTCGTCGGAATCTCCGAGGTGGGTTCACCAGTGTGACGAGACAGTACACGAATGTGGAGAACAGGCACACAGGCTTAGATCTAGGGGAAGATAGTAGTTACATCATTTACTTAGACTTTAATAGTCTTTACGGGGCGTGTATGACTGAACTACTCCGTCGGGGTGGGATCCGGAAACTGACACACAATGAGCGTGAGGTACTGCTGGAGCAAGGTTTGGAGAATATCCCATGTGACGGGACCAAGGGGTATTGGGTGTTGTGTGATACACGGCAGGTCCGACCTGAGGTCGCTAGGTATACAGATGAACTGCCCCTAGTTCTTTCACATACATGCATTACTGAGGAACACATTTCACCCTACAGTAAGAATATTCTTACAGAAGAAAGTCGCGGTCTGCCTAAAAACAACACTAAATTAATTGCTTCTCATCTTCCTCAGAAAGACTACCTCGTTAATCTGGACTTGTTACAGTTGCTCATGCGCATTGGATTAGAAGTAGCTAAAGTTCACGACATCTACGAATTCGAGCAGGAGAGTTACCTTAAAGACTTCATTGAAACCAACGTTCGTGAACGAGCCAGTACCAAATGCGCGATAAAAAAAAAGGCTTTCAAACTCGTATCAAACTCTATATATGGAAAGAGTCTCACAGATGTATCTAAATATGGGAACAAACACTATTTGGTCACAGATCGTAGTCATTTCCTGAAACATGCTCGAAACCCATTCTTCAAGCGGAGTCTTTTGTTAAGTAAGGATCGTGTAATATGTACTATCAAGCAGAAGTCTCTCCTAGTCAACACTCCTACGTATCTGGGTTATCATATACTTCAAATTGCTAAGAGGCGACTCTATGAGTTCTGGTATGATGTTGTAAAACCTGCGTATGGGGATAAAGCGAGTCTGTTATATACAGACACAGACTCTTTCATCATTAAACTGGACTGTCAGGATGTGTTTGAAGAGTTGAATAAGTCTCCTCTCTTCGACTGTATGGATTTTAGTAATTTTAATGACACACATCCATCCTACTCTAAAGCGCGAGAAGGTGAACTAGGATTGCTCAAGTCTGAAATAGGCTCTAAGATTATTAACCAGTTAATTGCTCTCAGACCTAAAACATATTCGTTCACCACACATGATGGGGAGCACACTTGTAAGTGTAAGGGCGTACCTTACCATCTACAAGAGAAACTCTCACATGACTCATTTCAACACACTCTTGAAACAAACACTTCAATCAGGTATGTGTCGAGATCTATACGCAACGTGCAAGGAAAGATTTGCACATGTCGCAGTACCTGCAGAGGATTGTCAGCATTTGACGATAAACGCTACATTTTAAGCCCCACACAGTCCCTAGCGTATGGCCATCCTGATATTCCCAATAACAATGATGATGATGAGATGGATGTAGAAGTGAGAGAGGAGGAGGAGCTGGAAGAAGTGTTTATGGAGGAGGAGGAGGAAGTAGAGCAAGCACAGAGACTCTACCCAATATTCCATCCCTGGAGCAAACGTGATGCTACAGCTCAGAAACTATTCAACCCTCGCTAGATTTTATGTTGTACAATTGTTAGGTAGTATTAAGATGGATGCCTCATATGACTAGAACTTTTATACTAAATGAATAGGATGTTTAATATTATTGTTTGTGAACTGTAAGAACTATGATTAGTTTTAAAATATGATGTTTAATATTATTGTTTGTGAACTGTAAGAACTATGCTGTTTAATATTATTGTTTGTGAACTGTAAGAACTATGCTGTTTAATATTATTGTTTGTGAACTGTAAGAACTATGTTTAGTTTTAAAAATGATGTTGCTGTACATAAAAATATGTGAATAAACACCTGTAAATGACTATGTTTGTATAAATACAACCTCAGTTCCTTAGTTTTTAGCAGTCTTAACGAAGCATTAATCATGGACAGTTCCTATGATATAATCCATGCGGAACATCTAGATATTTTCAGAGAACCATCTCGTGTTATTATTGCTGGTTATTCAAACAGCGGAAAATCCTACTTGTGCAGTAAACTTGTAAGGAAGTATCAACACAAGTTCTCCTCAATAATCATATGCGGAGGAGGTTACTCTGAATTACGATCAGATCCACAAATTAAAGGGAAGCTGATCGAGCATTCAACCATTATTGATCCTGTGGAAGAGCGAGTAGATAATGACTCGCATATCTTAGTAATCTACGATGATCTTTTTACAGAGTCTGCGAATTCAAAAATCGTATCAGACATGTTTACTAGGGGCAGACATTTCACGGTTTCCGTCATATTGATTACACAAAATATATTTTTTCCTGGTAAATATTCTAGGAATATTAGTTTAAATGCTTCTCATTTCATATTGGTTAAATCACGAGATCTGTCACAAATTGAAACACTCGGACGACAAATATTTGGGAAAGTGGATTCAAAGAAATTTGTAGAGTTATATAAGCAAGTTATTAGCCAGCCCTATGGCTATTTGCTAGTAGATCTGGGCTCGAACACTCCATCTACGATAACATTACGCGGTAATATTGTTCACGAACCGCCCTATGAGATAGTTTACCAATGGTGAGCAAGAAAGATGTACTGGAACGAGTATATAACGGTCCCTCATCTAGCGAAGGGCTTGGAGGGGTACAGAGATTGTATAAGGCCGCCAAATTAATTAACTCTAGTATAACTCTAGCCGATGTAAAGGACTATCTGAAAAGCTCTGACTCCTATACGTTGCATTATTTACAACCACATAAATTCCCTCGGCGTCGGGTGTTAAGCCCTAAACCACGACTATTTCAAGCTATAGACTTGGCCGAGATGAGTTTATTGGACAAACATAATGATGGAGTGAAATATTTACTCGTATGCGTAGATATTTTCTCCAGGTACGCCCAAGTAGTACCCTTACGCGCTAAGGATGGGAAAAGCACCACTAATGCTCTAGCTTTAATTCTAGATTCACCTCATTCTCAAGGAGTGCGCAAAATTAATTCTGATCGAGGTGGAGAATTTTATAACGCCACTATGAAAAAAATGCTGGCAGCAAGGAAAGTACGGTTATATAGTGTATTTTCTCAGGAGACTAAAGCTTCAATCGCTGAGCGGTTCATACGTACTTTAAAAGGTAAACTTTACAAGTTTATGACGGCGCGCAACACTTTAAAATACACGCAGGCTCTACCAGATATTGTGAAAACATATAATTTAACCCCACACAGAGGATTGAAGGGGAAGACACCTGCGGAGGTGCACGCTCTATCATCGCCCAGCGAACACGCCAAACAATTTGATTTAATGTATAAAAGCCCGAGCAGATCAAAGAGAGCTGTCATTCCTCGATTGAGTGTTGGTGATACAGTACGCATCACTCTATCTGATCGCATTTCCAAGTTTAAGAAAGGGTTTAAGCAGCAGAACACCCGAGAGATCTTTACAGTTACACGTATTGATCGGAGACAACACATCCCTTTATACTTTCTAAAAGATCTGAATGGGGAAGAAATTGATGGTGGCTTCTATAAACAAGAATTAACACCAACACATTTGCCTCAAACCTTTAATATTGAGAAGGTACTAGGACAACGCAGAGTCTCTGGCAAACTCCAGTATAAAGTTAGGTACGCAGGTTATGATCGATCATTCGATCAATGGATTGATGCTGCTGAGATATTACATTTATAATGAAGAAGCCCTTAGTTTATAAATACAAGGAATTGATCCAACTATTATCAAAACTTCAGTATTCCTCGAGAAAGCAGTTGATTGAAAAATTGAAGAAACCACATATAAATTGTTTATCAGAAATTTTTAATAACTTTTTAAAAAAAAAATTGCCCGTGCCTGACAAGGTCGTAAAAAGTTGAAAAAATATAAATTGCTTATTCGGTCACTAGCCTGTAAGAAACCTTCTGTGACAACTAAGAAACAGATATTAACCAGCAAACGAGGAGGCAGTATTTTATCCATTATTTTACCGATTGCGGCTAGTTTAATTACACGGTTGTTCAGTAAGTAAAATGAAAGCCTTTTATCTCGTACCGCGTAAAATAGTGGACAACCGGAAAGCTGCACACAGCCCTGCTTACCCCACTGTGAAAGCGGTTGCTCGTCATCTTACTGTCAAACCACCTCCTCCTCCTCAGCTGCATACCAACCCTTCCATAAAACATTTAATAGATTTGAAGTTGAAAGTGAGAGATCATGAATATGCAAGATCCTTGCTAAACCATTATGATGCTACTGGAATCGTTCGTTGGGATCTGAATGGAAATGTATTAGCTCCAGTATCTGGCATACATATAATTAATGACATTATACATAAAATGACTGTGCTTAAATCAGTTTTTCTACCGGATAAACTCCCCATTGCTCAACTGTTTTTCACACTAACATCTACATCGCGAGATTTATTCCGTAATACTACGGCAAGCAGTCAAGTGTATGAACCTCCGTCTGTTAAGAGAAAGGCATCTGTCAAGATTGATCCTCACACTAAAAGGAAAGCTTCTTGGATTGTATATTAGCAGGTGAGTGTATATAAATGAGCGTGTAATGTGTAGATGGCTTTACTAGACAAAAAACGGTCTAAGGAGATAGAGCGATGGACACTCACGTGATATACGCCACCAGTGTATCAGATACGCATTTATTCCCCAAATCATCCCCGCATCTTTCCAAAATCGATTGTTTAACCAGCTAGAATTAGATCCCAGGAGGAGTTATGAAATGTGTCTACAAAAATTACTCCTCCCCACTTCACATTACGTTATTAAGCGTGATAATCCTGAGGCATATATACGTGTAGGCGTTACGTATGAGAAAGTGAGCGAGGGGAAATACATGCATTCAAAGCATTTATTATCATCTGATGTTTTAGCCGGAACTATAAAAGAAATTAATACCAGGATTAATACAGAAATAGAGGCCATATTTTCAAGTAATGCTAAACTGAGTTTTTTAGGAAAGTCATTAAAACAATTTTCAGCTAAATATGGAACGCATTTTATTAAATATGATTCTTCCTCCAATCGAAACAAGTTCACTACTGTGATTAGTGATGAGAATATTAGCTCTGCAACGGGGCATAAAAACATCAGTAGAGTTACATTATCATTTGGAACCGCTTTTGGGAAAGTGTTGGGCGTAGTTCCAGAAATAGAATATGACATATTCGCAAAACGTCAGTATGCCTCGAGTGTAGTTAACACATGTCTATTTCCGCCAATGCCTAGAGGAGGAGTTGATATTCTGTGTGTTTATTGCGATAGAATCTCTTCTACTAGATATGGAAACCAGTCTGTAAATATTTTGGATGTAATCTCCCTAAATGGAAGTGATAACAGCAACAATAAAAAACTATATGTGCGTCTTAACACTAACATGATAGATAGCGTCAGCATCACTATTAGGGATCAAGATGGTAACCCCATACATTTCGATGAACGTGGGTGCACCATAGCAGTCTTGCATGTACGCCCCGTTGCAGGAGGTATATAATACCAATGCTTTCCCGCCACTCCTCATTCATCTGAAACAAGCGGAGAAATGCGTGTCCACTTTATTCCTCCCTCTGTTGAGGAATTATACATTCTGTTAACCCCTCCTAGAGGTGGAGGGACTGATGATATACGGATTTTCAACAGTAGTAGACGTTATACGCGAGGAGGAGGAATATTTTCCTTTTTAAGCGGGATAGCGCGTCGAGCAGCGCCCTTTATCATGAGGACTCTGGCCCCGGCTGCGCTTAGCTTGGGGCAGAACGTACTAGACGATATTAATAATGACAAACAAACTTTCAAACAATCTCTTAAGAAACGCGGAATTGAAACATTGAAAGGAGTGGGGAAGCAAATGATAGGTGGAAGAGTGCAGAAAAAGAATAAACAAACAAAAAAATTAGTAAACATCAAACGTTTTACTAAAGCGAAATATAATGATGTGTTGTCATAACTTCTTCTCACTCGGTTGGTGTTGTCTAAAGCGCGAACATGGCCGGATATAACGCTCTGGGCCTCCAGGTGCCATTAGAACATTATACAGCTGCTGTTAGTGAAGCCTTTCCTAAAGTATTTTCCCCTCGATTGGTAGAATCAACAATCGCCAGCAGACAAACGGTGGATGTATTACCTGTGAATTCTGGGGTCAATAATAAGTTTACAGACACTTATCTGGAATTCATCATCAAGGGAGTGAATGGTCAACTGGTGGATTTATCATCTATAGCTTTGGAGTTGACTATTGATCTAACCGAAGAAGATGGAATAACGCCTTTAGGAGATGCTAAAAACGCATCGTTGGTGAATGGATTATCGCAAACTCTATTCAAATCCGCTATTGTGTATTTAAACGAAACAGTAGTTGAAACCAGCTCATTATTCTCATTCTGGTCATACGTAAAGTTATTATCTACAATTTCTGGGTGTAAGGCTAACCGCTATGATAAACTGTCACAGTTTTTTAACCGAGTTGATCCTGGTAAAATTGAAGCTGGTTATTTCACTAATGCCTCGGCTAGTGAGAAGCAACGGATGACTGATATGAAAACGAGTGGCGTGAATACGTGTTTTAAACTAATGCTGGATGTCACATCCGTTAGTGAATACGTTTTGGATAATGTGGACATCAGGGTGCGGCTCGAACTTCAACCTGATAAGTGGCTTATACTCAGCGATAATGAACACGCTAATTTTAAATATAATATCAAGTCTACACGACTATGGGTGGATCGAGTATTGCCGTACCCTGAAGGATTAGTAGCCATTAATAAAGCCATGGTGCAGAACAACTCTCCTATTACGTATACTTTTAATAAAACTTTATACAAAACGTATATATTGGGCACGGGTCAACGCTCTATAACAATGGACCAGCCGTGGGGGACTGTTATACCAGAACATTTATATATGATCATCCTTGATATGGAGGCAGTGTCTGGTGCATATAATCGCAACCCGCTTTATTTGGAAAACTGCGAGCTTAGTAAAGTATTAATATCCCAGAATAGCACTAATATTGTCAATATTGGGTGTGACTTCCCTCATAACTGCGCCAAGTTGTATTACACAGCATTACAAGCCTTAGGCTTCGATAAAGACAATATATTATCTTATGACACATATGTGAATGGTGGAACCATACTGGCCTTTAATTTACAACCCGAGGATATAGATGACACCATCCCAAGCCAGAGCCTTTATGCGGGCAATAAAGTCTGGGATGTCATCGTAATCTACTACACAATGTCCAACTGCTATAGTCACTACAATCTCCTTAACAACGGGAAGGGTTGTGTCGCCTACACGCCCACGTCCACAGACTTGCTCGCTCCATATGTCACCAACCACGTCTTGACCTCGCTCAACTGGAAAAGAGACAACTTCAAATTTCATTGCAACTCTTTCGCTATACTTATATTATTATTATTATCATTATTATTATTATTGTTATTATCATTATTATTATTATTATTATTATTATTATTATTATTATTATTATTATTATTATTATTAATACTATTATTATTATTATTATTTCAGTAGGAGCACTCACCGTTTATCTTTTCACAGACGTTTCTCTTCGAAGAATGAGCTCCCTCATCTCTCTTCACGATATCATCCTCAAGATTCGAGTTGCCACTTCCTCCTTTCTTTATTATTACAAATCCTTTCTTGCTTTTTTTTCAAAACATGCGCTAGATGAGTTAAAGCAGGGTAGTAAGTTTCGCTCCATTTGTTGGAAATTTCCAACACTGACACACTACCATTGTATTATAATACATCATTATGGTATACTAATTACAGTAATTATTAATTCAACTAACTGTAGTGTTAACATAAATTAATATTTCTTTATCTGAGCGTATTGCTAAAATTCTCACGACATCGAGAGGCAGGATTGCGTCAGATAATGACCATCTAAACATATTTATTACCAATATGTTCGAGAATTGAATGTGGTTCTCTAATTCATCAGTATTCTGTGCAATAATTAACTACAGATAATATAACTCCTAATAATCCAAAACCGAGAGTTATTAACTGAGATTATTATCAAGTAACAGTTTTTTCTGTTACATACGAATGCTATGGAGGAAATAAAATTCTCTCCATTTCTCGATTAACACCATTTAACGAGAATATGATATTATTTAATTCCCTATAATTGCAATTATTTTCTTTGATTGAATGAAATCAATAATCGATTCTCAGTCAAGAATATTTAATTTATTTGATTTGAGATATCTAACGTAATTTGATAGCCTCATAGAAGTCAAGTGAGAATAATTTCTTGTTTAATCAACATATAATCTTCTTACCATTAATCAATTTATCTAATGTTTATTTACATGTTATTTAGTAGAAATTACTAATTTTATTCGAGGAAGAACCAGCCTCGATGAAGCGTACTGGGAGTAGATTACTTCTGGTATTAACCCCCCATTTTGTGAAGGACGGAAAGTTTATTCTCGAACATTAATATATTACACAGTCCATTGAAGTTTAAAGAATAACCTTGAATAGTTTCCTTATCCATAGGCACTGGTATTTCAGTCCTTAGCATTTAACTTTATCTGTTTCCCTTTTCAGTCAAAATAGGGTGGTCCTTCGATTAATTTAAATTAATATATTAATTAAATATCAATCAATTAATAGAGAGTAAGCTCTCTTCCCAACACCATTCTCGCGTTTTCACGTATATCCCACCCCACCCCACACTCCATTCCCAACCCGTAAGGGATTATCACCCGTTTTATTGATTTCTCGTGTACTGCCAATGTTAAATTTTGATTAATACATAATTTAAAGCTCTACCGTCTCTTTATAATTGTGTCGTTTCTCATTCCTTCCTTGTTACCCTCCTCCTCTTCTTCTTCTTCCCTCAGTCCCACATTTTCTCGAGTAGAAAAGTTATATTCAATAGGAGGCCCAACGCAGAACTGGGTTGCAATTACAAGAACGTGGGGAAGTTTGTCTGGAGATGGAGAGGGAGAGAAGATTATCTCTCCCTGTTTATCACACTCTTTCTGCTTCACACGATCTCTCGAAGAGTGTGCACTTCAACCCAACTGACTATGTGGATATTATCCCAGACAAAGCGCGCCGCTCCTCCAGAATGAGCGTGCAGTGCGGGAATGTCATATACTAAACAGTCTCCCTCTCTAAACTCTACATTGTTATCGTTAAGAAATTCCCCTTCTACTAAACTTTCAAGTTTAGTCAGCTTGCTCAGCACATACCTCGAACACATCACCTCGCATACTGAAATTTATATATATGTATAAATGTGTATATATATATATATATATATATATATATATATATATTGTTGGGGTTTCACCTCTCTACCCTTACTCTGGGGGGAGCAATAGTTATGCTCAAGGTCACTCACCGTAGCCCTGCGGGTCTTCACTCGATCCTCACGGCGCCACTGCACGCCAGGAGAGTCTCCCAGTCGATCTTAACGGCCTCTTATTAAGAAAGAGTGAGAACACGACTCGTTCACCTGACTGTCGTGTGCCCTCCCCAACAATCGGGCTCTACGGTTAACCACAAGGTCGCCAACTGGTGTTTTAGGTGGCCAGTAACACCATCAGTGGACTGGTGGAACTAGTGGTAGCCTTGGCAAGGTCACACTCAAAAGATCAGGAATCAGGCAGGTACTTATTGTTATCACTCAATGCTTTCAGTATAATGTAGCCACAAGATCAATGGAGGGAATGATAAAAACACAAAGATAGTTTTGTATTTTACTTAAAATGTATGAAAGATGTCACAAAGGCCAAACAACAACAAATAAGTCAACTGATCCCGACGCGGCCGGAAGTTCCCACGGATAGTATGCGATCACTATGGTGGCAACACTCCCCTCCTCATCAAGTGTTAAGAACAGCTGATTGCCTGGCTCCCGCGCGAAAGCTTTGCTTGTTTTCTAGATTCGCGCGCGCTGTTTCTTTAAATTCTCCAATGTTACTAGAAACTCGCACACTCGATATGGCTACAATATCACGTATCACTTGGTTACACTGCACTCAGGCTCAAACAGTCTTTTCTACAATCAATGCTATAATGACTCACTGTAATGGTCTTACACTGTTATTCACCCAACAATATATTATGGAATATTAACACTGGAGTTTCAGTACTTTCTCTCGTGGGCGATGACTCAATAATTCACTGTACTCACAAACGACTTATCACTGCATGAACATAGCATATATAATGTAGGCACATCAAATATCAATACATGGAAAATAAATGATTTCTGGGCACACAGCCTGACTTTCAAATACTGGCATAATATTATATATAATTTACCACTATATGTTCATATCAAAATCTATAGAAAGATATACACAACACAGCAAATTTATCACTTGTTCCTGGTGCCTGTACACACCAATAATCCACATGAATATTACAAGTACTCTTGATAGTACTGTCTAGCACACTGGTGCTTTATCGTGACATGGGTGAGACTTGCTCACGACATAAAATCCTCAGGCTAGATAATATAGCCGAATAATATAGCTAACTAAAGGGGAATGGGGAGGGTACTAGAAACACCTACTTCACCCTATCCTCCGATGAGAGTCGAGATGTAGCTCCTGGTCCTCGTGTCGGGAACGCCCCCACACTACACGTCGTCGTGTCCTACCAGAGCCTCTCGTCGTCGCACCGTTTAGCGCGTCGTCTCCGTGCCTCCTCACTGCAGGTCCGTCCTCCTTATTAACTTCTTGAAGGTTGGAGTCGGTCTCCTGGCCGTCGTCTTCTCCCAGCAACGGCTGTCGCCTACGTCTCAGCTACAGTCGTCCGGTTTCCCCAAATAGTCCTCTCTTCCTCAGCTACCCAGTGGCTCTGTCTGCCACTACGCTGTCACGAACTGGTGAATTGCCACAGACGCCACATACGTCACTGCACGGCTTCACTGCTTCTTGCACAGCACCTGACTGGAGCACTTGTTGCTCAAATAACCGTCAATTCCCTCTTCTGGTTCAACACATGAACTAGGGAAGACTTCTCAGAGTACTGGCGGACTTCAGGTGACGCGTAAATCCACGGGAGCGGGAAACAACAGTCCAACTGATTGGACCTCTCGTCGCACGTCCGACCTCTATGACGTGTCGTGTCTGACTGCTGGCGCCAGCCCGGCTCGCGGGCCGGACCCCCTTCCTTCGTGACGTCACTTTCGCTACGGGAAGTTTTCATTGGCTCCCGGTGCCACATTGTTGTCGGTGACCAATCCGGTGCCACTGACGTCACACGGTTTTGGCGGGAGATCAGGGAGGCCAGCGCCATCTTGGCTCCCTAAAGGGCCTAAACCACAGGCCAAAATATTACTATTTCACAAATTTCTCGGCTCTCCGAGAACACTTCACTCTCTCCCATATATCAAATTGCAGCCTGCAACGTAGAGAACGCTTGGGAAAAGTAGACATGACTCTTACTGCAGGCGTGGGAGAATTATAAGGGGGGAACTCCGTCACATACCCCTCCCCTTAAAATAAGAGTCATGTCTGGTTAGTGCATGCGGGATAGGGCGTCCGCTACTACGTCGTCCTTCCCCTTGATGGGCTTGACCTTGATCCTTGTCAGACTCTCAGTGCGGGTGAGACTGGTGCCGTCCGCCCTGGACCACTTACTTTCCTCCTCCGGGAGTTCTCGGTCCCTCGGTACACTCAGACCCGTCTTCCGCTGGGTTTCTCGGAACATCGTTCCGTCCTGCTTGGCGGCTCTTCCTTCCCCAGTGAAGAAAGGTCTCAGGCGGTCTGCGCGACACACCTGTTTCTTTCGGGGTCCATCTGGCTTCCCAATCTCGTACGACACTGGACCCTACCGTCGCAGCCTTTGGTATGGTCCCTTGAACCGCGACTTGGTCACCCTACCTTTACCTGGCAGCACAACCATTACTTGGGATCCGACCTGAAAATCCCTCTGCGCAGCTCTCCTGTCGTACCACTCCGACATCTTACGTTGCGCCTTCTTCAGGAGTTTCCTAGCCAGTCCCTTCGCTCTAGTGAGACGTTCTTTGAACTTCTGGACATATTTATTCACCGTTCTCACGGTTGCTCCTGGCGTCCCTCGTTCCTTCAGCATGGATAGCATGGCATATACAATATAGATAAATGGAAAGTAAGCCTTCTCAGGACCCACACGTCCTCCTTCGGCCTTACTAACCAATTCGGGGAACTCCTCTTGCTGTAACTCTCCGAGACGAGTGCGGCTTACCCCTGGAGAACTAGTGAGGGTCACCTGCAACTCACCATTCGGGCTACTTTCGCCCTCCACTCGTTCTCTGGGTCCTACGCAGAGGTGATCTGTTCCCAGGCTGTCAGTCGACTCCTCAGCCCCATCAGATCCACATCCTCCTGGTTCTTCGCGTTGTCTCGGTGTCACAGTACAAACTGGGATCGCCACCGGTGCGATTCCCTTCTCGTCCCCACAGGCGTTCAACTCTTCGCCTGTCTTCTTGTATTGTTCTGGGCACTCTTCGCCTTTCACGAGATGCGGGAGGACGTATCCTCCACACGCGTCATTCCCCAAGATGACCTGTGCCTCCATCTTGGGCATTGATGTACAGACTCCCACCACTAGGGTTTGGCAGCCATATTCGGAATTTAAAGTTACCTGGTGTAGGGGCATCCTCACTGGGCCTCCCACAGTGGCCACCCGTGCCACCCCCACACTGGTACTTTCGTAACCCTCGGGGAACAGGGTTTCACTTACCAGGGTAAAGTCAGCCCCGGTGTCTCTTAGCATCTTCACTGGGATGGGGTCTGCGACCCCCATCCTTACGGTTCCTTGACACATAAATGGGTGAACTTTCTTCTCCCCATTTAGCACGGGTTCATCCCGCACTCCCTCGGCCCTCTGGTCCTCGAACATCACTAAAGCAACGTGTCCCCGCTGCTTAGGGCGTCTGCATTCCCGCGCAACGTGTCCGATTATTCCGCAGTTGTAGCAGCGGCCCCTCGGCAGAGACCATCCGCCACCGCTCGCCTTAGCACTGCCTCCAGAGACCGTCACACCCTGTGTCCTTCTCGCCTCACTTGTCGTTTCCTTCGTTGCAGTAACAACTTCCGGGCTCTCATCTTGGCTCTCCTCTATCGGCTCTGCAGCTCCTTTTGTTCCTCTGTCGTCCCATCTCGCGCGGTGGGACCTGGGAGAACTCGCCTCTGTCCTCGATCCATTCGTCCTCCTATAATTCCTACTGCTTCCGGAGTACGCGGGTGATCGATGCTGTCCCTCTCGGCTTGGGCGTAGTACTTCCTCTAACACGTCGGCTCGGTCGGCTGCGGCCCTTAGGTTCTTTATGTCCGCCTCCTTTATCCTCATCCTGATCTCAGGAGAGAGCACGGACATAAACTTTTCCATGGCCATTAGTTCCTTGATCTCTTCGGCCGACCTCGCTTCCTCGGAGTCCAGCCACTTAAGGAGCTTTCTTTCTATGTGCCTCGCCGTCTCCGCATACGATTTTCCTGGCGACCGGGTACATTCTCTAAACCTCTTTCTGTAACACTCTGGCGTGAGCTTAAAGGAACGGAGCACAGCTCGTTTTACCACATCGTAGTTGGTGCATTCCTGGAAGTCGAGCATCGTGAAGGCTTCACGAGCTTCACCTGTGAGCCTCCCTTGGACCAACTCCGCCCACTCCGCCCTCGGCCACCTCTTCATAGCAGCAACTCTCTCAAAGTGGTCGAAGAAACTTTCGGCTTCACTAGGTACATAGACCGGCAGGTCTCGTTCCCTCACTCGTCGGTCTTCCTGTGGCGGGGCAGGGGCACCTAGTCCCAGTTCAATTCGCTTCAGCTCTACTTCCTTTTTGGCTTCTATTTCCATTTGTCTAGGCCCTCGCTCTTCGCTGCGCTGCTGTGCTTCTCGCTCTTGTTCTTCCCTGCGTAGCTGTGCTTCTCACTCTTGTTCTTCCCTGCGTAGCTGTGCTTCTCGCTCCTCACGCTGCATCTGTGCTTCTCGCTCCTCACGCTTCATCTGTGCTTCTCGCTCTTGTTCTTCTTTGCGCAGCTGTGCTTCTCGCTCTTGTTCTTCTTTGCGCAGCTGTGCTTCTCGCTCTTGTTCTTCTTTGCGCTGCTGTGCTTCTCGCTCTTGTTCTTCTTTGCGCTGTTGTGCTTCTTCTCTCCTCAGCTGCGCTTCTGCTTCTCGCTCTTCCTTGCACTGCTGTGCTTCTTCTCTCCTCAGCTGCGCTTCTGCTTCTCGCTCTTCTTTGCGCTGCTGTGCCTCTCGCTCTTCTTTGCGCTGCTGTGCCTCTTCTCTCCTCAGCTGCGCTTCTAGCTGCAGCTTCATTATTTCCAGCTTTATGCTGTGCCTGCTGCCGCTGGATCCCCTGCTGCTTCCACCAATACTCAGGTGTTCACCCTCACTGGCAGGTGTTTGGGGCCGTTCCTCCCCCAAAGCTTCGTCTCGAGCCTTGAGCTGAGCCATTATCTCTAGTCTTCTTTCTGCCACTCTGGCAGATTTCAACTTTATTCCGAAATGATCCGCTATTACCTGTAGCTGTGCCTTGGTGCACTCTTCCAGCACCTGTTCGTCTCTAGAGTCAATAAACCTGGCTACTTTATCATCCTCCATCTTGTGCTACGAGTGATAACCTGCCCCTGATCTCTAACACCACTGCCAAGTACCACCACTGCAACGTTTACTTCGATCGAAATCCTGGCAAGGTCGCCAATGTTGGGGTTTCACCTCTCTACCCTTACTCTGGGGGGAGCAATAGTTATGCTCAAGGTCACTCACCGTAGCCCTGCGGGTCTTCACTCGATCCTCACGGCGCCACTGCACGCCAGGAGAGTCTCCCAGTCGATCTTAACGGCCTCTTATTAAGAAAGAGTGAGAACACGACTCGTTCACCTGACTGTCGTGTGCCCTCCCCAACAATCGGGCTCTACGGTTAACCACAAGGTCGCCAACTGGTGTTTTAGGTGGCCAGTAACACCATCAGTGGACTGGTGGAACTAGTGGTAGCCTTGGCAAGGTCACACTCAAAAGATCAGGAATCAGGCAGGTACTTATTGTTATCACTCAATGCTTTCAGTATAATGTAGCCACAAGATCAATGGAGGGAATGATAAAAACACAAAGATAGTTTTGTATTTTACTTAAAATGTATGAAAGATGTCACAAAGGCCAAACAACAACAAATAAGTCAACTGATCCCGACGCGGCCGGAAGTTCCCACGGATAGTATGCGATCACTAGGGTGGCAACACTCCCCTCCTCATCAAGTGTTAAGAACAGCTGATTGCCTGGCTCCCGCACGAAAGCTTTGCTTGTTTTCTAGATTCGCGCGCGCTGTTTCTTTAAATTCTCCAATGTTACTAGAAACTCGCACACTCGATATTGGCTACAATATCACGTATCACTTGGTTACACTGTACTCAGGCTCAAACAGTCTTTTCTACAATCAATGCTATAATGACTCACTGTAATGGTCTTACACTGTTATTCACCCAACAATATATTATGGAATATTAACACTGGAGTTTTCAGTACTTTCTCTCGTGGGCGATGACTCAATAATTCACTGTACTCACAAACGACTTATCACTGCATGAACATAGCATATATAATGTAGGCACATCAAATATCAATACATGGAAAATAAATGATTTCTGGGCACACAGCCTGACTTTCAAATACTGGCATAATATTATATATAATTTACCACTATATGTTCATATCAAAATCTATAGAAAGATATACACAACACAGCAAATTTATCACTTGTTCCTGGTGCCTGTACACACCAATAATCCACATGAATATTACAAGTACTCTTGATAGTACTGTCTAGCACACTGGTGCTTTATCGTGACATGGGTGAGACTTGCTCACGACATATAAAATCCTCAGGCTAGATAATATAGCTAACTAAAGGGGAATGGGGAGGGAACTAGAAACACCTACTTCACCCTATCCTCCGATGAGAGTCGAGATGTAGCTCCTGGTCCTCGTGTCGGGAACGCCCCCACACTACACGTCGTCGTGTCCTACCAGAGCCTCTCGTCGTCCCACCGTTTAGCGCGTCGTCTCCGTGCCTCCTCACTGCAGGTCCGTCCTCCTTATTAACTTCTTGAAGGTTGGAGTCGGTCTCCTGGCCGTCGTCTTCTCCCAGCAACGGCTGTCGCCTACGTCTCAGCTACAGTCGTCCGGTTTCCCCAAATAGTCCTCTCTTCCTCAGCTACCCAGTGGCTCTGTCTGCCACTACGCTGTCACGAACTGGTGAATTGCCACAGACGCCACATACGTCACTGCACGGCTTCACTGCTTCTTGCACAGCACCTGACTGGAGCACTTGTTGCTCAAATAACCGTCAATTCCCTCTTCTGGTTCAACACATGAACTAGGGAAGACTTCTCAGAGTACTGGCGGACTTCAGGTGACGCGTAAATCCACGGGAGCGGGAAACAACAGTCCAACTGATTGGACCTCTCGTCGCACGTCCGACCTCTATGACGTGTCGTGTCTGACTGCTGGCGCCAGCCCGGCTCGCGGGCCGGACCCCCTTCCTTCGTGACGTCACTTTCGCTACGGGAAGTTTTCATTGGCTCCCGGTGCCACATTGTTGTCGGTGACCAATCCGGTGCCACTGACGTCACACGGTTTTGGCGGGAGATCAGGGAGGCCAGCGCCATCTTGGCTCCCTAAAGGGCCTAAACCACAGGCCAAAATATTACTATTTCACAAATTTCTCGGCTCTCCGAGAACACTTCACTCTCTCCCATATATCAAATTGCAGCCTGCAACGTAGAGAACGCTTGGGAAAAGTAGACATGACTCTTACTGCAGGCGTGGGAGAATTATAAGGGGGGAACTCCGTCACAATATATATATATATATATATATGTCGTACCTAGTAGCCAGAACGCACTTCTCAGCCTACTATGCAAGGCCCGATTTGCCTAATAAGCCAAGTTTTCATGAATTAATTGTTTTTCGACTACCTAACCTAACCTAACCTATCTTTTTCAGCTACCTAACCCAACCTTACCTATAAAGATAGGTTAGGTTAGGTTAGGTAGGGTTGGTTAGGTTCGGTCATATATCTACGTTAATTTTAATTCCAATTAAAAAATATTTACCTCATACATAATGAAATGGGTCGCTTTATCATTTCATAAGAACAAAATTAGAGAAAATATATTAATTCAGGAAAACTTGGCTTATTAGGCAAATCGGGCCTTGCATAGTAGGCTGAGAAGTGCGTTCTGGCTACTAGGTACGACATATATATGTATATATATATATATATATATATATATATATATACGGGTACCACCACTGGTTTAATTAAAGGGACCCACATCCTCGAAGAAGAAAATAAATAGTGTTCAGAGAAGACCTTGTGGATTCTCACTGAATAGTTTAATCTTTTCCTCTCCTACCACCCCTATTATTTTTTTTTTATTTGATTTTATTGCAATGTTACAGTTTACAGAAAACACACACTTATATAACAATATAACAATATACCAATCAGTGTTCGAAGACCTCGTCCAGTTCCTCGGGGGTCGGGTGCGTACCCAAGATACAACACGCATTTCCCCTCTGAACAGCGACACTGAGGCGCTGGAACATAAAACTGGCCGCTCTTGGGTCTCTAGTCTTCCCAATGAGTTCCTCGCCCAGCTCCTTCAGGAACTTAAGTGCACATTTACCCCAGGCGCCCAGAGTCTCAGAGCCTATTGGCACGAACCTGTAACAACGTTCTAGGTCCCTGTACTTGTTAGTTTTCTGGGTCTCCCTGAAGGTGGCCGCCCCGCCTCCCTCAGCTGCGCTGTAAGGTAGATACGTATCAGCCAATGTGGATGCACACGTGTAGTCCCACACGACCTGTTTACCTTCCCTCCACGGCTGCAGGGTGACTCCATCTGGGCGTTTTTGGCTGTTGTCAGGCCTGCACAACTGAGAAATATATATATATTTTTGGATGAGGTGAACAAAAACTTTCAACACAGGATAGAACACGAAACATTGGGTATTGAAGGTAAGAATGGATGTAATTGCAGAGGGCCTATTGGCCCATATTTCTTGATGCTTCTATATTGGAACGGAGTTTTCAAGTGGGTAGAATATAGTTGTGCATTAATTGGCTGTTGATTGCTGGTGTTGACTTCTTGATGTGTAGTGCCTCGCAGATGTCAAGCCGCCTGCTATCGCTGTATCTATCGATGATTTCTGTGTTGTTTGCTAAGATTTCTCTGGTGATGGTTTGGTTGTGGGAAGAGATTATATGTTCCTCAATGGAGCCCTGTTGCTTATGCATCGTTAATCGCCTGGAAAGAGATGTTGTTGTCTTGCCTATATACTGAGTTTTTTTGAGGCTTACAGTCTCCAAGAGGGCATTTGAAGGCATAGACGACGTTGGTCTCTTTTAAAGCGTTCTGCTTTGTGTCTGGAGAGTTTCTCATGAGTAGATATATATATATATATATACAACTTTAGAACACTTTCCCACCAGGAGACTCGAACCCTAGCCAGCACAGAAGCCTTCCAGCAACTGGCATAACAGGTACGCCTTATGCCAGTTGCTGGAAGGCTTCTGTGCTGGCTAGGGTTCGAGTCTCCTGGTGGGAAAGTGTTCTAAAGTTGTATACTTAACTCTCGTGTTTAGGAGAGTTGTGCCATATATATATATATATATATATATATATATATATATATATATATATATATATATATATATATATATATATATATATATATATATATATATATATATATATATATATATATTAGTATATTTTGGTAGCAGTCTTTCCTGTAGACATATATTATTAAATATGACCGAAAAAGTAAGATTAATAATTCTAACACGAATTTTCTCAATCTTTCGTACATTTCTTTTCACTGCTGGTGGTAATTGAAAAATCAATTTTCCAAAATTCATTTTTATTTCTAGTCTGACGCGACACTTGAGCGCGTTTCGTAAAACTTATTACATTTTCAAAGACTTTAGTTTACACATACACAACAGATTTTCTGGTATGTCTTGACATACCAGAAAATATTCTAAGGAAACTATTCCAAGCTTGTACTAAAGAGGCACCCTTCTTGAGCCCGGATGGGCACATGTATAAGCAAGTAGATGGGGTCGCCATGGGTTCTCCCCTAGGTGTCCTGTTTGTAAACTTCTACATGGATACCATCGAGCAAAAAGTCTTAGTCGACATGAACTTGAAACCGGCCATATACTGCAGGTATGTTGACGACATTTTTACACAGGTACCTGATGTCAGACATCTGCAGGAGCTGAAGGAGGCATTTGAGCAGAGTTCCATACTGCATTTCACTTACAAGTTGGAAAAGGATGGGAAGGTGCCCTTTCTAGATGTAACAGTCATGGAAAAGAGCGGAGGTTTCCACACTGCAGTCTACACTAAGGAAACGAACATAGAAATGTGCCTAAATGCCAACAGCGACTGCCCAGATAGGTACAAGAGGAGTGTTGTTAACGCATATGTCGACCATGCTCTCAGCCACAGCTCAGAATGGAAGCAAGTCGTCGAAGAACTCTGTAGGGTAAGGCAGGTCCTAGTCAACAACGGCTTCTCCAATGGTTTCGTCGAAGACATCATAAGAAGGAAAGTGAAACGCAATGCAACCTCTGAAGAGACAACTAACACAACACCTATACCCCCTATTAGACTATTTTACAGGAACTTCTTTTCCACAGCTCATAAAACGGAGGAAAGGGTCCTGAAAGATATTGTTAATAGAAACGTTATCCCTACAGACAAAAATCAGAGGATACAACTGACGATTTACTATAAAACCAGAAAAACGGCCAGCCTACTCATGAGAAACTCTCCAGACACAAAGCAAAACGCTTTAAAAGAGACCAACGTCGTCTATGCCTTCAAATGCCCTCTTGGGGACTGTAAGCTCCAAAAAACCCAGTATATAGGCAAGACAACAACATCTCTTTCTAGGCGTTTAACGATGCATAAGCAACAGGGCTCCATTAAGGAACATATAATCTCTTCCCACAACCAAACCATCGCCAGAGAAATCCTAGTAAACAACACAGAAATCATCGATAGATACAGCGATAGCAGACGGCTTGACGTTTGCGAGGCACTACACATTAAGAAGTCAACACCAGCAATCAACAGCCAATTAATGCACAACTATATTCTACCCACCTCAAGACTCCGCTCCAATATAGAAGCATCAAGAAATATGGACCAATAGGCTTTCTACAATCACTTCCATTCAATACCCATTGTTTCGTGTTCTGTCTTGTGTTGATGAATTTAATACCCTATTAATACCACCCCATCCACCTCACTCAAATGTAGATATAAACAAATCGGAGATGTGTAAGTTCTATTCAGTTGTGTATGTGTAAACTAAAGTCTTTGAAAATGTAATAAGTTTAACGAAACGCGCTCAAGTGTCGCATCAGACTAGAAATAAAAATGCATTTTGGAGAATTGATTTTTAAATTACCACCAGCAGTGAAAAGAAATGTACGAAAGATTGAGAAAATTCGTGTTAGAATTATTAATCTTACTTTTTCGGTCATATTTAATAATATATATATATATATATATATATATATATATATATATATATATATATATATATATATATATATATATATATATATGTATATATATATATATGTATATATATATATATATGTCGTACCTAGTAGCCATAACGCACTTCTCAGCCTACTATGCAAGGCCCCATTTGCCTAATAAGCCAAGTTTTCATGAATTAATTGTTTTTCGACTACCTAACCTACCTAACCTAACCTAACCTAACTTTTTCGGCTACCTAACCTAACCTAACCTATAAAGATAGGTTAGGTTAGGTAGGGTTGGTTAGGTTCGGTCATATATCTACTCTAATTTTATCTCCAATAAAAAAACAATTGACCTCATACATAATGAAATGTGTAGCTTTATCATTTCATAAGAAAAAAATTAAAGAAAATATATTAATTCAGGAAAACTTGGCTTAATAGGCAAATTGAGCCGCGCATAGTAGGCTGAGAAGTGAGTTCTGGCTACTAGGTACGACATATATATATATATATATATATATATATATATATATATATATATATATATATATATATATATATATATATATATATATATATATATATATATTGTGACGATAATCTCCTTCAAGAGATTGAGCCTGCTCTTCCCTCCATAATTACGTCTTCACAATTATATAAAAAGACTATGGAAGAAATGTCCAACAACGACAACAACACCAGCAAGGCTTGCCAGGGTGAGCAGAAACGTATGCAGCCAGCCACCTGTTCGAACTCCAACCACCAAACTACCCGTTGATCGCTACGGCTCCGCTGATTGGTCGCCGGTCTGGCTGCACCTGCCTCGCCCCCCCCAATACTACCTGATGTCTGGGGTCGCCCCAACATCAGTCCTCAGAATGTTCAGTGCTTTCGTAGCCAGCACTCCTCCCAGCTAGACTCTAGAGTGTACTGAGAGAGGTGGTGGCTTTAAGCCAATATTCCAGCACCTCCCACTTAACTTTTGTATTGCACTTCTTGTTATTTTGCCTTAACGTAACTTTTCATTGTGTCATCTAATTATTCTTATTATTTTGATTGATTTTATTATAAGAATTTGTTTGTGCATTATTTTCATGTTTTGATTTATTTAACGTCATTAAAATTTCATTGTTAAAGTTTTACTTGTGTTTTGTGTGTCTTCTCCTTACCTTACCACAGACGAAGTTCCAGTTTTTCTATTTTTTTTATAACTATGTGACGAGGCCATACCCCTAGCCTTAAACAGCCGAACACCAACGCGTTACCGTCACAAGTTATATGGGGGCCTGTCCTAGGAGCTTCACTCAGGTACTGGTGCCAAGTGGTAATTTATGGTAAGCGTATTTAACTTTGTTAACGTAGCTTTACTATTTTTCATTCAATTTCATTTTTTATAAGGTGCGGTGTATTGTGCATTACGAGAGTAACATATAGTGAAGGTGAGACAACTTTGGATTACGTGGTGACTGTAGGCCGCAGTCATACTCTTAATTGGTCATCTCTCCCTCCTTGTTATTACTCGTATTTACCATCTATGTCCCTTGAATATTTCTCATTCTGACAGATCATCATATTGGTACCCTGGTACTGTGGTCTGCCCCGGGTCAAGAGTACCCAATCTTCTGCAATCTGACTGTAGGAGGATAAAGAGGGCCATAGTTCCTCTAGCTCGAACTTTAGTTGCTGAATTGGGACCTCAGCAGCAGTTCTCGTCACCAGTTGACACCTCGCACCCCTACACGTCAGTCAGAGATGATGATACATACAACGGTAGGGAATTAGCTTATTTTTTCAGAGCACAAAAGTTCGCTAATTCTGTAAGTATCATATTAAATTCAGTGGGAAAAACTTGCTTTATGTCCTATAGAGACTTGGCAAGGTATGCCTACATCCTTGGACTACCAATTTTACTTTTGAAGCATTTAACTGTTTCATTTGTTTTCGAAACTTTGTTTCATTTGTTAGTAGGATTTTCTTGCCCTTATTCTCTTACATGAGTACCGGGTACAAGATTTCCTGCGCCCTTGATTTAATTTAATCATTTAATATCTTTCACTTAACGTTAATTGTTAAAGATCACACAGGATAGGTGCCAGTTGCCACGTTGTCCTGTTTCTGACATTTCATTATTGAACATTCGTGTACCTTTATTTGCTAATTTCACCATGTTTCGTCTCCAAACTTTCCGTGCAAATCCAGCAGGTGAAATAGGAACTTTAAGTCGTGCCAAGAGGACTGAATTACAAACTCTTGCACATGAGTATCAACTAGAAGTTCCCTACCAAGCCAACAAAAATGACCTACACAACCTGTTGCTGGATTACTATTTAGAGCAAGGTAAGATAGACTCTGAAACTCATGAAACTTACTATATTGCAGATAAAACTGACTTGGCAACGCTGAAACTCAAACTAGAGCTGGCCAAGATTGAACGTGAGCAGCAAAGGGAAGCCCTCGAACAACAAGAACGAGCTGCTGCCATACGAAGAGAAGAACAAGAACGCGAAGCTGCTTTGAGGAGAGACGAACAAGAACGCGAAGCTGCTTTGAGGAGGGAAGAACACGAACGCGAGGTCGCATTACTCCGTGAACGTGAACGAGTACAGCTTGAAACACTCCAGGAGCGGGAACGCTTACAGCTTGAAACCAAACAACGCGAGTTGGAAATACAACGCGAACATGACAAGCAACAAGCAACTCTGGCTCTAGAGTGTCGTCAACGTGAAATCGCCTTGGAAACTTCACACTTCACTCAACGCCAACAAGCTACTGCCAATCTTCCCGTCAGTTTTAATATATCACATGCAAGTAAGTTAATGCCATCCTTTGTAGAAGCAGAAGTTGATGTGTTCTTTACCACCTTTGAAACCCTTGCTAATCAACTCAGTTGGCCTGTCGACCAATGGGCAACACTTCTCAGAGTCCATCTTACAGGTAGAGCTGCAGTCACACTCAGTACTTTGGCGTCTGAGAATGACTACTACACTCTGAAACAAGCAGTGTTGGACGCCTACCTCCTCTCTACTGAAAGTTATAGAAGGAAATTCCGTGACCACCTGAAGGCAAGTACCACTACCTTCCTCGAGTTTGCTAACACGAAACGGAGGTATTTCATGAAATGGCTGGAAGCAGCACATGTCTCTACTTTTACAGAACTCGTCAACCTGATGCTTGTTGAAGAATTCTTGAGACGTGTGCCGCCTCCTGTCCGCCTCTACTTAGCAGATAAAGAAGAAACCGACTACCTGAAGTGTGCTAAGTCGGCTGACACTTACAGCCTCATCCACCGGCTGACACCTGAACCATCCTCCAGTAAGAAGTCGTGGTACAGTTACGAGAAGGTGAGCCCCGATCAAGCTGGTTCACAACTGTACTGCAAGTATTGTAGACTCTATGGACATACCATAGACAAGTGTGGTAAGTCTCAATACAAGGGAACCACTGACCAACCACGACCCAAACCAACTCCTCCTAAGTCCGGTAAGCCTGTGATGAATGTTGGTGTTGATGTTAATGATCTTTCTCTTTTCAGTAACCACCTGTATACTGGAACTGTCTCTGCCAACGGTTCAAATCCGGAGGGACGTTTCAAATTGAAGATCTTGAGGGACACAGCGGCTCTACAATCGATCATCTTGAAGTCGGCTGTGCCCAACATAGTCTACACCGGGGAAACAGTCTTCATCACTGACCTCACTGCTACCACTCCATACCCTCTCGCCAGAGTCCACCTGGATTGTCCCTACGTGAACGGGGAAGTCCAAGTCGCCGTCAGGGAAAAGCCTTTTCCCATGCCTGGAGTGCAACTTCTCCTAGGCAACGACTTGGCAGAAGACCTGCAACCGACCAACCTGATCGTCATGGACAAACCCCAGGTGTGTAACTCTGTGCCAAGTAACCCTATTCTTGAGTATGTTCCAGCAGAGGTTCAAGAGAGTGAAGTTTCTCCTCCGGTTCTCGTGACCACCCGTGCACAAGCCGCACGTCCACAGCCAGCTGACTCTACTGCTACCGCTGTCCCTCAAGACCCTCAGAAACTACCCCCGCATCTGACCAAGTTGGAGTTCCGTAAGTTGCAGAGGGAAGATCTTACTTTAACACCATTGTTTTTCCAGGCTGAGACTCAACCCGACAGTATTCCTGGGTTCTTCCTAGAGAACGACTTGCTCTACCGCAGATATAGACCCAGTAAACTGAAGGAGGAGGACGATTGGGCCAACACCGAACAACTTGTGATTCCCACCAGCCTGCGGCCCACTATTCTACACCTGGCCCACGGAGCATTCTCCCACTACGGCTTCAACAAGACTTACCATGGGATTCGTCAAGACTACTACTGGCCAGGTATGGTAAACAACGTCAAACAGTACGTAAAACAGTGTCATACATGTCAGATGGCAGGCAAACCGAACGTCTCCATTCCCAGAGCACCACTGATTCCCATACAGGTGCCTGCGGAACCTTTCCACAGACTCATAATAGACTGTGTTGGTCCTTTACCTCGGACCAGTTCAGGTAACGCCTACATCCTAACCATCCTGTGTCCTACCACCAGATTTCCCATAGCAGTTCCAGTGAAGAACATCACGGCTGCTACGGTTATCAAACATCTACTGAAGATCTTCACTCAATACGGATTTCCCAGGGAGATTCAAAGTGACTGTGGCACCAACTTCACCAGTGATCTCTTCAAAAGGACACTGGAGGAGTTCAACATCAAACAGGTATTGTCCAGCCCCTATCATCCTGCTTCACAGGGTTCTCTTGAACGTAGTCATCAGACCATCAAAGCACTCTTGAAAAAGTTTTGTAGTGAAACCTCGAAGGATTGGGATAAGCAGATTGACCTAATAATGTGTATTTTCAGAAGTCTCCCCAATGAGTCCCTAGGAGTATCTCCTTATGAGATGCTCTACGGCCGTAAGTGCCGTACTCCCCTTAAGGCTTTCAAAGACTCTCTCAGAGATGCCACCTTCAGTGAGCATCAGAATGTGCCCCAGTTTCTTCAAAACCTTCAACACATTCTAGAGAGAGTCCACCGCTTTGCTCATGATAATCTATTGAAAGCCCAGGTGAGAATGAAGACTCATTACGACCAGACCAGCAAAGTAAGAAAATTCAAGCCGGGAGACTTCGTCCTTGCCTATTTCCCTATCCCAGGTTCACCTTTACAAAACAAATTTTCAGGACCCTACTGCGTCAAAGAGTGCAGAAGCAACAACACATACGTCATAGAGACTCCAGATAGGCGGCGGAAGACCCAGCTGTGCCACGTCAACCTCCTGAAGCAATATAATGGTACTCCTCCCACTGTCTTGATTAATTGTTCTACCTTCACAGAACCCTACATCCACAGTGAGACCATCCCGGCTTCTTCTCCCGAAAGCACTGACAAGGAGTCGGCGCTTTCTAATTCCAAAATCCTTAATGATCTTCCCAAATGCTTTCAGGATAATACTCGTGCTCCTATGCCCTCTTCTAATTCCACTCTCACCTCGTCAGATAAGCCCTACATCCTCCATGTCGACGCCAATGGTACCGACGATGGTGGTGTCGTGATGCAGCAACGAGGCGAGAAGAATACACCTGTCAGCGACTACTGCTACAAGGAACGACGGAACAATTGGCAAGGAGCTACTCTTCCTCATCCTGAAGCTTCAGCACTTCACTCCACACCTGAAAAGTGCTCGGTCCACCATCAATACGGACCACACCACCCTACACCTCCTGCAGCACGCCCACTTCTCATCTCAACGTCTTCTACTATGGGCTTGCTACCTGCAGAAATTCAACCTGGAGACACGCTATACCAAGAGTCTGACAACATCTTAGCCCATGATCTCTCCAGAGTTTATGAAGTAGAAGCAACTCCATCCATTACTCCACCACATAACGACGTACTTCTTCCAGAACCGCAGGCTTCGGGGGAGAGTTGTGACGATAATCTCCTTCAAGAGATTGAGCCTGCTCTTCCCTCCATAATTACGTCTTCACAATTATATAAAAAGACTATGGAAGAAATGTCCAACAACGACAACAACACCAGCAAGGCTTGCCAGGGTGAGCAGAAACGTATGCAGCCAGCCACCTGTTCGAACTCCAACCACCAAACTACCCGTTGATCGCTACGGCTCCGCTGATTGGTCGCCGGTCTGGCTGCACCTGCCTCGCCCCCCCCAATACTACCTGATGTCTGGGGTCGCCCCAACATCAGTCCTCAGAATGTTCAGTGCTTTCGTAGCCAGCACTCCTCCCAGCTAGACTCTAGAGTGTACTGAGAGAGGTGGTGGCTTTAAGCCAATATTCCAGCACCTCCCACTTAACTTTTGTATTGCACTTCTTGTTATTTTGCCTTAACGTAACTTTTCATTGTGTCATCTAATTATTCTTATTATTTTGATTGATTTTATTATAAGAATTTGTTTGTGCATTATTTTCATGTTTTGATTTATTTAACGTCATTAAAATTTCATTGTTAAAGTTTTACTTGTGTTTTGTGTGTCTTCTCCTTACCTTACCACAGACGAAGTTCCAGTTTTTCTATTTTTTTTATAACTATGTGACGAGGCCATACCCCTAGCCTTAAACAGCCGAACACCAACGCGTTACCGTCACAATATATATATATATATATATATATATATATATATATATATATATATATATATATATATATATATGTCGTACCTAGTAGCCAGAACGCACCTCTCAGCCTACTATGAAAGGCCCGATTTGCCTAATAAGCCAAGTTTTCCTGAATTAATATATTTTCTCGAATTTTTTTCTTATGAAATGATAAAGCTACCCATTTCATTATGCATGAGGTCAATTTTTTTTTATTGGAGTTAAAATTAACGTAGATATATGACCGAACCTAACCAACCCTACCTAACCTAACCTTACCTATCTTTATAGGTTAGGTTCGGTTAGGTAGCCAAAAAAGTTAAGTTAGGTTAGGTTAGGTAGGTTAGGTAGTTGAAAAAACATTAATTCATGAAAACTTGGCTTATTAGGCAAACCGGGCCTTGCATAGTAGGCTGAAAAGTGAGTTCTGGCTACTAGGTACGACATATATAAATATATATATATATATATATATATATATATATATATATATATATATATATATATATATATATTTATATATGTCGTACCTAGTAGCCAGAACTCACTTTTCAGCCTACTATGCAAGGCCCGGTTTGCCTAATAAGCCAAGTTTTCATGAACTAATGCTTTTTCGACTACCTAACCTACCTAACCTAACCTAACCTAACATTTTCGGTTACCTAACCTAACCTAACCTATATAGATTTTTTAGGTTAGGTTAGGTAGGGTTGGTTAGGTTCAGTCATATATCTACGTTAATTTTAACTCCAATAAAAAAAAATTAACCTCATACATAATGAAATGGGTAGCTTTATCATTTCATAAGAAAAAAAATAGAGAAAATATATTAATTCAGGAAAACTTCGCTTATTAGGCAAATCGGGCCTTGAATAGTAGGCTGAGAAGTGAGTTCTGGCTACTAGGTACGACATATATATTTATATATATATATATATATATATATATATATATATATATATATATATATATATATATATATATATATATATATATATATATATTTATATATATATATATATACAACTATAACTGAATAGAGCTTAAATGTTGTTGTTAAAGATTTAGCTATTCAGGACGAAGTGTCCATGTAGCACGGGCTATGGTGAGCCCGTAATTGAGTTTGGTTATACATGATAACCTTTTTCCTGTGATATTTGGGTCTAAGTTTAAAATGGAGGAGAGGACTTCTCCTTTTTCCCTGCTTATTTGTCGCTTCTGTTTTATTGCACTGGTTTTAATCTTGTTTTATTAACATTATCTTGGTGGCGGATGTAGGTGCAGAATGCTCACTAATGAGTCCCATTCCTCAACAGCTTTTCTAATCATTGTAGTCGCGGTGGAATGTGCATCTAATGCAGCTGCTGTCGTTGGATTAATGTTGAGTTTGATGCGCAGGGGATCAGTAGCTTCACATTCCAGTAAGTAGTGCAATAGTGGCGCCTCTGCTTCAGTTTCACAGATGTGACACTCTTTAACTATTGGGTTCATTACCTCCCAGCAGCACTTGTAACCAAGTCTGAGTCTGTCTATAGCTACTGCAATGTCTCTGAATATCTTTTTGTCCGGCTTGAAAGAGGAGTAACCAGTAGCTTGTTCGTACCATATCGCAGTGGATCTTCCTTCCGCTACGTTGGCTCTGGCGACTTTTGAAAGTTGAGAATATTTTCTTCTTGATTTGCTCCTTTATCTGTTAGAAACTTGGAGGTATTTGAACCTGTACAACAGGTAGAGCAGTGGCAGTTTTTGCTAGTGAGTCTGCCTTTTCATTACCATCTATGCCAATGTGACTTGGTATCCAATTTAGGGTGATTGACAGCCCTCGATTATGGGCATCTTTTCCTATATGTTGAAGTTCTGTGAGAAGTTGTATATTTTCTCTGTGCTGACTGGATAACAATGCCTGGAGCGAAGCTTTAGAGTCTGTATGAATGATGACATCATGTAAATTATTCTCAATTGTATAGTTTATTGCCTCCTTCAGGGCATATAATTCTGTTTGCAATGTTGAGCACCCACTATTCAAGCTCCAGTAAGCTTCATGGTTGGTAGTGTAAACTGCTGCCCCAGCAGAACCTTTTTCTTGATCAACTGATCCGTCTGTGAAGATGTGAGTCGTTGTGGGTCTAGAGATAGTTTCCATTTGTTGCTCTATTACTTCCTTGAGCCTCTGCGGGTCACATGCTGATTTTTTAACTGGTAATCTTTTAATGATTATCTTTAGATTCGATTCTTCCCATGGAGGAGGCTGTCGAAAGTGTTGATATGGTCTATCTTCCCCTTTGTTTGTAATGGTCCATTTCATGTCCATTTTCTCTAAAATCTTGACCACATTATCCATCCATGAGCTTGTTCTATACTGTAGGTTTTTCTGAAAGGATCTCTGTATGCTGTCTTTGATTGACAGCCTGGCGGTTGTTCCAGTAAGTTTTCCTATTATGGTGGCTATCCTTTGTTTCATCCTGTTTTCTAATGCTGGTAAATTTGTTTCCATTCTAAGGTTCTCTCTACGCGTCCATATAGGTGCTCCAAGCATTGTTCTCAGAGCATCATTTTGAGACACTTCTAGTTTCTCCCATTGGTTATCACAGAGGGATATAAGAGCAGGAGCAGCATAGTCGATGAGTGACCTAACTGCTTGAACGTAGTACATTTTGAGTACTGGTAGAGATGCACCCTCTCTAAGACTGGTCAGAGAGAGCAAAGCTGAGTTTCTGGCTTTACAGCGTTGCCGAAGATATTCAATTTCTTGAGTGAATTTCAAGTGGTTGTCTATTATGACTCCTAGGTATTGAAAAGAGGTAACCCACTCAATTTCTTGTCCTTGTATTGCCAGTCTGATGTCTTGAGTTCTCATTTTAACGGCCATTTCTTTGGTTTTATTGCTGTTTATTTTCACTGCTATGCGTTCCGCTTCCTTGCTGATAATATCTAGGCATTTTTGTGCATGGTTCCTTGCACCTTTGCCATTGATGATGACCACAAAGTCGTCTGCATAGTTAAGAAGTTTGGCTTTTGGTAGCTTCAGCTTCATGAATTGTTCCATGAGACAGTTGAAGAGGAAGGGGCTTAGTATTTCTGACCACGGAGTTCTTTGATTTCCTTATCCACAAGGCAGCACAGTGTAGCTGGAGCACAGGCTAACTCGAAGGCTTTTTCAAGGTCTAGAAAAATAAGGATTCCAGGTTTGTCATTGATTTTATCCAGGAGGGAGGTAAGGCATTATGTGGTTCCAACACCTTTTCTGTAAGCAAACATATTTTGGTGTAGTGGATTGGCTTTCCATTCAATTCGATTAACGGTCATTCTTTCTGCAGTTTTGGCCAGACAGCTTGTTAATGAGATGGGTCTTGGATTTCCTGGGTCTTTAGGTTTTGGAATGGGAACTATAATTGCACTGTTCCAAGAGAGTGGTCGGGTTCTTGTCGAGATTCAAGAAGGCTTCTTCACCCTTTTCTCCTAGCTTGGCTAGCATGTTGTAAGTGATTTTGTCCTCGCCTGGAGCTGTATTTTTAGTTTTCTTTGTAGCACTTCTGAGTTCTTTCAGATTGAAAGGTTGGTCTAGTTCGTCAGGTAAGGCTAAAGCATCATCTATTTTTTCCATCTTGCTGCTTGAAGTCTTTGTTGGTGAGTCAGAGTTGCTTGAGGAAGTTGAGTGGAATTGGCTCTTGAAGCAAATAGATTTGCTAGCCTTTCTGCTTCTTGCTCTGGATGAACATGGTGCGGTGGAGCAGGAGGCGATTTTCCTTTGGCCTTGTTGATCTGCCTCCAGATGTCGCCCAAAGACGTATGCTGATTTAGCTTGGCACACCACTCGAGCCATTTTTCTTCTCTGATTTTTGCTGTTTCTTCGTGCACATGATCTCGGACAGCTCTAAGAAGTCCTAGATTAGCTTCGGTTCTATCTCTTCTGAAATTCTTTCGTGCACGATTTAGTCTGTTATGTAGCTCTTTGATCCTATCACAGTAATACCAATGGTCCTTGTGTTGTTGGGTAATTGTTTTCCTCTTGGGGATGGCGTGATTTGCTGCTCTATGTATTGCATTTACTAAATCTTTTTCCATTTCTTCGGTGTTGTCAGGAGTGTAGTTTTGGTGCCAAGTTTCGAGAGCTTCCTGAAACTTCGTCCAATCTGCCTTGATAAAGCCCCATCCGGGCTCGGGAGCTGGAGGTCTAAGAGGTAGTGCTATATTAATAACTGTTTTTGTAGCAAAGTGGTCACTAGTCAGGACATGATCCACTGACCAATGACACAACTCATAAATACTGGTAGAAACAAACGTGAGATCCAACTTTCCCCCACCAGTGTGGGTTGGTTCCGTCGAATTAAGCAGACTGATTTCTGGCACTTCATCCAAAAGATGTTCAATATGTCTTCCGTTGGCGTCGGTTCTTGGTGAATCAAGAAGTAATTCACTATGAGCGTTGAAGTCACCAGAGATGATAGTAGGTGTAGTGACTGTTATTTCAAAGATTGTTGAGAGATCCATGTCATGTTCTCTCTGGCTCTTGTATACATTGAAAATGGACAGCGTTGAGTTCCTCATAGTGAGCTTGACTCCCATAATTTCGACGTTCTCGCCACAGTTGGGCAGGTCTGTGATTGCCGTGGCATTGATATGATTTCTTACTAGAATTGAAATGCCTCTGGTGCCACCTTGTGCCATAGGGCAGTGGAATCCTTGATATCCTTGGATATTGATATATCTGTCAGTCCTGGTGAGTGTTTCTTGGAGTAGAACAATATCAATGCTATCCTTGAGAAGCACTGCTCTGAGTGTTTGTGCTTTGCTTTTGAATCCTTGAATATTCCATTGTATAATTTTGAGATTGTCCATTTTTCCGTTTATAGTGGAATCATTGAGTCCATGGTTTTTACAGTACTGGTTTTCCCGACCGTTTGTGTCTTCTTGACTGGAATGGAGACTTTCTTCTTGGTGGGTGAGGAGACTCCTGGTTGGCCCGAAGCGCCCCTGCTACATCCAGCCACTGGGGCACCCGATGATGCAGGGATCATCATTCCTGCCTGGGAGGTCCCGGAGGCAACGACAGGCATGTTCACCCTGCCGCCCCGATCCATTCTGTTGCTGTCTCCCAGTGGAGCAGCGCCCCCCTGCCCCCTCCAGTTGTTGAAGGCCCTGTCCTTGCCCAGACCAGAAGGACCCGGCGCGCCAGACTGTTGCTGATCTTCATTTATTCGGACTTGCCGAGGGGTGTACCACTGGCTTTTTACCGAGGGTCTGGTCGATTGGGGTCTCGAAGTTGTTACTTTGGGTTGCTGGGTTGATCCGAAAGCTAGTATTCTTTTTACCCTTTCTGGACATCGTTTGTTCCAGGCGTGATGTGTATCCCCGCAGTTCGGGCATTTTGCGTTCGTTTGTTTGCCTTCTTTGTGCAGATTCTTGCATATGTCGGTATTGTGGAGCTCGCTACATACACCACATCGTTCCGGGCCTCTGCAGCCATCTTTGTGGTGGCCGAAGCGCTGACATCTGTAACAGCGCATGGGTTCTGGGTTGTACAGTCTCAGCCTGAATTGACCATAGAAGCCAACACTCAGAGTGTTGATGCGAGGTCCTTTTATTGTTACAAGAACCTCTCTTGATTCTATATTGTTGTGCTTGCATCTTTCCGCCGTTGTGACATTTGGGCATTCTAGGAGTCTGTTTGCATGAACTTCGACCAGGAAATTTTGAACTATCATTTTGGTGATTTTTTCTTCTGGTTTCAGTTCAACTAGGTGTTCTGTGTTCCTGAGGTTTGTGATTATATCCGGATTAGCTGTGGATATGTTATATCTACCTCTGATGTCGGGCTTGGCTCTAAGATCTGATCCTGGATTATTCTTTTCCAGTGCGGCAATGAAAGCATAAGTGGGACCATCCACTGTTTTTTTGGTTTTGAATATGGTCCTTGGCATTGGTTTGGGTGCTCCTCTTGAGTTCTGGTTGGCTTCTAGTTTGGTTTCTTTGGACGTTTCTTCGGTTATTCTTCGTTTGTTTGCCTTTCCGTTGCCTACAAGTTGCCACGGTGCTTCGTTTAGGGTTGGGTCGTCTTCAGCAATTTTCCTTACTCTTGTTACTATATCACTGTGTCCTTCTGACGTTAATAATTCAAGAAGGATGGTTAGGAAAGCCATATCCTGGGGAGACATGGTTACACTGTACTAAAAGAGTAACTGAGGGCGTGACTGTAACTGTGTACTGCTACACTTAGCGACTGAAGTCGCTATAGAATGTATTACACTGATTTATACAATTTGCGGTGTGTATTATTGTTTTATATATTTATTTATTTATTTATTTAACAAATTAAGATTAAAGTTAGAGAACATATCTTGCAGGAAAGATACAGAGGTATATCTTATCCATTATTTTAAAGTATAAATGATTAGTGATCAGATCGGATCAGATCAGATCAGATCTCTGAAGAAACGTAGCTAATTCTTTCCTTTTACTCACTTGCAGGAGTTGGAGACTGCATCAGATGGTTCTATTGCGGGGGAGGGATCTGCAATCTTTCCCCTTCAGATGATATTTGGATTTTACATGCTCGATATTATCCCATATGCACGTTTTTAAATGTGGTGAAAGATGGGCAATACATAATGAATGCTGAATCATTTTTCCCTTCGTACGAAAACATCCCAGTAGATGATTATTTAATTACTAATCTAATGAGATTATCTTGAGATGATTTCGGGGCTTTTTTTTTAGTGTCCCCGCGGCCCGGTCCTCGACCAGGCCTCCACCCCCAGGAAGCAGCCCGTGACAGCTGACTAACACCCAGGTACCTATTTTACTGCTAGGTAACAGGGGCATTGGGTGAAAGAAACTCTGCCCATTGTTTCTCGGCGGCGCCTGGGATCGAATCCAGGACCACAGGATCAAAAGTCCAGCGTGCTGTCTGTTCGGCCGACCGGCTCCCCAGGGATATGAGGGGGATAGAGAATTTATATTTTATGAGTGTTAAACTAGACATTCCCTTTATTTTTTTTTTTTTTGAGATATATAAAAGAGTTGTTACATTCTTGTACAGCCACTAGTACGCATAGCGTTTCGGGCAGGTCCCTGGAATACGATTCCCTGCCGCGAAGAATCGTTTTTTTCATCCAAGTACACATTTTACTGTTGCGTTAAACAGAGGCTACAGTTAAGGAATTGCGCCCAGTAAATCCTCCCCGGCCAGGATACGAACCCATGACACAGCGCTCGCGGAACGCCAGGCGAGTGTCTTACCACTACACCACGGAGACTGCTCAAACAAGTGTGAGCAGCTTTACTAATGTGCTTTACTAGTTTTTACTGCTTTACTAGTGTGAAAGCAGGAATTCGCCTCTATTTAACAATTACAAAGGACTTATTACCACTTCTTACAGAAACTAACTGTATAGAAGTTATGCTGTGGTATTTAGAAAAAACAAGCACAGTAGATGTGACTGCAGCTGCTATGGAAGTAACCTCCTATCCACCTCTTTCTCCACTTCAGCTAGAGCGTGTAGGGATTACCACTGTTTCCTCTTCAAACGAAGAAGAAGAAATAGCAGGGGAAAGAGCAGAGGGGGTACATGACCGGAAGGCGAGGGTGAATGAGGAAATGAAGTGCAAAGTTTGTTTTGACATGAAAATTAATATAATACTTCTACCATGTCGGCATATGGCTATTTGCTCAATATGTTCTACCCATTGTAAAACATGTCCGATATGCAGGGGAGTGGTAACCCACCTTATATCACCGATCATTTCATAATACGGAAATTGGTGTGTGTGTGTGTGTGTGTGTGTGTGTGTGTGTGTGTGTGTGTGTGTGTGTGTGTGTGTGTGTGTAATTACCGAAGTGTAATTACCTAAGTGTTGTTATAGGATGAGAGCTACGCTCGTGGTGTCCCGTCTTCCTAGCACTCTTTGTCGTATAACGCTTTGAAACTACTGACGGTCTTGGCCTCCACCACCTTCTCACCTAACTTGTTCCAACCGTCTACCACTCTGTTTGCGAAAGGGAATTTTCTTATATTTCTTCGACATCTTTGTTTAGCTAGTTTAAATCTATGACCTCTTGTTCTTGAAGTTCCAGGTCTCAGGAAATCTTCCCTATCGATTTTATCAATTCCTGTTACTATTTTGTACGTAGTGATCATATCACCTCTTTTTCTTCTGTCTTCAAGTTTTGGCATATTTAATGCCTCTAACCTCTCCTCGTAGCTCTTACCCTTCAGTTCTGGGAGCCACTTAGTAGCATGTCTTTGCACCTTTTCCAGTTTGTTGATGTGCTTCTTAAGATATGGGCACCACACAACCGCTGCATATTCTAGCTTTGGCCTAACAAGAGTTGTGAACAATTTCTTTAGTATATCGCTATCCATGTATTTAAAAGCAATTCTGAAGTTAGAAAGCGTGGCATAGGCTCCTCGCACAACGTTCTTTATGTGGTCCTCAGGTGATAGTTTTCTATCTAGAACCACCCCCTAGATCTCTTTCTTTATCAGAATTCTTTAAAGATTTCTCACATAATATATAGGTTGTGTGGGGTCTATGTTCTCCTATTCAGCATTCCATAACATGGCATTTATTAACATTAAATTCCATTTGCCAAGTGTTGCTCCATATACTTATTTTGTCCAGGTCATCTTGAAGGGCATGACAGTCATCTAAGTTTCTTATCCTTCCTATTATCTTAGCATCATCAGCAAACATGTTCATATAATTCTGTATACCAACTGGTAGATCATTTATGTGGACAATAAACATTATTGGTGCAAGAACTGAACCCTGTGGTACTCCGCTTGTGACATTTCTCCAGTCCGATACATTGCCTCTGATTACTGCCCTCATTCTTCAATCAGTCAGAAAATTTTTCATCCATGTTAGAAGCTTACCTGTCACCCCTCCAATATTTTCCAGTTTCCAGAACAACCTCTTATGTAGAACTCTGTCTAAAGCCTATTTTAGGTCCAGATAGATGCAGTCAACCCAACCATCTCTTTCCTGTAATATCTCTGTGGCTCGATCATAGAAACTGAGTAAATTCGATACACAGGATCTTCCAGATCGAAAACGATACTGTCTGTCTGATATTATATAATTTCTCTCCAGGTGTTCTACCCATTTAGTTTTGATTAGTTTTCCAATACTTTCACGATTACACTTGTCAATGATACAGGTCTATAATTGAGGGGGTCTTCCCTGCTGCCACTTTTGTAGATTGGAACTATGTTACCTGTTTCCACACTGTGAGAGTTTTGAGTTGAGAATTTGTGGAATAAATTATAATTGGTATAAGGAATTTTAGCTTGGAAAATTTCTAAGAATTTTCTTTATTCTTTAACCTTTATTCCTGTTGTGATATTCAACTAGGTCGCCTGAGGAAGGACTTGCTTAGCTAACACACCAGTGTAGTAAACAGCTCATTCCTCACTTTGGGACCCTGTATGAACAATTGACTAGGCGCGAGCAAACGCCGAGACCCCAATGAAAATTGAAATCCCCCCCACTTAGGCCGCCGACCTTCGCCAATCGCCGAAGCGAATCTAACGAGTAGGTCACGGGCTCTCACAACAATAATTTATTGTTGTGTGGTGCCGTATATTTGATCCAAAGCTCAGAAAGTTAGTCTCAACTTTATTAGTCGAGTGTGAAGAACATTTGCATAACAATAATAATGTGTGGGGGCGTAACGAAAAGACAGTGTTAACCATAACAACTTAGTTTATTCAATAAAGTACTAACTACTACAACAAAACAAAAAGAAATGTCAATGACGTTACTCGAAATCCTTCCTGTGACACTATCAATGACAGCTAGACACCAGCCCCTCGGACTGCATAATGAACTAACTCGAACATAAGCGTGACCACAGAGGAATCAACAAGCAACAAGAACTAACAGATCTATAATCACAATTACAACAAATGACACAGTAGGTTCTGAAATACGTCTCCAGTAACCTCCTAACTGTTCTACGCCTCAGTGCAGTCTACTCCTGCAACAGCGGTTGCAATGCAATCAAATCAGTAGTCTTTCAATGACAACAATAACTAATGGGTTCACTGGCAACTCCAGCACCCTTCCTCAAATTAATCCTTACGTTAACACTCCGTCCCACGGACGATCAACAATCAATAACAATTGATTTACGTTAATAACACACTAACATTTACGTTAATAACAAGGTAACATTTACGTTAAATTAACAACTCTTACAACTGTCACTAGTAACGCGGAAATCAAACAACACTCTACCCGTCGAGATTCAGTGAGAAAATCCCATTAATCCCTGTACTACCAGACAGCTGATTAATCTCTACTAGTTACGTTAATTTACGTCAATCGGTTACTAATCACTCAGCGATGGTAAACTCTGATTTACAATGTCCAAAGTGCTAAGAGAACGGTAATCACTCGTGATTACCTTTAGAGTAATTAATTACTATCCTCAAGATCAATAATTAAACAATTAAAATACGCAACCTTTCACACTGGCTCAGCAATTTACATTAAGGTATGAATTCCGTCTAAGCCTTCCATACTCAGACCAATTCAGGCGACTAATAACAGTAATTAGCCCCACGTTTACGTTATTCTAAAATGACGCTACTCCTCCCAGGAGTCAATCAAGTGCCGGTACTTCCGGGCAGATAACGACGTTACGTTAATGGAACAATGTAGCCTTCGTGTGAGTCGATCAAACAAGGATCGAGATTAATTACTTTGACTTCCTGAAACACGTCAATTACCCGGCCCACTGACCGTTAATTACGACAGACAATACTCTAATTCTTATCTGGCTGATGGCTAGGCTCCTCGAGACTACCGTAGCTGCTTGCAGGAAAGTATATTAACCCAAACGTATTCTACGTTACTCAAATTGTCAAAGAACAAATTCTCTTAAAGCAATGGGCGTTCCCTTGGTTACGTTATATTAATTGCCTCGCAATCACCTCACTGAATACTGGACTTCGATGTCCTACCAGATAACCAGGAGAATATATTGGTACCCAAGTACTCGTCTACAGCCGAGTTCCCCCACGACAATGACAAATCACACTAACAAATCACAGTGATTTACGTTACAATCCGGTTGCTATGACAATACTGCAGAATCTAGCAAAATAACATACAGGACATGAACCCTCTAGAACACTGCTCCACAATGGCTTTACTGGACTGCAATCACATACGGTGATTGCTCAACACTAGCAACAATCACCATCAAATAACAACCCCCTTTGCAATAACACACACGGCAAGTACTCTAATTTCCAAATATTAGGATACTGCACACACTTACTTACTTACTGCTGCAAATGACCCCTAGAACATAGGTCAATATATTGCAATCACCACACAGTAAATAACACAATAACACTGGGCACCGTGACACTAGGATTATATATATATATATATATAATTCCCACTGACACATGTAGCCTACAGCCATCAAACGTTATTGGGAACACTAAGGAGAATCTCACACTCCTTAAATCACATGGGTGAGTGATTTATCGGTCACGCATGCCGATAAACACTCGAGAGTTACGTTACTCGACAGAGCGGGGGCGGTCTCTCTAGACAGCCTCGTCACTCACCAAAACTCACCAAAATTACGTTAATTAATACTGCAACCACAATATATATTTATGTAAATCACACTTGTCACGGCCCTGGGAACACTACAAGAAATTTAAGCCACACTGTGGCACACTCCACAATAATCATTGCCAGGAATCACTGGCGTTACACATACCTGAGCGCTCAGTGTTGGAATTCCACACCTGCAAGACCACACATGGAAATGATATCACTCCGTCCCACGGACGATCAAAAATGACTACCACAATGAAATAATTAATTATTAAATGGACATCCTCTCAGTCCTTGGCTAATCTATGTATCCTCTGTTCCCCGTGTGTACTCACACACACACACACACACTGTACGTCTGTGTACACCAGACTTAAGTCCCTCTGGACTGGCAAGATGACAACACAGGTGATTAATCTCCTCGCCCACAATTCACTCCACCTGAACAGGTGCTGCGTGACAATGTGACGGAACACTTGACCTCGAATTCAAGCTTTAGAGACTACTAATCACCAAAAATACACACATAGGTACTTACTCATTCACACTGCCGGCTTTACACCTTCCCATACATCAGGCACCCCGCTTCCGGTGGCTGGCTCGTCCCAAGTGGCGTAAGCGGCGGTAGTTCCTGACCGTAGTACTTATACGGAAAATTGGCGCACACTCGAACCCCTCCCACTCAACACGGCTGAGGTTCGCACCCTCGACTCCCCGGTGAAGTGAAGCGTTCATACCCAGGTGACACGCACAACGATAGCGTCTCACACCAACCTTGGGAAATTTGCCTTAACACTGACACGGATTTCCCCGTTCCCATCGACTGTTACAGAGCACTAGCAAGTCTAATCATCACTGGTATGGGATCTACGAGTCTGTTGCTGCTCGTATGCACATTCCCCCACGATCCCAGATCACTGTACCTCTACCCCCTGAATAACAATGTCTTAAACCCCTCCAAGCGACGACTTCGGCCGGATTCTGTGACGACCGATGTCGTAGGTGAAGCAGGAAGCATCAGCAGTGAAGTAGTCCAGCCACCACGACGCCCTATACTCTAATTTGGCCGAATTGAGTACAGGAAGCATCTTGACAAGGTGGCGGCTGTGTTCAGAATGATGCTCACACCGGCTCTCCCCGCGTCCTTCTCGAAATAACCAATGAGAGGAAGGCATACAGCGGCCTACCCCTCTCATCCAATCAGCTGACAGTGTAGTATAGCCCCTAGGGCAGCTCCAAGATGGCCGACCAACATGGCGGCTCAAGATGTTTCTAAGATGGCGGCTGTCTCCATGACAACCACTCAAGTGGCCGGCGAGCGTGGGGCCCCACATGTCCACCCACGCCTGCGGCCTAGCCGTTCGCGCGCAAAGTTGTCTGGCTCCATGCCATACAATGAGATGATGCTATCAGCTCTAGCACTGTCCGCAGACATGCCACCCCGGCCAGGGTAACATTTATGGACTGCTGATGACTGGGGCTCTCACATGAGCCCAAACACTAGAGGTTTCGGTTGCTGGTTACCAAACTTAAGTCCGTCCACTTAACAAGTGCACTTAACAAGTGTACTGGCTCCCACAGGCATAAGAGCACTATTGTAAGTGAGCTGGTGAACCATCCCCTCACAATAACCCCCCACCAAAAAGATAAAATTTCCCGGAGGAAAATTTCATCTAAAAATCACCAGCCACTTACACTTGGCTCTTAATTAAGTGCATGGCGGCTGGGTGGTGGTGATTCATCCGTTTTCTGTTGACGGTCGGTGGCTGGCGGGACAAGATGTGACGTCACTGGCTCGTCCAGGGTGGTACTTCCTGACCGTAGTGCGGTCGTGCTCAGGTTCTGGGCCCAGGTTAATGCCGGCTCAACGCCTCGCAGCTTCCCTTCCTCAGTCCCTTCACACTCTCGCCCCACAGGTCTGTGTCATACTGGACACAATAGGTAGCACACTGGGATGGACTTACCAATGAAGTACAGACTCAACACCTTCCCTACTCTACCGACACAATTCCGACAGTTAGCAGACTGTCATGACTTCCCGGTGACAGGGTCTTTCTTCCTGTCTGTCTGTCAGTCTCAGACCGGGTTGCTCTACCGACTGAGTTGACTGGGCTGAGGCCTCTTCAGCAGCTGTCAAACCTCGCCCCTCACTGAGCACTTGGTCACTGACCTGCTCGTTCTTCAATCTCTCAGCGACCGTTCGTTTGTCTGAACGATCTTCCAACAGCCTGAAAGATTGGTCCAGAATCTCCACTTCACTTGTGGGAACCACAGCTACCTTAGCCTCACCACTGGTAACATCAAGCAGACGTTTACTCTCCGGAGTGGTGTTAACCCTCGCGGGCCTGGCGGGTCGACAGGTTGTGGCGGGATCACCTGATCCAGCCCAGACCCGTCTCACTGGGCTCACCTCCGTTTTCTGTGAAATGAAAGAAGGAAAATTGCTCTTTTTTCCTTTTACCTCATGCACCTGATCTTTCGCCTGATAAGAGGCGACCATGACTTCCTCAGCTGGCGTCCGTGTGACATCGCCGTCAGCTGGTGAGACCCATCTGAGTCCCTCTGAATCAGTTCTCGTTTTCTGTGCAATAGGGAGAGGAGGATGGCTCCGGTTTCCTTTCACCTGCTGCCTCTCTTCTTCTGTCTGGGCGGCGGTGATCTCTGCTCGACCGGCCGGCTGACGCTTGGTGTCAACGCCAGCGGGTTTAACCTTCCTCTCACCTGTTCCTGTTTCCTCTGGGTCATTTCCACAGGACAGACCCACCTGGTTCTCTATACCAGGAGTATTACCTATCAAAAGTCCATACACTGCCTTTCTACTTAGCGCAGCTTTGATCTTACCTTTGATATATGGGGTGTCTACCCACACGGACACTTCTTCCATGTCCTTACCAGTGTCATCTGGGTACTGGACACGGAGGGTTCGACCTGTTCTGCTCTCCGGCTCAACCAAACTGCTCCTGACCATGTTAACTGTAGCACCCCGGTCTCGAAAGACACTCGTCCATTGCCCATTAACTCTTCCTCTAGTTAACTCGAGTGTGTGTCTTAAGGCATTACCTCCCACGGTACTCATGCCTGTAACTTGCACCTTGGTCACCTTCTTAGTCTTAAGCCTAGTGTTGCTCGGGCACTTAGCTGCTCGGTGACCTGCCATGTTGCATGTGAAGCACCTGGGTCCCTTAACCTTGGGTTTCTGTTGGTGTCCCTTAGACTTACTTTCTTTAGGTTTGGCTCCCTTACTTGGAGCTTGAGTAAACCTTTCAACCTTTGTCACACATCGATCTAGGTATGCATCCCTAGGATCGATCTTCTCCTCTCTTGGCAATAGAGGAGGTACCTCTACTTCCAGCGCCTGTACCTCTGAGCTAGGCGCGGCAGGAGGGGCTTGACTCCCCGTCCTTGCCTCGGATTGCACTCTTGCAATTTCCAATCTAGTCAATCTCTCGTGGTGGGCATTCCACATGTCGGCCACAAATTTGGCCTTATCCACTCCTTGCAGTTCCATAGCATCAGCTTGAGCTGCTAGATACTCTAAAGTAATTTCCTCCTGGGGTTGTTCAGTCCCCCTCCTGAGAGGCTGTTCTGGTATCTGATTGACTACTTCCAACGAAACGTTTCTGTGGCCCAAGGAATCAGTCCTTAGCCTAGGCTGGGGTCGCGACTCCCCTTCCTTCTCCTGGGGTGGGCTCAATTCCACACCCCCTGACATACCGACTATACCACGGTCGGCTAGGGGAACTCCCTTGTCCCCTAGATCACTTCTGTTTGCTCTTTCTAGACATAGACGCCGTACATAGGCATTATGATCCTCAACATACCGCCTACATTCCTCATCTGTACGACTGTTTCTATCCTCTGGCAGCACGCCATACTTAGTCACATACAGATATACGTACTTCTTCCTATAATCCTCATCCATTCTGTGTGTGTGGTGTGTGTGTACCTAATCGTGCTAACCGACAACAAACACACCCACAACAATATTGTTCTGCAATGTTCTGCACACCTTTCTTCACAGGTTTCTCAACTTGATGAATCTTACTTTTCTGATTATGAATCAAAAGTCTACGGCCCCACGTTGGGCGCCACGATGTGAGAGTTTTGAGTTGAGAATTTGTGGAATAAATTATAATTGGTATAAGGAATTTTAGCTCGGAAAATTTCTAAGAATTTTCTTTATTCTTTAACCTTTATTCCTGTCGTGATATTCAACTAGGTCGCCTGAGGAAGGACTTGCTTAGCTAACACACCAGTGTAGTAAACAGCTCATTCCTCACTTTGGGACCCTGTATGAACAATTGACTAGGCGCGAGCAAACGCCGAGACCCCAATGAAAATTGAAATCCCCCCCACTTAGGCCGCCGACCTTCGCCAATCGCCGAAGCGAATCTAACGAGTAGGTCACGGGCTCTCACAACAATAATTTATTGTCGTGTGGTGCCGTATATTTGATCCAAAGCTCAGAAAGTTAGTCTCAACTTTATTAGTCGAGTGTGAAGAACATTTGCATAACAATAATAATGTGTGGGAGCGTAACGAAAAGACAGTGTTAACCATAACAACTTAGTTTATTCAATAAAGTACTAACTACTACAACAAAACAAAAAGAAATGTCAATGACGTTACTCGAAATCCTTCCTGTGACACTATCAATGACAGCTAGACACCAGCCCCTCGGACTGCATAATGAACTAACTCGAACATAAGTGTGACCACAGAGGAATCAACAAGCAACAAGAACTAACAGATCTATAATCACAATTACAAAAAATGACACAGTAGGTTCTGAAATACGTCTCCAGTAACCTCCTAACTGTTCTACGCCTCAGTGCAGTCTACTACTGCAACAGCGGTTGCAATGCAATCAAATCAGTAGTCTTTCAATGACAACAATAACTAATGGGTTCACTGGCAACTCCAGCACCCTCCTCAAATTAATCCTTACGTTAACACTCCGTCCCACGGACGATCAACAATCAATAACAATTGATTTACGTTAATAACACACTAACATTTACGTTAATAACAAGGTAACATTTACGTTAAATTAACAACTCTTACAACTGTCACTAGTAACGCGGAAATCAAACAACACTCTACCCGTCGAGCATTCAGTGAGAAAATCCCATTAATCCCTGTTATACCAGACAGCTGATTAATCTCTACTAGTTACGTTAATTTACGTCAATCGGTTACTAATCACTCAGCGATGGTAAACTCTGATTTACAATGTCCAAAGTGCTAAGAGAACGGTAATCACTCGTGATTACCTTTAGAGTAATTAATTACTATCCTCAAGATCAATAATTAAACAATTAAAATACGCAACCTTTCACACTGGCTCAGCAATTTACATTAAGGTATGAATTCCGTCTAAGCCTTCCATACTCAGACCAATTCAGGCGACTAATAACAGTAATTAGCCCCACGTTTACGTTATTCTAAAATGACGCTACTCCTCCCAGGAGTCAATCAAGTGCCGGTTCTTCCGGGCAGATAACGACGTTACGTTAATGGAACAATGTAGCCTTCGTGTGAGTCGATCAAACAAGGATCGAGATTAATTACTTTGACTTCCTGAAACACGTCAATTACCCGGCCCACTGACCGTTAATTACGACAGACAATACTCTAATTCTTATCTGGCTGATGGCTAGGCTCCTCGAGACTACCGTAGCTGCTTGCAGGAAAGTATATTAACCCAAACGTATTCTGCGTTACTCAAATTGTCAAAGAACAAATTCTCTTAAAGCAATGGGCGTTCCCTTGGTTACGTTATATTAATTGCCTCGCAATCACCTCACTGAATACTGGACTTCGATGTCCTACCAGATAACCAGGAGAATATATTGGTACCCAATTACTCGTCTACAGCCGAGTTCCCCCACGACAATGACAAATCACACTAACAAATCACAGTGATTTACGTTAAAATCCGGTTGCTATGACAATACTGCAGAATCTAGCAAAATAACATACAGGACATGAACCCTCTAGAACACTGCCCCACAATGGTTTTACTGAACTGCAATCACATACGGTGATTGCTCAACACTAGCAACAATCACCATCAAATAACAACCCCCTTTGCAATAACACACACGGCAAGTACTCTAATTTCCAAATATTAGGATACTGCACACACTTACTTACTTACTGCTGCAAATGACCCCTAGAACATAGGTCAATATATTGCAATCACCACACAGTAAATAACACAATAACACTGGGCACCGTGACACTAGGATTATATATATATATATAATTACCGCTGACACATGTAGCCTACAGCCATCAAACGTTTATTGGGAACACTAAGGAGAATCTCACACTCCTTAAATCACATGGGTGAGTGATTTATCGGTCATGCATGCCGATAAACACTCGAGAGTTACGTTACTCGGCAGAGCGGGGGCGGTCTCTCTAGACAGCCTCGTCACTCACCAAAATTCACCAAAATTACGTTAATTAATACTGCAACCACAATATATATTTATATAAATCACACTTGTCACGGCCCTGGGAACACTACAAGAAATTTAAGCCACACTGTGGCACACTCCACAATAATCATTGCCAGGAATCACTGGCGTTACACATACCTGAGCGCTCAGTGTTGGAATTCCACACCTGCAAGACCACACATGGAAATGATATCACTCCGTCCCACGGACGATCAAAAATGACTACCACAATGAAATAATTAATTATTAAATGGACATCCTCTCAGTCCTTGGCTAATCTATGTATCCTCTGTTCCCCGTGTGTACTCACACACACACACACACTGTACGTCTGTGTACACCAGACTTAAGTCCCTCTGGACTGGCAAGATGACAACACAGGTGATTAATCTCCTCGCCCACAATTCACTCCACCTGAACAGGTGCTGCGTGACAATGTGACGGAACACTTGACCTCGAATTCAAGCTTTAGAGACTACTAATCACCAAAAATACACACATAGGTACTTACTCATTCACACTGCCGGCTTTACACCTTCCCATACATCAGGCACCCCGCTTCCGGTGGCTGGCTCGTCCCAAGTGGCGTAAGCGGCGGTAGTTCCTGACCGTAGTACTTATACGGAAAATTGGCGCACACTCGAACCCCTCCCACTCAACACGGCTGAGGTTCGCACCCTCGACTCCCCGGTGAAGTGAAGCGTTCATACCCAGGTGACACGCACAACGATAGCGTCTCACACCAACCTTGGGAAATTTGCCTTAACACTGACACGGATTTCCCCGTTCCCATCGACTGTTACAGAGCACTAGCAAGTCTAATCATCACTGGTATGGGATCTACGAGTCTGTTGCTGCTCGTATGCACATTCCCCCACGATCCCAGATCACTGTACCTCTACCCCCTGAATAACAATGTCTTAAACCCCTCCAAGCGACGACTTCGGCCGGATTCTGTGACGACCGATGTCGTAGGTGAAGCAGGAAGCATCAGCAGTGAAGTAGTCCAGCCACCACGACGCCCTATACTCTAATTTGGCCGAATTGAGTACAGGAAGCATCTTGACAAGGTGGCGGCTGTGTTCAGAATGATGCTCACACCGGCTCTCCCCGCGTCCTTCTCGAAATAACCAATGAGAGGAAGGCATACAGCGGCCTACCCCTCTCATCCAATCAGCGACAGTGTAGTATAGCCCCTAGGGCAGCTCCAAGATGGCCGACCAACATGGCGGCTCAAGATGTTTCTAAGATGGCGGCTGTCTCCATGACAACCACTCAAGTGGCCGGCGAGCGTGGGGCCCCACATGTCCACCCACGCCTGCGGCCTAGCCGTTCGCGCGCAAAGTTGTCTGGCTCCATGCCATACAATGAGATGATGCTATCAGCTCTAGCACTGTCCGCAGACATGCCACCCCGGCCAGGGTAACATTTATGGACTGCTGATGACTGGGGCTCTCACATGAGCCCAAACACTAGAGGTTTCGGTTGCTGGTTACCAAACTTAAGTCCGCCCACTTAACAAGTGCACTTAACAAGTGTACTGGCTCCCACAGGCATAAGAGCACTATTGTAAGTGAGCTGGTGAACCATCCCCTCACACACACGTCTGCTACGATTCCTGTACACAGGGATGCCTTGAAAGATCTGGTGAAGTGGAATGCTGAGATCGGATGCACATTCTCTCAGAACCCATGGTGAAACTCCATCTGGGCCAACTGCTTTGTTCTTACTGAGCTCCTTTAGCATATTTTCCACTTCATCTCTAGACACCTCTATACGCTCTATGTTGTTCTCTGGAATTCTTATTGTGTCTGGTTCTCTGAAGATTTAATTTTGTACAAACACACTTTGGAACTTTTCATTTAATGTTTCACACATTTCCTTTCCTTTTCCGTGAATCTGTTTCCAATTTTCAACCTCTGGATATTATCCTTTACCTGCAATTTGTTGTTTATGAGTTTGTAGAATAGGCCCGGTTCTGTTTTACATTTATCCGCTATCCCTTTTTCAAAATTTCTTTCTGCCTCTCTCCTTACTGCCATATAGTTGTTTCTCGCAACTTTGTATCGCTGGTATGTTTGGGAGTTTGGCCTCTTAATATACTGATTCCATTTTTGTGTCTTTTGGTCTCTGGCGTTCTCACAATTTCTGTTGAACCAATCCTGTTTTCTGGCCCTGCATCTCTGTTTTGGTATGAATGTTTGTGTGCCTTCCTCGTATGTGTGCCGCGTGTGTGTGTGTGTATTCACCTAGTTGTGCTTGTGGGGGTTGAACTTTGCTCTTTCGGCCCACCTCTCAACTGTCAATCAACTGTTTACTAACTACTTTTTTTTTTTTTTTTTTTTTTCTCCCACACCATACACACACACACACACACCCAGGAAGCAGCCCGTGACAGCTGACTAACTCCCAGGTACCTATTTACTGCTAGGTAACAGGGGCATTCAGGGTGAAAGAAACTTTGCCCATTTGTTTCTGCCTCATGATGGAATCGAACCCGCGCCACAGAATTACGAGCCCTGCGCGCTATCCACCAGGCAACGAGGCCCCGTAGCCTGGTGTGTGTGTGTGTGTACTCACCTAGTTGTGCTTGCGGGGATTGAGCTCTGGCTCTTTGGTCCCGCCTCTCAACTGTCAATCAACTGGTGTACAGATTCCTGAGCCTACTGGGTTCTATCAAATCTACATTTAAAACTGTGTATGGAGTCAGCCTCCACCTCATCACTGCCTAATACATTCCATCCGTTAACTACTCTGACACTGAAAAAGTTCCTTCTAACGTCTCTGTGGCTCATGTGGGTACTCAGTTTCCACCTGTGTCCCCTTGTTCGCGTCCCACCAGTGTTGAATAGTTTATCCTTGTTTACCCGGTCGATTCCTCTGAGGATTTTGTAGGTTGTGATCATGTCTCCCCTTACTCTTCTGTCTTCCAGTGTCGTAAGGTGCATTTCCAGCAGCCTTTCCTCGTAACTCATGCCTCTTAGTTCTGGGACTAGTCTAGTGGCATACCTTTGGACTTTTTCCAGCTTCGTCTTGTGCTTGACAAGGTACGGGCTCCATGCTGGGGCCGCATACTCCAGGATTGGTCTTACATATGTGGTGTACAAGATTCTGAATGATTCCTTACACAGGTTCCTGAACGCTGTTCTGATGTTAGCCAGCCTCGCATATGCCGCAGACGTTATTCTTTTTTTGTGGGCTTCAGGAGACAGGTTTGGTGTGATATCAACTCCTAGATCTTTCTCTCTGTTCGTTTCATTAAGTACTTCACCTCTTATTCTGTATCCTGTGTCTGGCCTCCTATTTTCACTGCCTAGTTTCATTACTTTGCATTTACTCGGGTTGAACTTCAACAGCCATTTGTTGGACCATTCACTCAGTCTGTCTAGGTCATCTTGTAGCCTCCTACTATCGTCCTCAGTTTCAATCCTCCTCATAATTTTTGCATCATCGGCAAACATTGAGAGAAACGATTCTATACCCTCTGGAAGATCATTTACATATATCAGAAACGGTATAGGCCCAAGGACTGACCCCTGCGAGACTCCACTCGTAACGTCTCGCCAATCTGAGACCTCACCCCTCACACTGACTCGTTGTCTCCTGTTGCTTAGGTACTCCTGTATCCAATGGAGTACCTTCCCTTTCACTCCAGCCTGCATCTCCAGCTTTTTCACTAGCCTCTTGTGTGGCACTGTATCAAAGGCTTTCTGACAATCCAAAAATATGCAGTCTGCCCACCCTTTTCTTTCTTGCCTTATTTTTGTTGCCTGGTCGTAGAATTCAAGAAACCCTGTGAGGCAGGACCTGCCATCCCTGAATCCATGTAGATGCTGTGTTACAAAGTTCTTTCGCTCCAGGTGCTCCACTAGCCTTCTTCGAACAATCTTTTCCATCAGCTTGCATGGTATGCAGGTTAGGGACACTGGCCTGTAATTTAGTGCCTCCTGTCTATCCCCTTTCTTGTATATCGGGACTACGTTAGCTGCTTTCCAAATTTCTGGCAGTTCCCCTGTTGCTAGTGATTTGTTATACACTATGGAGAGTGGGAGGCACAGTTCTTCTGCTCCTTCCTTTAGTATCCAAGGGGAAATTCCATCTGGGCCTATAGCCTTTGTCACATCCAACTCTAGTAAACACTTCCTTACTTCCCCGCTGGTAATCTCAAACTCTTCCAGTGGTTCCTGGTTAGCTATTCCCTCTCTTATCTCTGGGATTTCTCCTTGCTCTAAGGTGAAGACCTCTTGGAATTTCTTATTCAGTTCCTCACACACTTCCTTGTCATTTGTAGTGAATCCTTCTGCCCCTATCCTTAATTTCATAACCTGTTCCTTTACTGTTGTTTTTCTCCTGATGTGGCTATGCAGCAATTTAGGCTGAGTCTTTGCCTTGCTTGCGATGTCATTTTCGTATTGTCTTTCTGCCTCTCTTCTCATCCTGACATATTCATTCCTGGCATTCTGGTATATTTCTCTGCTCCCCAATGTCCTGTTATTCCTATAGTTTCTCCATTCCCTTTTACTTTGCTGCTTAGCTAGCCTACATCTCTGATTAAACCATGGGTTTCTCATCTTCATTTCACTGTTTTCCTTTTGGGCTGGGACAAACTTGTTTGCTGCGTCCTTGCATTTTTGCGTGATGTAGTCCATCATATCTTGGGCCGTCTTTTCCCTGAGCTCTGTTTCCCATGCTATATCTGTTAGGAATTTTCTTATCTCCTCAAAGTTTCCCTTTCGGTATGCTAACCTTTTGGTTTCGGTATCCCTCCTCGAGTTCAATAACCCTTCTACAATCAGGTACTCAAACACCAATACACTGTGGTCGCTCATTCCTACTGGGGCTTCAAACCCGATTTCTCTTATATCAGATTCGTTCAGGGTGAAGACCAGGTCGAGTCTCGCTGGTTCGTCATTTCCTCTCATCCAGCGATATCACAAAATAATCTAACTCAGGGAACATAAAAAAAAATCATAAAAAACTTGCACACCTCAACCAACCCCATCTACGATAGAGTAGCAGAACGTTCGTCTTCTGCAATATGATATCCTCAGGCCATCTTTGGACAGGTTAAGTATTCACAAAAGAATCCACAGGGAAATAGAAGTTCGGTTACATAGACTATGTCTAGATTACAGATGCAACTGAGAAATTGATGAACCCAGAGAAAGGGAATGCATCATGTGCCAAACAGTCACAGAAAAGTCACTACTTCACTGTCTCTTCAAACATGAAGCAACCAACGTCCTTAGACGTGCTTTCACGACCAAAACATCACATGTCGAACATCACTCCAAAAAAATCTTCCACTAACGGAATATTCATGCCCGTGCCACCTCTTGGGTGGCTTAATTTTCATCAATATATCAACCTCTCTATTATTGCACAGATTGATAATAGTCCAGTACGGATAGAACGCTGTTGTTTCTTTATTGTATGAGGCGGGGTCTGGTATTTATTAACGTAAGTCTAGCTTAAGCTTGAAATAATCAAAGGATCCCTCATCTATTATGCTACACAGTAGCATAATAGTTTCACATCCCTGTTACCGAACCAGCATTTACCCACATCTTTCCTCATTCTAAACTTATCAAATTTATATCTCTTATTTTCTTTTCTATTGTGTGTTGATATATATTATACATAAGTAATATCCCCTTTTTATGCCATTCTTCTTTTTCTTGTTGATAGTAGGTGCAGTTTTCATGAAGGGTTTGTCCTCCCGATGACTGCACCAGTACAGATGTTGGTGGACGCGTTTATATTGAGGATGATCGGAGCTACCAAGGTGCTTGTTGCGTTGTGCTGTAGATAGAGGAACGGTGACTAAAACAGAGGAGTGTGTTGTAGGGAGATTTGCCGCACCGTAGGGCGGTGTGTTGTGTTTATGGTGTGTTGTGTTTATGCCCATTCATCCACCTGTTTACTTCAGTCATGTCTTCCCTAACTCTTTGCTTTATAAAAAATATATTTTAAGGTTTCCAGTGATGACCAAAACACAATGCATAAGACGACGTTTCGGTATGTCCTAGACCATTATCAAGTTGTGTGAAAGCAGAGAGGAAGAAAGAAAAAAACTGAGACCGCTCTCTAGTCTTTGTCCTCCGGCCTTCGATCTAATAAAAAGTCTCCGTGTCGTTTGGCCATCCACCTCAGTTACAGGCCGGCTCCTGTGCGAGGTACGTCCACTACGGGCTCACCATAGTCCGTGCTACTTGAATATTTTTGTTCCCAGTAGCTGAATCTATAACAACAACATCGTTTGGCCTTCTCTTCCTTATCTCCATCACTCTTCCCTTCTCTTCCTTATCTGATGTCAATCTCAGGACATCATTGAAAGGCAACGACTGCATCCCTCCTGTAAGATGCTTAGTCGTGATGTCGACTTTCTGTTCCTCTTGATAATGATTTTCCATAGTCAGAAAGTTGAGTAAGGAAAGGATGTTCTCTCTATCTGATTTTAATGGCCTGAGAAACTGTTTGGGTGAAATAGATTGGAAAGTCCTGGTCAAGAAGGGTGGACCGGTCATAGAGTGAGACGTGAACCTAGCGATGGGTGATGTAGGAAGGGATTTCGATGTTGATTCAAAATTTAACTTATTTAAAAATATTCTACACCTAGCACAGAAACGTAGTGTACCATGCAAATTTGAATAGATCGAATAATAATAACGACTGGAAGTGGATAACAAAGGATATGAAGAACCTTATAGGTAGGAAGAGAGCTTGGTACAAAAGGACTAAGAATGGGGAAGACGGTTCAGAATAAGAATTCGTCCTACTGGTTAGAAATGTTAAAACAAGAAATGCGGTCAAAAATAAACTATGAAGTTCTCATAGCAGGGAAAGCAAGACAAACCCTAAAGGTTTTTTCAGTTATATCAAACAAAGATTAGAGAAAGGATAGGTCTAAAAAACGGAGACAAGTCAGATAACTGAAAGTGGCGAAGAGATGAGTAGAATTTTTAATAAATATTTTATCTCTGTATTTACTAAAGAGTAACTTAAGAGGCCTGGTGACTGGAGATTTTTCCAAATATGAAATATAGTGAAAATATCTACATAAATCTCCCGTTATTTGGTATCAACGTAGTGAAAATTTCATCGGAATGTGTTAAGAATTGATTTTTTTAAATAAATGCGTGCACGACAGGCGGACACCAGTACTGATATTAACGATAACATTTCCTATTTACTGGCAATTAGGAATAAAGAAATGCAAGCACATCTCAGATGCACATAGAAGAAAACCAGTAATAAGGAAGGTCTCCAAAGTTGGTATTCAGCTGGTATTATGGGAGGGCCAGGTTTCTCCCATAATAATGAGTATGTTATTATGCCGTATGTTATAAAATGTTGGCTACTATGGGGGATCTAGTATTATTATGGAGAAGGGTCAGCAGTTAGAATCAGGAGGTATCACCATTAAGGGAGATCATAACGGCCCGGCCCCCAATAAAAATATAAAACAGTAATACTTATAGTGGCTTCCTGAACATGTCAGCCTAGAGGTAGATCATTGATCTCCTACACAGGAAGAATGGATATTCCTTTAAATCTAACTTATTTATTAAACCCTCTCAACAACCCCCCACATACATTCACAACAATAACAATAATTTCTTTACCACATTATCTTACGTTAACTACCTTGGTCCACATAGGCAGGACACAAGGTTTTACAATTAGCACAAGCTAGGGTAAAGTCTACTAGGCAAGGGACACTAGCAAGGACTCTAGGTAGCTTACTGGTACTACTGGAGCCCACATTGGTTCCACTGGGACCCCCCTTAGAGTAACTTAACAATATAAACACTAGTGATCCCCTAATTAGTTAATACACACTTATGCCAGAAAACCAGAATACAGCACATTACTTATCTTGGCAAACTAGACACAGGATAAGGTAAGGGAGAGAAGTAGGAGGAAGGGGAGAGGGACGCAGAGCAACACAGTAGAGATGTTTACACCACGACGCCAACCAGAGAAGGAAGCCAGCCTCGAGTCTCAGCTTACTCCAGCTGACTCGCTGCCGGCCGAATACTCAGCTAATCGTACAGCAGCCCTATATCCGCGTTTACTCAGATCTACTTTTCTAATACTTTCTAATCATTTGTAAACATAGTTGATGCCTATTTTATTAATTAATAATCAACCACAAGCTCAGTCTTTAACTTCTCTGTGAGAAACAAGATTCGTCTTACGTCTGGCAAGGAAAATACAAACAGAGATGCGTCGACAAGCGCATCAAATAATATAAAGTAATTTATTTAGCTCAATTTGACCTCTGGTTTCCACTGATGAACCCAGGGTCGTAACACAGTATTTTATTATATATCATATAAATACATTGCTCAATTGCAATATTTGTTATGTCCCTTTGTCAGAAAGTTGACAACTACATTTTTTTTCCTTTGTTTTTTATGCGGATGTTGTTGTGACTTCTACATCTTGGAGAATGCATATCCGGCACTAAGCATGGGAAGTTGGAACGAAATTGGTCAACATGTTAATCAGCCACAGGTGGCAGAAGTAGTGACATTTATTTGTTTTGGCCGATTTATTTTCAGGTTTCAAACTCTATGGTTGACCAGTCCAGCAAAGAGGATGCCTGGTCGGGGACTGGGCCGCGAGGACCCTAAGCCCTGAAACTGTCTCAAGGTATCATCAAGGCTGTCTTTAACGTATCTATATATTTTTGTGGGGGGGGGGGGAGGGGGGTATTTTTTTGTGACTGGAATTAAACACATATTGACCCACAACTTTCACATATTCGAGTACATTTACCAGTATGTCTAACGAGTGCAAAAAGGATTTTGCGAACATTGTCTACCATATTTAATAAATTATTAGGGTCAGGCAGAGTTCCAGAGTTGTGGAAAGTTGCAATTTGGTACCAATTTTCAAGAAAGAAGATAGATCACTTGCGTCCAACTATCGGCAAATTATCTTAACGTCGATTGTGGGAAAGTTACTTGAATCAATAACTGCAAGTACCATACATCTTCATCTTGAATAACATAGTAATAATAGGTAATAATAACCGTAGTAATATTATTATAGCAATAATGGAAGGATTAGTGAAGGAACTGATGAATCTAGTAGAATTCTGAGAGCAGAGATGGATTCCCTATGGGAGGAGGTACGACAGCTGAAACAACATCAAGAAGAATTGAAGGAGGAGACCAATATTAAAAAGACCTCGTCGTGGAAAGTTGTAAAGGACAAAGGTCTTAAAAAGACCTTGAAAAGGCTGCCTACAGACGCCCTAAGGACTACAAATTCATTTGTCGTGGTGGGAGACGAATGCTGTGGTGAGCCTGCAGTTCACTCGAAAAGGAAATCAAAGAAGAGCAACGAAGCACAGGCCCCTCAAGGTGCTAAGAAAGTTAAGGAGGCACCTAAGCGAATTTTGGTTGTGGGAGATTCCCAGGTGAGGTACTTAGACAAAACGTTTTGTGCTAGAAATAGGGGGAACAGGTTAAGATTTTGCTATCCCGGAGCTGGAATTGGTGATATTATAAACAGCATGAATGATATTATAGCTGGAAATGGGAATAATCCCATTATTTGTATTAGCAACAGAGGAAATGTTGTTGGTCGAGTTAGGAGTGAGGAACTGATTGAGAGGTATAAAACACAAATACAATTAGATAAGAGCAAGGGAGGAATCCCGGTCATATGTGGCATCCTTCCAAGAAAGGGAGTGGGAAATGAAAGGATGTCAAGGGCACTTGGTGTCAATAGCCGACTGGAAAGATATTGCAAATCAAATGCAATATCTTTCATAGATAACTGGGAACACTTCTATGGAAGAAATGAAATGTATGCTCGGGATGGGGTGCTTCAATCGAGGGCTGAGGTTGTTGATGCGAACTCGTTGAAACCAGTGGTTGGAGGCGTTTGTTTGGGTTTAAACTGTTAGCAGATATTGGTATGGGAATTGATATCGAGGAAGTTGGTAATAAAAGCATGTGTTTGTGGGAGAAAGAATTTGGCAAAATTATCAGGGAAAGAGTAGGACCTCAAAATAACAATACACTTAGGGTATATTACACTAACAGTAGGTCTAAGAAACAAAATAAGCGAACTAAATGCTCTTGTTTGTACAGAAAAAATTGATATTATTGCACTTACCGAAACGTGGATGAAAGTAGAAAATAGAGACCTATTAGCTGAACATCAAATAAATGGATTTAAACTATTTCACAGAGATAGATATATTAGACGAGAAGAGGGAGAAGCCATATATGTTAGGGACAATTTGACACGTAGTCTCAAAGAGGGAATCAAAACTGAGCCACACACAGAAGCTATTTGGATAGAATTAAAAGAAAAAGCAAATAATCTTATAATAGGAGTTATATATAGGCCACCAAATTTAGACAGAATGGAAGCAAAGCATCTATGGGATGAAATATCTAGAGCATCTATATGATGAAATATCTAGAGCATCTATGGAATGAAATATCTAGAGCATCTAGCTCTAAAAGTATTTGTGTCTTGGGTGACTTTATTTTTAGTGGAATAAATTGGATTAACAGAACAGGGAGTAAAAAAGCAAAAGATTTTATAGAATTAATTGACGATTGTTTTCTTACAAAACACATTAAGGAATCAACGGGGGAAAATAATACTTTAGATTTAGTGTTTACAAACAAGGAAACACAGATTAATGACATATATCAGTAGTGAACTAGGGAACAGTGATAACAAAGAAATCAGATTTAGCATAGAGTGGAATAGATGTGCAGGAGAAAATTCTGTTAAAGTGCCAGATTTTCGTAAAGCTAATTTTAATATCCTAAGAAAATTTTTGAGTCAAATAGATTGGAAAGTCTTGGGTATTGGGGTGGGAGGGCCGGTCTTGGAGCAAGACGTGAACCCTGCGATGTGTGATGTAAAGGAGGATTTCGATTTGGATTCAAAATATAACTTAATTATAAATATTCTAAGCAAAGCACAGGAAAGTAGTATACCTTACAAATTGAATAGATCAAATACAAATGACCCGAAATGGATAACAAAGGATCTGAAAAACCTTATAGGTAGAAAGAGATCTTGGTACAAAAGGATTAAGAATTGGGGAACTCAGTTTAGAACAAGAATTCGCACAACTGGTTATAAATGTTAAAAAAGAGATAAGGAGAGCAAAAAGAAACTATGAAATTCGTATAGCAGGCCAAGCAAAGGCAAATCCTGAAGGTTTTTTTTCAGTTATATCGAACAAAGGTTAGGGACAGGATAGGTCCATTAAAAACCGAGACAGGTCAGTTAACAAATAATGAAGAAGAGATGAGTAGTATTTTTATTAAATATCTTATCTCCGTATTTACTAATGAAGAACTTAACTCTATGCCTTCAGCCGGACATGTCTGTTTCCATAGTTTCCTTAGAATGTTAAGTTCTAATCTAACATTCTAAAGAAACTACTCCAAGCTTGTACTAAAGAGGAACCCTTCTTGAGCCCGGATGGCTACATGTATAAGCAAGTAGATGGGGTCGCAATGGGTTCTCCCTTAGGTGTTCTGTTTGCGAACTTCTACATGGGTACCATCGAACAAAATGTCTTAGTCGACATGAACTTGAAACCGGCCATATACTGCAGGTATGTTGACGACATTTTTACACAGGTACCTGATGTTAGACATCTGCAGGAGCTGAAGGAGGCATTTTAACGGAATTCTGTGTTGCGTTTCACTTACGAGACGGAGAAGAATGGGAGGCAGCCCTTTCTAGATGTAACAGTCATGGAAAGGAGCGGAGGTTTCCACACCTGCAGTCTACACTAAGGAAACAAACATAGGAATGTGTCTCCCTGCCAACAGTGACTGCCCAGATAGGTACAAGAGGAGTTTTGTTAACGCATATGTCGACCGTGCTCTCAGCAACAGCTCAGGATTGAAGGAAGTCGATGAAGAACTCTGTAGGGTAAGGCAGGTCCTAGTCAACAACGGCTTCTCCAATGGTTTCGTTGAAGACATCATAAGAAGGAAAGTGAAATGCCATACAACCTCTGAAGAGACAACTAACACAACACCTGTACCCCCTATTAGACTATTTTACAGGAACTTCTTTTCCACAGCTCATGAAACGGAGGAAAGGGTCCTGAAAGATATTGTTAATAGGAACGTGATTCCTACAGACAAAAGTCAGAAGATACAATTGACGATTTACTATAAAACCAAAAAAACGGCCAACCTACTCATGAGTAACTCTCCAGACACAAAGCAGAACGCTTTAAAAGAGATCAATGTCGCCTATGCCTTCAAATGCCCACTTGGGGAATGTAAGCCTCAAAGAATTCAGTATATAGGCAAGACAACAACATCTCTTTCCAGGCGATTAACGAAGCACAAGCAACAGGGCTCTTTTAAGGAACATATTATCTCTTCCCACAACCAGACCATCACCAGAGAAGCCTTAACAAAAAACACATTAATCATCGATAGATAGCAGGCAGCTTGATATCTGCGAGGCACTACACATCAAGAAGTCAACACCAGCAATCAACAGCCAATTTATGCACACTATATTCTACCCACTTCAAGACTCCGCACAAATAAAGAAGCATCAAGAAATATGGGCCAACAGGCCCTTTGCAGTGACTTCCATTCCTTCCTTTAACTTACCCAATATTTCGTGTTCTGTTTTTTGTTGAAAGTTTGTTTTCACCTCATCCAAAACTGTTGTAACATATCACCTCACCCAAATGCAGATATATACAATGAAAGCCGTTTAAATTATAGCACAGTAGAACTCTGTTTAGTGTTTGCAGGTTATAGTTGTGTGTGTGTAAACTAAAGTCTTTGAAAATGAAATAAGTTATTACGAAACGCGTTCAAGTGTCGCGTCAGACTAGAAATAAAAATGAATTTTGAAGAATTGATTTTTCAATTACAATCGACAGTGAAAAGAAACAAGAAATATTGAGAAAATTCGTGTTAGAATTATTAATCTTACTTTTTCCGTCATATTTAATAATATATGTTTACAAGAGAGACTGCTACCAATATATATATATATATATATATATATATATATATATATATATATATATATATATATATATATATATATATATATATATATATATATATATATATATATATATATATATATATATATATATATATATATATATATATATATATATATATATATATATATATATATATATATATATATATATTCGTTATAATGAGCTAGTATGCTTCTTCATTTAAGGATTATCAATTATTTAATCACTTATGATTATTAATTAATTATTTGTTAATTATTTATTAAAAAGGAAGGGGGTGGTAGGAGAAAAACACACAGAAACTGTATTGGAGGGGATCTAAACATTCCCTCTAATGCGTTATGCGTGGTTTCCTCCGAGGGTATGGGTCCCCCTTCTTCCAGCTAGAGGTGGTACTCCCTTCCTATTAATATATATATATATATATATATATATATATATATATATATATATATATATATGATGTACACTTTATTATGCAAGGTTATACAGTTACATATCTGATTTCATACAAAAAATGAACATTAAGAGGACACAAGAAAAAGTTCGCTTCCTAGAGGCTGTAGATTTCCTCGAACTCCTCCGACGCCGGGCAGGAACCGAGGATGCAGCGGGCATTTCCCCTCTGGATCGCGACACTGAGGCGCTGAAAGAGAAAACTTGCTGCTCTAGGGTCTCTTGTGGTGTCAATGAGCTTGGAACCAAGATCCTTAAGAAACCTTCTTGCACTCTCACCCCATGGGCCTAGGGTCTCAGACCCTATTGGAACGAAGTTGTACCTTTGATCTAATTGCCTGTACTTGACTGACTTTTGTTTTTCTCTGTGTGTCGCTGCGGCTCCTGCCGTGCCGGCAGAGAGGGTGATGTATGTCGTTGCCAGGGTGGATACGCAAGTATAGTCCCATGCTAACTGCCTGCCACCCTTCCACGGACGCAGTGTGATTCCGTCTGGTCGGCCGGCAAAGCTAACAGAGTCACGGTTCAGTAGGTTGCGGGGCTCTCTCTCCGCTGGACACTGAGCAGAGGCAAGGCTTCTTTTAATGATGTCGTTGACTTCGTCGTGTCTAGTGTGCCAACCACCCGATTTTCCACAGTGCAGGCCATGCAATCCATATTCGTCAGCATCTGCCTCGCCGCAAATACACCTGTGAACAGTGTGGATAGGGGCAGCAAGGCGCAGAGCGACTGCAATATATATATATATATATATATATATATATATATATATATATATATATATATATATATATATATATATATATATATATGTGAGGTGAAACATAGAGGCTGCAGAAGGCTTATTGGCCCATACGAGGCATCTCCTATCTAAACACAAAGATTAATCCAGTGTAATTGGCCTATTATGTTGGACATTGTCTTCTGTGTTGGCATCGATATGTTCTTCTCTTGTCCTTACTCTCATGGTGGGTAGAGTAAATAGTTCCGTGATTTGGGTGTTCATGGTAGGTCGCTCTATTCTTATGTGAATTGCCTCAAGAATTTGTAATCTTCTTGCATCTTGGGTTTTGTCTATTATGCAGGTATTCTTGTTCAACATTTCTCTTGTTAGAGTAATGTCATGGGCTTGTCTCATGTGATTCCTAGGAGCACCAGATTGAAGATGGCATGTCAAACGCCTCGTCAGCTTGGTCGACGTCATACCTATGTACTTACATTGAAGGTTACATCCTTCGTGGGGGCAAGTGTACATGTATACAACGCTTGACTGCTGTAGAGGGTTCTCCGTTGGCTTCGGGCTGTTTTTGATAAGGAGTTCGGAAGTCTTCTTGGTTTTGTAGAATATTATCAGGTTTATGTTTTGGTTAGGAGTAGTGGTTTTTACTCCTTTACGAATTATTTCTTTCATTATTCTTTCCTCTTTTATATGTGTATATATATATATATATATATATATATATATATATATATATATATATATATATATATATATATATATATATATATATAAAATATATATATATAAATATATAAATATATATATATATATATATATAATATATATAATATATATATATATATATATATATATATATATATATATATATATATATATATATATATATATATATATATATATGTCGTACCTAGTAGCCAGAATGCACTTCTCAGCCTACTATGCAAGGCCCGATTTGCCTAATAAGCCAAGTTTTCCTGAAATAATATATTTTCTCTAATTTTTTTCTTATAAAATGATAAAGCTACCCATTTCATTATGTATGAGGTCAATTTTGTTTTATTGTAGTTAAAATTAACGTAGATATATGACCGAACCTAACCAACCCTACCTAACCTGACCTAACCTATCTTTATAGGCTAGGTTGGGTTATGTAGCCGAAAAAGTTAGGTTAGGGTAGGTTAGGTAGTCGAAAAAACATTAATTCATGAAAACTTGGCTTATCAGGCAAATCGGGCCTTGCATAGTAGGATGAGAAGTGCGTTCTGGCTACTAGGTACGACATATATATATATATATATATATATATATATATATATATATATATATATATATATATATATATATATATATATGCAAACAAGCCTGAATGGTCCCCAGGACTATATACAACTGAAAACTCACACCCCAGAAGTGACTCGAACCCATACTCCCACAACTGGTATGTACAGGGACGCCTTAATCCGCTTGACCATCACGACCGGACAAAAAGGAAGTGATAGCCGAGGCTATTTGAACCACTTCCCCGCCGGCACTCGGATGGTAATCTTGGGCATAGCATTTTATCAAATCACCTCATTCTTTGGGGCACACGTGAGGAACACAAATGCAAACAAGCCTGAATGGTCCCCAGGACTATATACAACTGAAAACTCACTCCCCAGAAGTGACTCGAACCCATACTCCCACAACTGGTATGTACAGGGACGCCTTAATCCGCTTGACCATCACGACCGGACAAAAAGGAAGTGATAGCCGAGGCTATTTGAACCACTTCCCCGCCGGCACTCGGATGGTAATCTTGGGCATAGCATTTTATCAAATCACCTCATTCTTTGGGGCACACGTGAGGAACACAAATGCAAACAAGCCTGAATGGTCCCCAGGACTATATACAACTGAAAACTCACACCCCAGAAGTGACTCGAACCCATACTCCCACAACTGGTATGTACAGGGACGCCTTAATCCGCTTGACCATCACGACCGGACAAAAAGGAAGTGATAGCCGAGGCTATTTGAACCACTTCCCCGCCGGCACTCGGATGGTAATCTTGGGCATAGCATTTTATCAAATCACCTCATTCTTTGGGGCACACGTGAGGAACACAAATGCAAACAAGCCTGAATGGTCCCCAGGACTATATACAACTGAAAACTCACACCCCAGAAGTGACTCGAACCCATACTCCCACAACTGGTATGTACAGGGACGCCTTAATCCGCTTGACCATCACGACCGGACAAAAAGGAAGTGATAGCCGAGGCTATTTGAACCACTTCCCCGCCGGCACTCGGATGGTAATCTTGGGCATAGCATTTTATCAAATCACCTCATTCTTTGGGGCACACGTGAGGAACACAAATGCAAACAAGCCTGAATGGTCCCCAGGACTATATACAACTGAAAACTCACACCCCAGAAGTGACTCGAACCCATACTCCCACAACTGGTATGTACAGGGACGCCTTAATCCGCTTGACCATCACGACCGGACAAAAAGGAAGTGATAGCCGAGGCTATTTGAACCACTTCCCCGCCGGCACTCGGATGGTAATCTTGGGCATAGCATTTTATCAAATCACCTCATTCTTTGGGGCACACGTGAGGAACACAAATGCAAACAAGCCTGAATGGTCCCCAGGACTATATACAACTGAAAACTCACACCCCAGAAGTGACTCGAACCCATACTCCCACAACTGGTATGTACAGGGACGCCTTAATCCGCTTGACCATCACGACCGGACAAAAAGGAAGTGATAGCCGAGGCTATTTGAACCACTTCCCCGCCGGCACTCGGATGGTAATCTTGGGCATAGCATTTTATCAAATCACCTCATTCTTTGGGGCACACGTGAGGAACACAAATGCAAACAAGCCTGAATGGTCCCCAGGACTATATACAACTGAAAACTCACACCCCAGAAGTGACTCGAACCCATACTCCCACAACTGGTATGTACAGGGACGCCTTAATACGCTTGACCATCACGACCGGACAAAAAGGAAGTGATAGCCGAGGCTATTTGAACCACTTCCCCGCCGGCACTCGGATGGTAATCTTGGGCATAGCATTTTATCAAATCACCTCATTCTTTGGGGCACACGTGAGGAACACAAATGCAAACAAGCCTGAATGGTCCCCAGGACTATATACAACTGAAAACTCACACCCCAGAAGTGACTCGAACCCATACTCCCACAACTGGTATGTACAGGGACGCCTTAATCCGCTTGACCATCACGACCGGACAAAAAGGAAGTGATAGCCGAGGCTATTTGAACCACTTCCCCGCCGGCACGCGGATGGTAATCTTGGGCATAGCATTTTATCAAATCACCTCATTCTTTGGGGCACACGTGAGGAACACAAATGCAAACAAGCCTGAATGGTCCCCAGGACTATATACACACTTCTGGGGTGTGAGTTTTCAGTTGTATATAGTCCTGGGGACCATTCAGGCTTGTTTGCATTTGTGTTCCTCACGTGTGCCCCAAAGAATGAGGTGATTTGATAAAATGCTATGCCCAAGATTACCATCCGAGTGCCGGCGGGGAAGTGGTTCAAATAGCCTCGGCTATCACTTCCTTTTTGTCCGGTCGTGATGGTCAAGCGGATTAAGGCGTCCCTGTACATACCAGTTGTGGGAGTATGGGTTCGAGTCACTTCTGGGGTGTGAGTTTTCAGTTGTATATAGTCCTGGGGACCATTCAGGCTTGTTTGCATTTGTGTTCCTCACGTGTGCCCCAAAGAATGAGGTGATTTGATAAAATGCTATGCCCAAGATTACCATCCGAGTGCCGGCGGGGAAGTGGTTCAAATAGCCTCGGCTATCACTTCCTTTTTGTCCGGTCGTGATGGTCAAGCGGATTAAGGCGTCCCTGTACATACCAGTTGTGGGAGTATGGGTTCGAGTCACTTCTGGGGTGTGAGTTTTCAGTTGTATATAGTCCTGGGGACCATTCAGGCTTGTTTGCATTTGTGTTCCTCACGTGTGCCCCAAAGAATGAGGTGATTTGATAAAATGCTATGCCCAAGATTACCATCCGAGTGCCGGCGGGGAAGTGGTTCAAATAGCCTCGGCTATCACTTCCTTTTTGTCCGGTCGTGATGGTCAAGCGGATTAAGGCGTCCCTGTACATACCAGTTGTGGGAGTATGGGTTCGAGTCACTTCTGGGGTGTGAGTTTTCAGTTGTATATAGTCCTGGGGACCATTCAGGCTTGTTTGCATTTGTGTTCCTCACGTGTGCCCCAAAGAATGAGGTGATTTGATAAAATGCTATGCCCAAGATTACCATCCGAGTGCCGGCGGGGAAGTGGTTCAAATAGCCTCGGCTATCACTTCCTTTTTGTCCGGTCGTGATGGTCAAGCGGATTAAGGCGTCCCTGTACATACCAGTTGTGGGAGTATGGGTTCGAGTCACTTCTGGGGTGTGAGTTTTCAGTTGTATATAGTCCTGGGGACCATTCAGGCTTGTTTGCATTTGTGTTCCTCACGTGTGCCCCAAAGAATGAGGTGATTTGATAAAATGCTATGCCCAAGATTACCATCCGAGTGCCGGCGGGGAAGTGGTTCAAATAGCCTCGGCTATCACTTCCTTTTTGTCCGGTCGTGATGGTCAAGCGGATTAAGGCGTCCCTGTACATACCAGTTGTGGGAGTATGGGTTCGAGTCACTTCTGGGGTGTGAGTTTTCAGTTGTATATAGTCCTGGGGACCATTCAGGCTTGTTTGCATTTGTGTTCCTCACGTGTGCCCCAAAGAATGAGGTGATTTGATAAAATGCTATGCCCAAGATTACCATCCGAGTGCCGGCGGGGAAGTGGTTCAAATAGCCTCGGCTATCACTTCCTTTTTGTCCGGTCGTGATGGTCAAGCGGATTAAGGCGTCCCTGTACATACCAGTTGTGGGAGTATGGGTTCGAGTCACTTCTGGGGTGTGAGTTTTCAGTTGTATATAGTCCTGGGGACCATTCAGGCTTGTTTGCATTTGTGTTCCTCACGTGTGCCCCAAAGAATGAGGTGATTTGATAAAATGCTATGCCCAAGATTACCATCCGAGTGCCGGCGGGGAAGTGGTTCAAATAGCCTCGGCTATCACTTCCTTTTTGTCCGGTCGTGATGGTCAAGCGGATTAAGGCGTCCCTGTACATACCAGTTGTGGGAGTATGGGTTCGAGTCACTTCTGGGGTGTGAGTTTTCAGTTATATATATATATATATATATATATATATATATATATATATATATATATATATTGCCTTTATATATACATATATATATATGTCGTACCTAATAGCCAGAATGCACTTCTCGGCCTACTATGCAAAGCCCGATTTGCCTAATAAGCCAAGTTTTCCTGAATTAATATATTTTCTCTAATGTTTTTCTTATGAAATGATAAAGCTACCCATTTCATTATGTATGAGGTCAATTTCTTTTTTATTGGAGTTAAAATTAACGTAGATATATGACCGAACCTAACCAACCCTACCTATCTTTATAGGCTAGGTTTGGTAGCCGAAAAGTTAGGTTAGGTTAAGTTAGGTAGGTTAGGTAGTCGAAAAACAATTAATTCATGAAAACTTGACTTACTAGGCAAATCGGGCCATGCATAGTAGGCTGAGAAGTGCGTTCTGGCTACTAGGCACGACATATATATATATATATATATATATATATATATATATATATATATATATGTCGTACCTAGTAGCCAGAACGCACTTCTCTGCCTACTTTGCAAGGCCCGATTTGCCTAATGAGCCAAGTTTTCCTGAATTAATATATTTTCTCTAATTTTTTCCTTACGAAATGATAAAGCTACCCATTTCATTATGTATGAGGTCAATTTTTTTTTATTGGAGTTAAAATTAGCGTAGATATATGACCGAACCTAACCAACCCTACCTAACCTAACCTAAACTATCTTTATAGGTTAGGTTAGGTTAGGTAGCCGAAAAAGTTAGGTTAGGTTAGGTTAGGTAGGTTAGGTAGTCGAAAAACAATTAATTCATGAAAACTTGGCTTATTAGGCAAACTGGGCCTTGCATAGTAGGCTGAGAAGTGCGTTCTGGCTACTAGGTACGACATATATATATATATATATATATATATATATATATATATATATATATATATATATATATATATATATATATATATATATATATATATATATATGTCGTACCTAGTAGCCAGAACGCACTTCTCAGCCTACTATGCAAGGCCCGATTTGCCTAATAAGCCAAGTTTTCATGAATTAATTGTTTTTCGACTACCTAACCTACCTAACCTAACCTAACCTAACTTTTTCGGCTACCTAACCAAACCTAACCTATAGAGATAGGTTAGGTTAGGTTAGGTAGGGTTGGTTAGGTTCGGTCATATATCTACGTTAATTTTAACTCCAATAAAAAAAAATTGACCTCATACATAATGAAATGGGTAGCTTTATCATTTCATAAGAAAAAAATTAGAAAAAATATATTAATTCAGAAAAATTTGGCTTATTAGGCAAATTGGGCCATGCATAGTAGGCCAAAAAGTGAGTTCTGGCTACTAGGTAGGACATATATATATATATATATATATATATATATGTCGTACCTAGTAGCCAGAACTCACTTCTCAGCCTACTATTCAAGGCCCAATTTGCCTAATAAGCCAAGTTTTCCTGAATTAATATATTTACTATAATTTTTTTCTTATGAAATGATAAAGCTACCCTTTTCACTATGTATGAGGTCAATTTTTTTTTATTGGAGTTAAAATTAACGTAGATATATGACCGAACCTAACCAACCCTACCTAACCTAACCTAACCTATATATATAAGTAAGGTTAGGTTAGGTAGCCAAAAAAAGCTAAGTTAGGTTAGGTTAGGTAGGTTAGGTAGACGAAAAAACATTAATTCATGAAAACTTGGCTTATTAGGCAAATCGGGCCTTGCATAGTAGGCTGAGAAGTGAGTTCTGGCTACTAGGTACGACATATATATATATATATATATATATATATATATATATATATATATATATATATATATATATATATATATATATATATATATATATATATATATATATATATATATATATATATATATATATATGTCGTACCTAGTAGCCAGAATGCACTTCTCAGCCTACTATGCAAGGCCCGATTTGCCTAATAAGCCAAGTTTTCCTGAATTAATAAATTTTCTCTAATTTTTTTCTTATGAAATGATAAAGATACCCATTTCATTATGTATCAGGTCAATTTTTTTTTATTGGAGTTAAAATAAACGTAGATATAGGACCGAACCTAACCAACCCTACCTAACCTAACCTGACCTATCTTTATAGGTTAGGTTAGGTTAGGTAGCCGAAAAAGTTAGGTTAGGTTAGGTTAGGTAGGTTAGGTAGTCGAAAAACAATTAATTCATGAAAACTTGGCTTATTAGGCAAATTGGGCCTTGCATAGTAGGCTGAGAAGTGCGTTCTGGCTACTAGGTACGACATATATATATATATATATATATATATATATATATATATATATATATATATATATATATATATATATATATATATATATATATATATATATATATATATATATATATATATATATATATATATATATATATATATATATATATATATATATATATATATATATATATAGATATTGTGACGATAATCTCTTTCAAGAGAGATTGAGCCTGCTCTTCCCTACATAATTACGTCAAAATACAAGATACGTTCACCAAGTATCGCCAAACGTTTTGCCCAGAGAGCAAATCGTACCCTGCACACACCTGGCCACCGCCGTAACCAGCTAACTGCTCATCCTCTGCCTGCCTGTTGCTGATTGGCTGGTGTCTAGTCGCACCTGCCCTCCACCACCTCCACAAGTCGACGTCTGGGCTGCAGTGCGCCAGTCTCGTCAGAATATCTCAGTGCTCCATGCAGTTGACATCTCTCGCTGGTAGACTAAGCCTTGGCTTTCGTGTACTAAGGGAGGTGGCAGCTCGAAGCCAGTATTCCAGCACTCATATTTTATTTTGCTATCACTGTAACTTACTTGTCTTAGCGTAACTTTTCATTTGCCAGTGATTATTCATGTTATTTGTTGACTTATCCTGCATATTTTTATGAGATTGCCTTTATTCATGTCTTGTTTTCTAGAGTAATTAAAATTTCATTGTTTATATACTTGTGTTTTGTGTGTCTTCCCATTACCTTACCACAGACGAAAGGGCAAACTTTTCTCTTTTTTTTTCGTGATATGACGAGGCCCTGCCCCTAGCTTTTGAAACAGCCGAACACCAACGCTTTACCGTCACATAACGTGGGGGCCTGTCCGGGAGCTTCACTCAGGTACTGGTGCCAAGTAGTAAATTTATGGTATGCGTATTTGGCTTTGGTAACGTAGCTTTTCACTATTTTAAATTTTCAATTTTATTTTCATATGGTGCTGTGTGTATTGTGCATTCCGAGAGTAGCATATGGTGAAGGTGAGACAACTCTGGATTACGTGGTGACTGTAGGCCTCAGCCATTCTCTTAATTGGTCATCTCTCCCTCTGTGTTATTGCTCGTGTTTACCATCTTTTGTCCCTAGGATATTTCTCATATTTTCGGCAGATCATCATATTGGTACCCTGGTACTGTGGTCTGTCCTCCGGTCAAGTGCACCTAATCTTCTGCAATCTGACAGTAGGAGGATAAAGAGGGCCATAGTTCCTCTCGAACGACCTTTAGTTGCTGAATTGGAACCTCAGCAGCAGTTCTCGTCACCAGTTGACACCTCGCACCCCTACACGTCGGTCAGAGATGATGATATTTACATTGGTAGGGAATTAGCCTTCTTTTTCAGAGCACAAAAGTTCGCTAATTCTGTAAGTATCATATTAATTTCAGTGGGAAAAACTTGCTTATGTCCTATAGAGACTCGGCAAGGTATGCCTACATTCTTGGACTATCAATTTTACTTTTGAGGCAATTAACTGTTTTATTTCTTTTAGAAACTCAGTTTCGCTTGTTTTGTAGGATTTTCTTGCCCTTATCCTCTTACATGAGTACCGGGTACAAGATTTCCTGCGACCTTGATTTATTAATCATTTATCATCTTGAAATTAACATTAATTGTTAAAGATTCCACAGGATAGGTACCAGTTGCCACGTTGTCCTGTTTCTGACATTCACCATATCACAACAGTATATTCGTTGTGCATTTATTTGCTAATTTCACCATGTTTCGTCTCCCAGCTTTCCGTACAGATCCAGCAGGTGAAATAGGGACTTTAAGTCGTGCCAAGAAAACTGAATTACAAACTCTTGCACATGAGTATCAACTAGAAGTTCCCTACCAAGCCAACAAAAATGAAATACATAACCTGTTACTGGATCATCTCTTAGAGGAAGGTAAGATAGACTCTGAAACTCACGAAACTTACTTTATTGCAGATAAAACTGATTTGACAACGATGAAACTCAAACTAGAGCTGGCCAAGATCGAACGCGAGCAGCAAAGGGAAGCAGCTGCCATGCAAAGAGAAGCCCTCGAGCAACAAAGGGAAGCAGCTGCCATACGAAAGGAAGAAAAGGAACGAGAAGCTGCCTTGAAGAAGGAAGAACAAGAACGAGAAGCTGCCTTGAGGAAAGAAGAACAAGAACGTGAGATTGCAATACTCCGTGAGCAGGAACGAGTACAGCTAGAAACAAAACAACGCCAATTGGAGATACAACACGAACATGACAAACAACAAGCAACTTTGGCTATGGAATGTCGTCAACGAGAATTCGCGTTGGAAACTTAACACCTCGCTCAACGCCAGCAAGCTACCGCCAATCTTCCCGTCAGTTTCAATATATCACATGCAAGTAAGTTAATGCCACCATTCGTAGAGACAGAAGTTGATGTGTTTTTCACCACCTTTGAAACCCTTGCTAATCAACTTACTTGGCCTGCCGACCAATGGGCAACCCTTCTCAGAGTACATCTTACAGGTAGAGCTGCAGTTACACTCAGTACTTTGGCGTCTGAGAATGACTACCAGACTCTGAAACAAGCAGTGTTGGAGGCTTACCTTCTCTCCGCCGAAAGTTATCGAAGGAAATTCCGTGACCACCTGAAGGCAAGTACCACTACCTTTCTCGAGTTTGCTAATACTAAAAGGAGATATTTTATGAAATGGCTGGAAGCAGCACATGTCTCTACCTTTGCAGAACTCGTCAACCTCATGCTAGTTGAAGAATTCTTGAGGCGTGTGCCGCCTCCTGTCCGTCTATATTTAGCAGATAAAGAAGAAACCGACTACCTAAAGTGTGCTAAGTCGGCTGACACTTACAGCCTCATCCACCGGCTGACACCAGAACCATCTTCCAGTAAGAAGTCGTGGTACAGTTACGAGAAAGTGAGTACCGATCAAGCTGGCTCGCAATTGTACTGTAAGTATTGTAGACTCTATGGACATACCATAGATAAATGTGGTAAGTCTCAATACAAAGGACACACCGAATCGCCAAAACCCAAACAGACTCCTCCTAAGTCCGGTAAGCCTGTGATGAATGTTGGTGTTCATGTTAATGATCTTTCTCTTTTCAGCAAACACCTGTATACTGGAACTGTCTCTACCAACGGCTCAAATCCGGAGGGACGTTTCAAACTGAAGATCTTGAGGGACACAGCGGCTCTTCAATCGATTATTTTAAAGTCGGCTGTGCCCAACATTGCCTACACCGGAGAAACTGTCTTCATCACTGACCTCACTGCTACCACTCCTTATCCTCTCGCCAGAGTCCACCTGGATTGTCCCTTCGCGACAGGAGAAGTCCAAGTCGCCATCAGGGAAAAGCCTTTTCCCATGCCTGGAGTGCAACTTCTCCTGGGCAACGATTTGGCAGAAGACCTGCAACCGACCAACCTGATCGTCATGGACAAACCCCAGGTGTGTACCTCTGTGATGGATAATCCCATTTTTGAGTATGTTCCAGCAAAGGTTCAAGAGAGTGATGAAGTTTCTCCTCCGGTTTTAGTGACCACCCGTGCACAAGCTGCACGACCACAGCCAGCTGACTCTACTGCTACCGCTGTCCCTCAAGACCCTCAGAAACTACCCCCGAATCTGACCAAGTTGGAGTTCCGTAAGTTACAGAGGGAAGATTTTACCTTGACACCATTATTTTTCCAGGCTGAGACTCAACCTGACAGTATTCCTGGGTTCTTCCTAGAGAACGAGTTGCTCTACCGCAGATATAGACCCAGTAAACTGAAGGAGGAGGACGATTGGGCCAACGTCGAACAACTAGTGATTCCTGCCAGCCTGCGGCCCACTATTCTACACCTGGCCCACGGAGCACTCTCCCACTACGGATTTAACATGACTTACCATGGAATCCGTCAAGACTACTACTGGCCAGGTATGGTAAATAGCGTCAAACAGTACGTCAAACAGTGTCATACATGTCAGATGGCAGGTAAACCGAACATCTCTATTCCCAGAGCACCACTGACTCCCATACAGGTGCCTGCGGAACCCTTCCACAGACTTATTATAGACTGTGTTGGTCCTTTACCTCGGACCAGTTCAGGTAACGCCTATATCTTAACCATCCTGTGTCCTACCGCCAGATTCCCCATAGCAGTTCCAGTAAAGAACATTACGGCTGCTACAGTTGTGAAACATTTATTGAAGATCTTCACCCAGTATGGATTTCCAAGGGAGGTTCAGAGCGACTGTGGCACCAACTTCACCAGTGATCTCTTCAAGAGGACACTAGAGGAGTTCAACATCAAACAGGTATTGTCCAGCCCCTATCATCCTGCTTCACAGGGTTCTCTTGAGCGTAGTCATCAGACTATTAAAGCACTCCTGAAGAAGTTTTGTAATGAAACCTCTAAGGATTGGGATAAGCAAATCGACCTAATAATGTGTATCTATAGAAGTCTTCCCAATGAGTCCCTAGGAGTATCTCCTTATGAGATGCTCTACGGACTTAAGTGCCGTACTCCTCTCAAGGCTTTCAAAGACTCTCTACGTGATGCCACCTTCAGTGAGCATCAGAATGTGCCCCAGTTTCTTCAAAACCTACAACACATTCTAGAGAGGGTCCGCAGTTTTACCCAAAATAATCTATTGAAAGCACAGGAGAGGATGAAGACTCATTACGACCAGACCAGCAAAGTAAGGAAATTTAAGCCGGGAGACTTCGTACTTGCTTATTTCCCTATCCCAGGTTCTCCTTTACAAAACAGGTTTTCAGGACCCTACCGCATCAAGGAGTGCAGAAACAACCATAACTACGTTCTAGAGACTCCAGATAGGAGGCGGAAGACCCAGTTGTGCCACGTCAACCTCCTGATGCTATATAACGGTACTCCTCCCACTGTCATGATAACCTACTCTTCCTTTAAAGAGCCATACATCCACAGTGAGACCTTCCCTGCTTCTCCTCCCGAAAGCACTGACAAGGAGTCAGCGCTTTCTAATTCGGAAATCCTAACTGATCTCCCCAACTATTTTCAGGACAATCATAGTGCACCTCTCATCAAGATCTTCAAACATCAGGAGTTGTTCCGAGATGACCCCCAAGAGTGTAATGTTACCCAGCACGACATCCAACTGCTCCCTGACACCCGGCCGATTCGTCAACCCTTCTACCGAATCAGCCCTAGCAAGAAGGAAGTCATGCGTGCTGAGGTGCAGTACCTCTTGGATCATGGACTGGCTACACCTTGTGAGTCCCCCTGGGCCTCACCCTGTATCTTGGTGCCAAAACCCCAAGGTAAGGTAGCACACCATTAATCATTTTAACCAGTCCCAAGCAACGGTATAATTGGACCATGCAGCAAACCGTTGCTTTCGAACAACTCAAATTCCTCCTCTGTTCTAATCCCATTCTCGCCTCGCCAGATATCACCAAGCCTTTCGTCCTTCATGTCGACGCCAGTGGTACCGGCATCGGTGGTGTCCTGATGCAGCAACGAGGCGAGGAGGTTCTACCTGTCAGCTACTACAGCTACAAGTTGAAACCCCACCAGAGGAACTACAGCACTATTGATAAGGAGCTACTCTCCATCGTCCTGAATCTCCAGCACTTTGCTCCATACCTACAAGGTGCCAGGTCTACCACCATCTTCTCAGACCACAATCCTCTCCGCTTCTTACAGCAAGCCCAATTCAATAACCAGCGTCTTCTACGATGGGCTTTATATCTGCAAGATTTCAACCTGGAGATCCGCTATATCAAGGGTTCTGACAACATCATAGCCGACGCCCTCTCCAGAGTCTATGAAGTAGAAGCAACTCCAACTATCACTCCACCACATGAAGACGTAACTTCTTCCAGAACCGCAGGGTTCGGGGGAGAGTTGTGACGATAATCTCTTTCAAGAGAGATTGAGCCTGCTCTTCCCTACATAATTACATCAAAATACAAGATACGTTCACCAAGTATCGCCAAACGTTTTGCCCAGAGAGCAAATCGTACCCTGCACACACCTGGCCACCGCCGTAACCAGCTAACTGCTCATCCTCTGCCTGCCTGCTGCTGATTGGCTGGTGTCTCGTCGCACCTGCCCTCCGCCACCTCCACAAGTCGACGTCTGGGCTGCAGTGCGCCAGTCTCGTCAGAATATCTCAGTGCTCCATGCAGTTGACATCTCTCGCTGGTAGACTAAGCCTTGGCTTTCATGTACTAAGGGAGGTGGCAGCTCGAAGCCAGTATTCCAGCACTCATATTTTATTTTGCTATCACTGTAACTTACTTGTCTTAGCGTAACTTTACATTTGCCAGTGATTATTCATGTTATTTGTTGACTTATCCTGCATATTTTTATGAGATTGCCTTTATTCATGTCTTGTTTTCTGGAGTAATTAAAATTTCATTGTTTATATACTTGTGTTTTGTGTGTCTTCCCATTACCTTACCACAGACGAAGGGGCAAACTTTTCTCTTTTTTTTCGTGATGTGACGAGGCCCTGCCCCTAGCTTTTGAAACAGTCGAACACCAACGCTTTACCAACACAATATATATATATATATATATATATATATATATATATATATATATATATATATATATATATATATATATAATATGTCTAATATGTCTATATATATATATATATATAATATGACATATATATATGTCTTGGGCACTAGTCCAACTTCAGAGGAATTCGAAGAAGTGTTTGACTTGCAACAATGATCGAACCCGTCTGTGACATTCATCAATGTTTCCCATTGTTGTGTTCTTCAAGAGATCCATAACCTTTAAGTACCTTTTTGCATTATTATTTTTGTATCAACCCATGTATATCTTGTAACCATCAAATGCATAATAAAGCACAAAAAATATTCAAGGAAGGGGGTGGTAGGAGAAAAGCACACAGAAACTGTATTGGAGGGGATCTAAACATTCCCTCTAATGCGTTATGCGTGGTTTCCTCCGAGGCTATGGGTCCCCCTTCTTCCAGCTAGAGGTGGTACTCCCTTCCTTATTATATATATAAATATATATATATATATATATATATATATATATAAATATATATATGTATATATATATATATATATATATATATATATATATATATATATATATATATATATATATATATGTCGTACCTAGTAGCCAGAACTCACTTCTCAGCCTACTATTCAAGGCCCGATTTGCCTAATAAGCCAAGTTTTCCTGAATTAATATATTTACTATAATTTTTTTCTTATGAAATGATAAAGCAACCCTTTTCTCTATGTATGAGGTCAATTTTTTTTTATTGGAGTTAAAATTAACGTAGATATATGACCGAACCTAACCAACCCTACCTAACCTAACCTAACCTATATTTATAGGTAAGGTTAAGTTAGGTAGCCAAAAAAAGCTAGGTTAGGTTAGGTTAGGTAGGTTAGGTAGACGAAAAAACATTAATTCATGAAAACTTGGCTTATTAGGCAAATCGGGCCTTGAATAGTAGGCTGAGAAGTGCGTTCTGGCTATTAGGTACGACATATATATATATATATATATGTCGTACCTAGTAGCCAGAACTCACTTCTCAGCCTACTATGCAAGGCCCGATTTGCCTAATAAGCCAAGTTTTCATGAATTAATGTTTTTTCGTCTACCTAACCTACCTAACCTAACCTAACCTAGCTTTTTTGGCTACCTAACCTAACCTTACCTATATATATAGGTTAGGTTAGGTTAGGTAGGGTTGGTTAGGTTCGGTCATATATCTACGTTAATTTTAACTCCAATAAAAAAAAATTGACCTCATACATAGTGAAAAGGGTAGCTTTATCATTTCATAAGAAAAAATTTTTAGTAAATACATTAATTCAGGAAAACTTGGCTTATTAGGCAAATCGGGCCTTGAATAGTAGGCTGAGAAGTGAGTTCTGGCTACTAGGTACGACATATATATATATATATATATATATATATATATATATATATATATATATATATATATATATATATATATATAAATATGTTTTACCTAGTAGCCAGAACGTCGTACTCGGCCTGCTATGCAAGGCCCGATTTGCCTAATAAGCCAAGTTTTCCTGAATTATTATATTTTCTGTAATTTTTTTCTTATGAGATGATAAAGCTACCCATTTCATTATGTATGAGGTCAATTTTATTTTATTGGAGTTAAAATTAACGTAGATATATGACCGAACCTAACGAACCCTACCTAACTTAACCTAACCTATCTTTATAGGTTAGGTTAGGTTAGGTAGCAGAAAAAGTTAGGTTAGGTTACGTTAGGTAGGTTACGTAGTCGAAAAACAATTAATTCGTGAAAACTTGGCTTATTAGGCAAATCGGGCCTTGCATAGTAGGCCGAGAAGTGCGTTCTGGCTACTAGGTACGACATATATATATATAGTATATATATATATATATATATATATATATATATATATATATATATATATATATATATATATATATATACATATATATATATATATATATATATATATATATATATATATATATATATATATATATATATATATATATATATATATATATATATATATATACAACTTTAGAACACTTTCCCACCAGGAGACTCGAACCCTAGCCAGCACAGAAGCCTTCCAGCAACTGCCATAACAGGTACGCTTTAACCCGCTCCACCACCTGCTCAGACCCTTAAAAGAGATGGTAATTTCGGAGTATTTATACACTCCAAAGATATACCACCTCCCAAGAGCACTAGAGCAAGTGAGGGGTCATTTTTACGTTTTTTCATCCAGTCCCTGTTAATATGGGAGAACACTGTGTCTATGCTTAAGGCACAACTCTCCTAAACACGAAAGTGAAGTATACAACTATAGAACACTTTCCCACCAGGAGACTCGAACCCTAGCCAGCACAGAAGCCTTCCAGCAACTGGCATAACAGGTACACCTTAGCCCGCTCCACCACCTGCTCAGACCCTTAAAAGAGATGGTAATTTCGGAGTATTTATACACTCCAAAGATATACCACCTCCCAAGAGCACTAGAGCAAGTGAGGGGTCATTTTTACGTTTTTTTCATCCAGTCCCTGTTAATATGGGAGAGCACTGTGTCTATGCTTAAGGCACAACTCTCCTAAACACGAGAGTGAAGTATACAACTTTAGAACACTTTCCCACCAGGAGACTCGAACCCTAGCCAGCACAGAAGCCTTCCAGCAACTGGCATAACAGGTACGCCTTAACCCGCTCCACCACCTGCTCAGACCCTTAAAAGAGATGGTAATTTTGGAGTATTTATACACTCCAAAGATATACCACCTCCCAAGAGCACTAGAGCAAGTGAGGGGTCATTTTCACGTTTTTCATCCAGTCCCTGTTAATATGGGAGAACACTGTGTCTATGCTTAAGGCACAACTCTCCAAAACATGAGAGTGAAGTATACAACTTTAGAACACTTTCCCACCAGGAGACTCGAACCCTAGCCAGCACAGAAACCTTCCAGCAACTGGCATAACAGGTACGCCTTAACCCGCTCCACCACCTGCTCAGACCCTTAAAAGAGATGGTAATTTCGGAGTATTTATACACTCCAAAGATATACCACCTCCCAAGAGCACTAGAGCAAGTGAGGGGTCATTTTTACGTTTTTTCATCCAGTCCCTGTTAATATGGGAGAACACTGTGTCTATTCTTAAGGCACAACTCTCCTAAACACGAGAGTGAAGTATACAACTTTAGAACACTTTCCCACCAGGAGACTCGAACCCTAGCCAGCACAGAAGCCTTCCAGCAACTGGCATAACAGGTACGCCTTAACCCGCTCCACCACCTGCTCAGACCCTTAAAAGAGATGGTAATTTCGGAGTATTTATACACTCCAAAGATATACCATTTTCCAAGAGCACTAGAGCAAGTGAGGGGTCATTTTTACGTTTTTTCATCCAGTCCCTGTTAATATGGGAGAACACTGTGTCTATGCTTAAGGCACAACTCTCCTAAACACGAGAGTAAAGTATACAACTTTAGAACACTTTCCCACCAGGAGACTCGAACCCTAGCCAGCACAGAAGCCTTCCAGCAACTGGCATAACAGGTACGCCTTAACCCGCTCCACCACCTGCTCAGACCCTTAAAAGAGATGGTAATTTCGGAGTATTTATACACTCCAAAGATATACCACCTCCCAAGAGCACTAGAGCAAGTGAGGTGGCATTTTTACGTTTTTTCATCCAGTCCCTGTTAATATGGGAGAACACTGTGTCTATGCTTAAGGCACAACTCTCCTAAACACGAGAGTGAAGTATACAACTTTAGAACACTTTCCCACCAGGAGACTCGAACCCTAGCCAGCACAGAAGCCTTCCAACAACTGGCATATCAGGTACGCCTTAACCCGCTCCACCACCTGCTCAGACCCTTAAAAGAGATGGTAATTTCGGAGTATTTATACACTCCAATGATATACCACCTCCCAAGAGCACTAGAGCAAATGAGGGGTCATTTTTACGTTTTTTCATCCAGTCCCTGTTAATATGGGAGAACACTGTGTCTATGCTTAAGGCACAACTCTCCTAAACACGAGAATGAAGTATACAACTTTAGAACACTTTCCCACCAGGAGACTCGAACCCTAGCCAACACAGAAGCCTTCCAGCAACTGGCATAACAGGTACGCCTTAACCAGCTCCACCACCTGCTCAGACCCTTAAAAGAGATGGTAATTTCGGAGTATTTATACACTCCAAAGATATACCACCTCCCAAGAGCACTAGAGCAAGTGAGGGGTCATTTTTATGTGTTTTCATCCAGTCCCTGTTAATATGGGAGAACACTGTGTCTATGCTTAAGGCACAACTCTCCTAAACACGAGTGTTTAGGAGAGTGCTCTTGGGAGGTGGTATATCTTTGGAGTGTATAAATACTCCGAAATTACCATCTCTTTTAAGGGTCTGAGCAGGTGGTGGAGCGGGTTAAGGCGTACCTGTTATGCCAGTTGCTGGAAGGCTTCTGTGCTGGCTAGGGTTCGAGTCTCCTGGTGTAAAAGTAGTACAATTGTAATTGTACTACTTTCCTGTGCTTTGTTTAGAATATTTATAATTAAGTTATATTTTGAATCCAAATCGAAATCCTCCTTAACATCACACATCGCAGGGTTCACGTCTTGCTCCAAGACCGGCCCTCCCACCCCAATACCCAAGACTTTCCAATCTATTTGACTCAAAAATTTTCTTAGGATATTAAAATTAGCTTTACGAAAATCTGGCACTTTAACAGAATTTTCTCCTGCACATCTATTCCACTCTATGCTAAATCTGATTACTTTGTTATCACTGTTCCCTAGTTCACTACTGATATCTGTCATTAATCTGTGTTTCCTTGTTTGTAAACACTAAATCTAAAGTATTATTTTCCCCCGTTGGTTCCTTAATGTGTTTTGTAAGAAAACAATCGTCAATTAATTCTATAAAATCTTTTGCTTTTTTACTCCCTGTTCTGTTAATCCAATTTATTCCACTAAAAATAAAGTCACCCAAGACACAAATACTTTTAGAGCTAGATGCTCTAGATATTTCATTCCGTAGATGCTCTAGATATTCATCAAATAGATGCTCTAGATATTTCATCCCATAGATGCTTTGCTTCCATTCTGTCTAAATTTGGTGGCCTATATATAACTCCAATTATAAGATTATTTGCTTTTTCTTTTAATTTTATCAAAATAGCTTCTGTGTGTGGCTCAGTTTTGATTCCCTCTTTGAGACTACGTGTCAAATTGTCCCTAACATATATGGCTTCTCCCTCTTCTCGTCTAATATATCTATCTCTGTGAAATAGTTTAAATCCATTTATTTGATATTCAGCTAATAGGTCTCTATTTTCTACTTTCATTCACGTTTCGGTAAGTGCAATAATATCATTTTTTTCTGTACAAACAAGAGCATTTAGTTCGCTTATTTTGTTTCTTAGACTTCTACTGTTAGTGTAATATACCCTAAGTGTATTGTTATTTTGAGGCCCTACTCTTTCCCTGATCATTTTGCCAATTTCTTTCTCCCACAAACACATGCTTTTATTACCAACTTCCTCGATATCAATTCCCATACCAATATCTGCTAACAGTTTAAACCCAAACAAACGCCTCCAACCACTGGTTTCAACAAGTTCGCATCAACAACCTCAGCCCTCGATTGAAGCACCCCATCCCGAGCATACATTTCATTTCTTCCATAGAAGTGTTCCCAGTTATCTATGAAAGATATTGCATTTGATTTGCAATATCTTTCCAGTCGGCTATCGACACCAAGTGCCCTTGACATCCTTTCATTTCCCACTCCCTTTCTTGGAAGGATGCCACATATGACCGGGATTCCTCCCTTGCTCTTATCTAATTGTATGGGTGTTTTATACCTCTCAATCAGTTCCTCACTCCTAACTCGACCAACAACATTTCCTCTGTTGCTAATACAAATAATGGGATTATTCCCATTTCCAGCTATAATATCATTCATGTTGTTTATAATATCACCAATTCCAGCTCCGGGATAGCAAAATCTTAACCTGTTCCCCCAATTTCTAGCACAAAACGTTTTGTCTAAGTACCTCACCTGGGAATCTCCCACAACCAAAATTCGCTTAGGTGCCTCCTTAACTTTCTTAGCACCTTGAGGGGCCTGTGCTTCGTTGCTCTTCTTTGATTTCCTTTTCGAGTGAACTGCAGGCTCACCACAGTATTCGTCTCCCACCACGGCAAATGAATTTGTAGTCCTTAGGGCGTCTGTAGGCAGCCTTTTCAAGGTCTTTTTAAGACCTTTGTCCTTTACGACTTTCCACGACGAGGTCTTTTTAATATTGGCCTCCTCCTTCAATTCTTCTTGATGTTGTTTCAGCTGCCGTACCTCCTCCCATAGGGAATCCATCTCTGCTCTCAGAATTCTACTAGATTCATCAGTTCCTTCACTAATCCTTCCATTATTGCTATAATAATATTACTACGGTTATTATTACCTATTATTACTATGTTATTCAAGATGAAGATTCATGGTACTTGCAGTTATTGATTCAAGTAACTTTCCCACAATCGACGTTAAGATAATTTGCCGATAGTTGGACGCAAGTGATCTATCTTCTTTCTTGAAAATTGGTACCAAATTAGCAACTTTAGACAACTCTGGAACTCTGCCTGACCCTAATAATTTATTAAATATGGTAGACAATGTTCGCAATGTTCTTTTTGCACTCGTTAGACATACTGGTAAGTGTACTCGAATATGTGAAAGTTGTGGGTCAATATGTGTTTAAATCCAGTCACAAAAAAATACCCCCCTCCCCCCCACAAAAATATATAGATACGTTAAAGACAGCCTTGATGATACCTTGAGACAGTTTCAGGGCTTAGGGTCCTCGCGGCCCAGTCCCCGACCAGGCATCCTCTTTGCTGGACTGGTCAACCATAGAGTTTGAAACCTGAAAATAAATCGGCCAAAACAAATAAATGTCACTACTTCTGCCACCTGTGGCTGATTAACATGTTGACCAATTTCGTTCCAACTTCCCATGCTTAGTGCCGGATATGCATTCTCCAAGATGTAGAAGTCACAACAACATCCGCATAAAAAACAAAGGAAAAAAATGTAGTTGTCAACTTTCTGACAAAGGGACATAACAAATATTGCAATTGAGCAATGTATTTATATGATATATAATAAAATACTGTGTTACGACCCTGGGTTCATCAGTGGAAACCAGAGGTCAAATTGAGCTAAATAAATTACTTTATATTATTTGATGCGCTTGTCGACGCATTTCTGTTTGTATTTTCCTTGCCAGACGTAAGACGAATCTTGTTTCTCACAGAGAAGTTAAAGACTGAGCTTGTGGTTGATTATTAATTAATAAAATAGGCATCAACTATGTTTACAAATGATTAGAAAGTATTAGTAAAGTAGATCTGAGTAAACGCGGATATAGGGCTGCTGTACGATTAGCTGAGTATTCGGCCGGCAGCGAGTCAGCTGGAGTAAGCTGAGACTGGAGGCTGGCTTCCTTCTCTGGTTGGCGTCGTGGTGTAAACATCTCTACTGTGTTGCTCTGCGTCCCTCTCCCCTTCCTCCTACTTCTCTCCCTTACCTTATCCTGTGTCTAGTTTGCCAAGATAAGTAATGTGCTGTATTCTGGTTTTCTGGCATAAGTGTGTATTAACTAATTCGGGGATCACTAGTGTTTATATTGTTAAGTAACTCTAAGGGGGGTCCCAGTGGAACCATGTGGGCTCCAGTAGTACCAGTAAGCTACCTAGAGTCCTTGCTAGTGTCCCTTGCCTAGTAGACTTTACCCTAGCTTGTGCTAATTGTAAAACCTTGTGTCCTGCCTATGTGGACCAAGGTAGTTAACGTAAGATAGTGTGGTAAAGATATTATTGTTATTGTTGTGAATGTATGTGGGGGGTTGTTGAGAGGGTTTAATAAATAAGTTAGATTTAAAGGAATATCCATTCTTCCTGTGTAGGAGATCAATGATCTACCTCTAGGCTGACATGTTCAGGAAGCCACTATAAGTATTACTGTTTTATATTTTTATTGGGGGCCGGGCCGTTATGATCTCCCTTAATGGTGATACCTCCTGATTCTAACTGCTGACCCTTCTCCATAATAATACTAGATCCCCCATAGTAGCCAACATTTTATAACATACGGCATAATAACATACTCATTATTATGGGAGAAATCTGGACCTCCCATAATACCAGCTGAATACCAACTTTGGAGACCTTCCTTATTACTGGTTTTCTTCTTTGTGCATCTGAGATGTGCTTGCATTTCTTTATTCCTAATTGCCAGTAAATAGGAAATGTTATCGTTAATATCAGTACTGGTTGCCGCCTGTCGTGCACGCATTTATTTAAAAAAATCAATTCTTAACACATTCCGATGAAATTTTCACTACGTTGATACCAAATAACGGGAGATTTATGTAGATTTTTTCACTATATTTCACTATATTTTGGAAAAATCTCCAGTCGCCAGGCCTCTTAAGTTACTCTTTAGTAAATACAGAGATAAAATATTTTTTAAAAATTCTACTCATCTCTTCGCCATTATCAGTTATCTGACTTGTCTCCGTTTTTTATGGACCTATCCTTTCCCTAATCTTTGTTTGATATAATTGAAAAAACCTTAGGCTTTGTCTTTGCTTTCCCTGCTATGAGAACTTCATAGTTTATTTTTGACCGCATTTCTTGTTTTAACATTTCTAACCAGTAGGACGAATTCTTGTTCTGAACCGTCTTCCCCATTCTTAATCCTTTTGTACCAAGCTCTCTTCCTACCTATAAGGTTCTTCATATCCTTTGTTATCCACTTCGGGTCCTTATTATTATTCGATCTAATCAAATTTGCATGGTATACTACGTTTCTGTGCTAGGCGTAGAATATTTTTAAATAAGTTAAATTTTGAATCCACATCGAAATTCCTTCCTACATCACCCATCGCTAGGTTCACGTCTCACTCTATGACCGGTCCACCCTTCTTGCCCAGGACTTTCCAATCTATTTCACCCAAACAATTTCTCAGGCCATTAAAATCAGATAGAGAGAACATCCTTTCCTTACTCAACTTTCTGACTATGGAAAATCATTATCAAGAGGAACAGAAAGTCGACATCACGACTAAGCATCTTACAGGAGGGATGCAGTCGTTGCCTTTCAATGATGTCCTGAGATTGACATCAGATAAGGAAGAGAAGGGAAGAGTGATGGAGATAAGGAAGAGAAGGCCAAACGATGTTGTTGTTATAGATTCAGCTACTGGGAACAAAAATATTCAAGTAGCACGGACTATGGTGAGCCCGTAGTGGACTTACCTCGCACAGGAGCCGGCCTGTAACTGAGGTGGATGGCCAAACGACACGGAGACTTTTTATTAGATCGACGGCAAGAGGACAGAGACTACAGAGAGGTCTCAGTTTTTTTCTTTCTTCCTCTCTGCTTTCACACAACTTGATAATGGTCTAGGACATACCGAAATGTCGTCTTCTGCATTGTGTTTTGATCATCACTGGAAACCTTAAAATATATTTTTTATAAAGCAAAGAGTTAGGGAAGACATGACTGAAGTAAACAGGTGGATGAATGGGCATAAACACAACACACCATAAACACAACACACCGCCCTACGGTGCCGCAAGTCTCCCTACAACACACTCCTCTGTTTTAGTCACCGTTCCTCTATCTACAGCACAACGCAACAAGCACCTTGGTAGCTCCGATCATCCACAATATAAACGCGTCCACCAACATCTGTACTGGTGCAGCCATCGGGAGGACAAACCCTTCATGCAAACTGCACCTACTATCAACAAGAAAAAGAAGAATGGCATGAAAAGGGGATATTACTTATGTATAATATATATCAACACACAATAGAAAAGAAAATAAGAGATATAAATTTGATAAGTTTAGAATGAGGAAAGATGTGGGTAAATGCTGGTTCGGTAACAGGGATGTGAAACTATTATGCTACTGTGTAGCATAATAGATGAGGGATCCTTTGATTATTTCAAGCTTAAGCTTGACTTACGTTAATAAATACCAAACCCCGCCTCATACAATAAAGACACAACAGCGTTCTATCCGTACTGGACTATTATCAATCTGTGCAATAATAGAGAGGTTGATATATTGATGAAAATTAAGCCACCCAAGAGGTGGCACGGGCATGAATATTCCGTAAGTGGAAGATTTTTTTTGAGTGTTGTTCGACATGTGATGTTTTGGTCGTGAAAGAACGTCTAAGGACGTTGGTTGCTTCATGTTTGAAGAGACAGTGATGTAGTGACTTTTCTGTGACTGTTTGGCACATGATGCATTCCCTTTCTCTGGGTTCATCAATTTCTCAGTTGCATCTGTAATCTAGACATAGTCTATGTAACCGAACTTCTATTTCCCTGTGGATTCCTTTGTGAATACTTAACCTGTCCAAAGATGGCCTGAGGATATCATATTGCAGAAGACGAACGTTCTGCTACTCTATCGTAGATGGGGTTGGTTGAGGTGTGCAAGTTTTTTATGATTTTTTTTTATGTTCCCTGAGTTAGATTATTTTGTGATATCACTGGATGAGAGGAAATGACGAACCAGCGAGACTCGACCTGGTCTTCACCCTGAACGAATCTGACATAAGAGAAATCGGGTTTGAAGCCCCAGTAGGAATGAGCGACCACAGTGTATTGGTGTTTGAGTACCTGATTGTAGAAGGGTTATTGAACTCGAGGAGGGATACCAAAACCAAAAGGTTAGCATACCGAAAGGGAAACTTTGAGGAGATAAGAAAATTCCTAACAGATATAGCATGGGAAACAGAGCTCAGGGAAAAGACGGCCCAAGATATGATGGATTACATCACGCAAAAATGCAAGGACGCAGCAAACAAGTTTGTCCCAGCCCAAAAGGAAAACAGTGAAATGAAGATGAGAAACCCATGGTTTAATCAGAGATGTAGGCTAGCTAAGCAGCAAAGTAAAAGGGCATGGAGAAACTATAGGAATAACAGGACATTGGGGAGCAGAGAAATATACCAGAATGCCAGGAATGAATATGTCAGGATGAGAAGACAGGCAGAAAGACAATACGAAAATGACATCGCAAGCAAGGCAAAGACTCAGTCTAAATTGCCACATCAGGAGAAAAACAACTGTAAAGGAACAGGTTATGAAATTAAGGATAGGGGCAGAAGGATTCACTACAAATGACAAGGAAGTGTGTGAGGAACTGAATAAGACATTCCAAGAGGTCTTCACCTTAGAGCAAGGAGAAATCCCAGAGATAAGAGAGGGAATAGCTAACCAGGAACCACTGGAAGAGTTTGAGATTACCAGCGGGGAAGTAAGGAAGTGTTTACTAGAGTTGGATGTGACAAAGGCTATAGGCCCAGATGGAATCTCCCCTTGGATACTAAAGGAAGGAACAGAAGAACTGTGCCTCCCACTCTCCATAGTGTATAACAAATCACTGGCAACAGGGGAACTGCCAGAAATTTGGAAAGCAGCTAACGTAGTCCCGATATACAAGAAAGGGGATAGACAGGAGGCACTGAATTACAGGCCAGTGTCCCTAACCTGCATACCATGCAAGCTGATGGAAAAGATTTTTCGAAGAAAGCTAGCGAAGCACCTGGAGCGAAAGAACTTTGTAACACAGCATCTACATGGATTCAGGGATGGCAGGTCCTGCCTCACAGGGTTTCTTGAATTCTACGACCAGGCAACAAAAATAAGGCAAGAAAGAGAAGGGTGGGCAGACTGCATATTTTTGGATTGTCAGAAAGCCTTTGATACAGTGCCACACAAGAGGCTAGTGAAAAAGCTGGAGATGCAGGCTGGAGTGAAAGGGAAGGTACTCCATTGGATACAGGAGTACCTAAGCAACAGGAGACAACGAGTCAGTGTGAGGGGTCAGGTCTCAGATTGGCGAGACGTTACGAGTGGAGTCTCGCAGGGGTCAGTCCTTGGGCCTATACCGTTTCTGATATATGTAAATGATCTTCCAGAGGGTATAGAATCGTTTCTCTCAATGTTTGCCGATGATGCAAAAATTATGAGGAGGATTGAAACTGAGGACGATAGTAGGAGGCTACAAGATGACCTAGACAGACTGAGTGAATGGTCCAACAAATGGCTGTTGAAGTTCAACCCGAGTAAATGCAAAGTAATGAAACTAGGCAGTGAAAATAGGAGGCCAGACACAGGATACAGAATAAGAGGTGAAGTACTTAATGAAACGAACAGAGAGAAAGATCTAGGAGTTGATATCACACCAAACCTGTCTCCTGAAGCCCACATAAAAAGAATAACGTCTGCGGCATATGCGAGGCTGGCTAACATCAGAACAGCGTTCAGGAACCTGTGTAAGGAATCATTCAGAATCTTGTACACCACATATGTAAGACCAATCCTGGAGTATGCGGCCCCAGCATGGAGCCCGTACCTTGTCAAGCACAAGACGAAGCTGGAAAAAGTCCAAAGGTATGCCACTAGACTAGTCCCAGAACTAAGAGGCATGAGTTACGAGGAAAGGCTGCTGGAAATGCACCTTACGACACTGGAAGACAGAAGAGTAAGGGGAGACATGATCACAACCTACAAAATCCTCAGAGGAATCGACCGGGTAAACAAGGATAAACTATTCAACACTGGTGGGACGCGAACAAGGGGACACATGTGGAAACTGAGTACCCACATTAGCCACAGAGACGTTAGAAGGAACTTTTTCAGTGTCAGAGTAGTTAACGGATGGAATGTATTAGGCAGTGATGTGGTGGAGGCTGACTCCATACACAGTTTTAAATGTAGATTTGATAGAGCCCAGTAGGCTCAGGAATCTGTACACCAGTTGATTGACAGTTGAGAGGCGGGACCAAAGAGCCAGAGCTCAACCCCCGCAAGCACAACTAGGTGAGTACACACACACACACACCAGGCTACGGGGCCTCGTAGCCTGGTGGATAGCGCGCAGGGCTCGTAATTCTGTGGCGCGGGTTCGTTTCCCGCACGAGGCAGAAACAAATGGTCAAAGTTTCTTTCACCCTGAATGCCCCTGTTACCTAGCAGCAAATAGGTACCTGGGAGTTAGTCAGCTGTCACGGGCTGCTTCCTGTGTGTGTGTGTGTGTGTGTGTGGTGTGGGAGAAAAAAAATAAAAAAAAAGTAGTTAGTAAACAGTTGATTGACAGTTGAGAGGTGGGCCGAAAGAGCAAAGTTCAACCCCCACAAGCACAACTAGGTGAATACACACACACACACGAGGCACACATACGAGGAAGGCACACAAACATTCATACCAAAACAGAGATACAGGGCCAGAAAACAGGATTGGTTCAACAGAAATTGTGAGAGGGCCAGAGACCAAAAGACACAAAAATGGAATCAGTATATTAAGAGGCCAAACTCCCAAACATACCAGCGATACAAAGTTGCGAGAAACAACTATATGGCAGTAAGGAGAGAGGCAGAAAGAAATTTTGAAAAAGGGATAGCGGATAAATGTAAAACAGAACCGGGCCTATTCTACAAACTCATAAACAACAAATTGCAGGTAAAGGATAATATCCAGAGGTTGAAAATTGGAAACAGATTCACGGGAAAGGAAAAGGAAATGTGTGAAACATTAAATGAAAAGTTCCAAAGTGTGTTTGTACAAAATTAAATCTTCAGAGAACCAGACACAATAAGAATTCCAGAGAACATCATAGAGCGTATAGAGGTGTCTAGAGATGAAGTGGAAAATATGCTAAAGGAGCTCAGTAAGAACAAAGCAGTTGGCCCAGATGGAGTTTCACCATGGGTTCTGAGAGAATGTGCATCCGATCTCAGCATTCCACTTCACCAGATCTTTCAAGGCATCCCTGTGTACAGGAATCGTAGCAGACGTGTGGAAACAGACTAACATAGTTCCAATCTACAAAAGTGGCAGCAGGGAAGACCCCCTCAATTATAGACCTGTATCATTGACAAGTGTAATAGTGAAAGTATTGGAAAACTAATCAAAACTAAATGGGTAGAACACCTGGAGAGAAATTATATAATATCAGACAGACAGTATCGTTTTCGATCTGGAAGATCCTGTGTATCGAATTTACTCAGTTTCTATGATCGAGCCACAGAGATATTACAGGAAAGAGATGGTTGGGTTGACTGCATCTATCTGGACCTAAAAAAGGCTTTCGACAGAGTTCTACATAAGAGGTTGTTCTGGAAACTGGAAAATATTGGAGGGGGTGACAGGTAAGCTTCTAACATGGATGAAAAATTTTCTGACTGATTGAAAAATGAGGGCAGTAATCAGAGGCAATGTATCGGACTGGAGAAATGTCACAAGCGGAGTACCACAGGGTTCAGTTCTTGCACCAGTAATGTTTATTGTCCACATAAATGATCTACCAGTTGGTATACAGAATTATATGAACATGTTTGCTGATGATGCTAAGATAATAGGAAGGATAAGAAACTTAGATGACTGTCATGCCCTTCAAGATGACCTGGACAAAATAAGTATATGGAGCAACACTTGGCAAATGGAATTTAATGTTAATAAATGCCATGTTATGGAATGCTGAATAGGGGAACATAGACCCCACACAACCTATATATTATGTGAGAAATCTCTAAAGAATTCTGATAAAGAAAGAGATCTAGGGGGTGGTTCTAGATAGAAAACTATCACCTGAGGACCACATAAAGAACGTTGTGCGAGGAGCCTATGCCACGCTTTCTAACTTCAGAATTGCTTTTAAATACATGGATAGCGATATACTAAAGAAATTGTTCACAACTCTTGTTAGGCCAAAGCTAGAATATGCAGCGGTTGTGTGGTGCCCATATCTTAAGAAGCACATCAACAAACTGGAAAAGGTGCAAAGACATGCTACTAAGTGGCTCCCAGAACTGAAGGGCAAGAGCTACGAGGAGAGGTTAGAGGCATTAAATATGCCAAAACTGGAAGACAGAAGAAAAAGAGGTGATATGATCACTACGTACAAAATAGTAACAGGAATTGATAAAATCGATAGGGAAGATTTCCTGAGACCTGGAACTTCAAGAACAAGAGGTCATAGATTTAAACTAGCTAAACAAAGATGTCGAAGAAATATAAGAAAATTCACTTTCGCAAACAGAGTGATAGACGGTTGGAACAAGTTAGGTGAGAAGGCGGTGGAGGCCAAGACCGTCAGTAGTTTCAAAGCGTTATATGACAAAGAGTGCTGGGAAGACGGGACACCACGAGCGTAGCTCTCATCCTATAACAACACTTAGGTAATTACACACACACACACACACACACACACACACACACACACACACACACACACACACACACACACACACACACACACACACACACAAAAGCTAATCAAAACTAAATGGGTAGAACACCTGGAGAGAAATGATATAATATCAGACAGACAGTATGGTTTTCGATCTGGAAGATCCTGTGTATTGAATTTACTCAGTTTCTATGATCGAGCCACAGAGATATTACAGGAAAGAGATGGCTGGGTTGACTGCATCTATCTGGACCTAAAAAAGGCTTTCGACAGAGTTCCACATAAGAGGTTGTTCTGGAAACTGGCAAATATTGGAGGGGTGACAGGTAAGCTTCTATCATGGATGAAAAATTTTCTGACTGATAGAAAAATGAGGGCAGTAATCAGAGGCAATGTATCGGAATGGAGAAATGTCACAAGTGGAGTATCACAGGGTTCAGTTCTTGCACCAGTGATGTTTATTGTGTACATAAATGATCTACCAGTTGGTATACAGAATTATATGAACATGTTTGCTGATGATGCTAAGATAATAGGAAGGATAAGAAATTTAGATGATTGTCATGCCCTCCAAGAAGACCTGGACAAAATAAGTATATGGAGCACCACTTGGCAAATGAAATTTAATGTTAATAAATGTCATGTTATGGAATGTGGAATAGGAGAACATAGACCCCACACAACCTATATATTATGTGAGAAATCTTTAAAGAATTCTGATAAAGAAAGATATCTAGGAGTGGTTCTAGATAGAAAACTATCACCTGAGGACCACATAAAGAATATTGTGCAAGGAGCCTATGCAATGCTTTCTAACTTCAGAATTGCATTTAAATACATGGATGGCGATATACTAAAGAAATTGTTCATGACTTTTGTTAGGCCAAAGCTAGATTATGCAGCTGTTGTGTGGTGCCCATATCTTAAGAAGCACATCAACAAACTGGAAAAGGTGCAAAGACATGCTACTAAGTGGCTCCCAGAACTGAAGGGCAAGAGCTACGAGGAGAGGTTAGAAGCATTAAATATGCCAAAACTAGAAGACAGAAGAAAAAGAGGTGATATGATCACTACGTACAAAATAGTAACAGGAATTGATAAAATCGACAGGGAAGACTTCCTGAGACCTGGAACTTCAAGAACAAGAGGTCATAGATTTAAACTAGCTAAACACAGATGCCGAAGAAATATAAGAAAATTCACCTTCGCAAATAGAGTGGTAGACGGTTGGAACAAGTTAAGTGAGAAGGTGGTGGAGGCCAAGACCGTCAGTAGTTTCAAAGCGTTATATGACAAAGAGTGCTGGGAAGACGGGACACCACGAGCGTAGCTCTCATCCTGTAACTACACTTAGGTAATTACACTTAGGTAATTACACACACACACACACACACACACACACACACACACACCAATTTCCATATTATGAAATGATCGGGGATATAAGGTGGGTTACCACTCCCCTCCATATCGGACATGTTTTACAATGGGTAGAACATATTGAGCAAATAGCCATATGCCGACATGGTAGAAGTATTATAATAATTTTCATGTCAAAACAAACTTTGCACTTCATTTCCTCATTCACCCTCGCCTTCCGGTCATGTACCCCCTCTGCTCTTTCCCCTGCTATTTCTTCTTCTTCGTTTGAAGAGGAAACAGTGGTAATCCCTACACGCTCTAGCTGAAGTGGAGAAAGAGGTGGATAGGAGGTTACTTCCATAGCAGCTGCAGTCACATCTACTGTGCTTGTTTTTTCTAAATACCACAGCATAACTTCTATACAGTTAGTTTCTGTAAGAAGTGGTAATAAGTCCTTTGTAATTGTTTAAATAGAGGCGAATTCCTGCTTTCACACTAGTAAAGCAGTAAAAACTAGTAAAGCACATTAGTAAAGCTGCTCACACTTGTTTGAGCAGTCTCCGTGGTGTAGTGGTAAGACACTCGCCTGGCGTTCCGCGAGCGCTGTGTCATGGGTTCGTATCCTGGCCAGGGAGGATTTACTGGGCGCAATTCCTTAACTGTAGCCTCTGTTTAACGCAACAGTAAAATGTGTACTTGGATGAAAAAACGATTCTTCGCGGCAGGGAATCGTATTCCAGGGACCTGCCCGAAACGCTATGCGTACTAGTGGCTGTACAAGAATGTAACAACTCTTGTATATATCTAAAAAAAAAAAAATAAAATAAAGGGATTGTCTAGTTTAACACTCATAAAATATAAATTCTCTATCCCCCTCACATCCCTGGGGAGCCGGTCGGCCGAACAGACAGCACGCTGGACTTGTGATCCTGTGCTCCTGGGTTCGATCCCAGGCGTCGCCGAGAAACAATGGGCAGAGTTTCTTTCACCCTATGCCCCTGTTACCTAGCAGTAAAATAGGTACCTGGGTGTTAGTCAGCTGTCACGGGCTGCTTCCTGGGGGTGGAGGCCTGGTCGAGGACCGGGCCGTGGGGACACTAAAAAAAAAGCCCCGAAATCATCTCAAGATAACCTCATTAGGTTAGTAATTATATAATATTCTACTGGGATGTTTTTCGTACGAAGGGAAAAATGGTTCAGCATTCATTATGTATTGCCCATCTTTCACCACATTTAAAAACGTGCATATGGGATAATATCGAGCATGTAAAATCCAAATATCACCTGAAGGGGAAAGATTGCAGATCCCTCCCCCGCAATAGAACCATCTGATGCAGTCTCCAACTCCTGCAAGTGAGTAAAAGGAAAGAATTAGCTACGTTTCTTCAGAGATCTGATCTGATCTGATCCGATCTGATCACTAATCATTTATACTTTAAAATAATGGATAAGATAAACCTCTGTATCTTTCCTGCAAGATATGTTCTCTAACTTTAATCTTAATTTGTTAAATAAATTAATAAATAAATAAATAAATAAATAAAATAATAATACACACCGCAAATTGTATAAATAAGTGTAATACATTCTATAGCGACTTCAGTCGCTGAATGTAGCAGTACACAGTTACAGTCACGCCCTCAGTTACTCTTTTAGTACAGTGTAACCATGTCTCCCCAGGATATGGCTTTCCTAACCATCCTTCTTGAATTATTAACGTCAGAAGGACACAGTGATATAGTAGCAAGAGCAAGGAAAATTGCTGAAGACGACCCAACCATAAACGAAGCACCGTGGCAACTTGTAGGCAACGGAAAGGCAAACAAACGAAGAAGAACCAAAGAAACGTCCAAAGAAACCAAACTAGAAGCCAACCAGAACTCAAGAGGAGCACCCAAACCAATGCCAAGGACCATATTCAAAACCAAAAAACCAGTGGATGGTCCCACTTATGCTTTCATTGCCGCACTGGAAAAGAATAATCCAGGATCAGATCTTAGAGCCAAGCCCGACATCAGAGGTAGATATAACATATCCACAGCTAATCCGGATATAATCACAAACCTCAGGAACACAGAACACCTAGTTGAACTGAAACCAGAAGAAAAAATCACCAAAATGATAGTTCAAAATTTCCTGGTCGAAGTTCATGCAAACAGACTCCTAGAATGCCCAAATGTCACAACGGCGGAAAGATGCAAGCACAACAATATAGAATCAAGAGAGGTTCTTGTAACAATAAAAGGACCTCGCATCAACACTCTGAGTGTTGGCTTCTATGGTCAATTCAGGCTGAGACTGTACAACCCAGAACCCATGCGCTGTTACAGATGTCAGCGCTTCGGCCACCACAAAGATGGCTGCAGAAGCCCGGAACGATGTGGTGTATGTAGCGAGCTCCACAATACCGACATATGCAAGAATCTGCACAAAGAAGGCAAACAAACGAAAGCAAAATGCCCGAACTGCAGGGATACACATCACGCCTGAAACAAACGATGTCCAGAAAGGGTAAAAAGAATACTAGCTTTCGGATCAACCCAGCAACCCAAAGTAACAACTTCGAGACCCCAATCGACCAGACCCTCGGTAAAAAGCCAGTGGTACACCCCTCGGCAAGTCCGAATAAATAAAGATCAGCAACAGTCTGGCGCGCCGGGTCCTTCTGGTTTGGGCAAGGACGGGGCCTTCAACAACTGGAGTGGGCAGGGAGGCGCTGCTCCACTGGGAGACAGCAACAGAATGGATCGGGGCGGCAGGGTGAACATGCCTGCCGTTGCCTCCGGGACCTCCCAGGCAGGAATGATGATCCCTGCATCATCGGGTGCCCCAGTGGCTGGATGTAGCAGGGGCGCTTCGGCCCAACCAGGAGTCTCCTCACCCACCAAGAAGAAAGTCTCCACTCCAGCCAAGAAGACACAAACGGTCGGGAAAACCAGTACTGTAAAAACCATGGACTCAATGATTCCACTATAAACGGAAAAATGGACAATCTCAAAATTATACAATGGAATATTCAAGGATTCAAAAGAAAAAGAACAAACACTCAGAGCAGTGCTTCTCAAGGATAGCATTGATATTGTTCTACTCCAAGAAACACTCACCAGGACTGACAGATTTATCAATATCCAAGGATATCAAGGATTCCACTGCCCTATGGCAGAAGGTGGCACCAGACGCCTTTCAATTCTAGCAAGAAATCATATCAATGCCACGGCAATCACAGACCTGCCCAACTGTGGCGAGAACGTCGAAATTATGGGAGTCAAGCTCACTATGAGGAACTCAACGCTGTCCATTTTCAATGTATACAAGAGCCAGAGAGAACATGACATGGATCTCTCAACAATCTTTGAAATAGCAGTCACTACACCTACTATCATCTCTGGTGACTTCAACGCTCATAGTGAATTACTTCTTGATTCACCAAGAACGGACGCCAACGGAAGACATATTGAACATCTTTTGGATGAAGTGCCAGGTGACTTCAACTTGCCTAGTCTCAGGTGGAAAATAGCAAACAATAATATTATACCAGGAAATCTATCAGGACCTAACCAACAACAGATTAGAGAACTACTTAGATTCTGTGACAAATTTTCACTCAATCAGCAGATATCGGAGCCAACGAGAAATGAAAATATTTAGATCTGGTCTTTACGAACAATGAAGACATTATCAGAGACATTACGATATCAGATACCATACTCAGATCACAAACTCATTGAAGTGCAAACGATCATCAATACTCAGAATAGACCTAAAACGTTGATAAAGCGAGAGGGGCTATTCAGTAAATTCAATTTTAATAATAAAAGGATAGACTGGGAGATAATAAACAGGGAACTTACAAACATTCCATGGGGAACTGTTCTAAATAATACAAGTCCTACAGAAGGAATAGAAAAACTGACTTCAGAAGCGTATCAAGTCTGTCTGAAACATGTTCCTTTGAGGAAAGCCAGAAAGAGATCTAACGTAGAAAGAGAACGCAGACGACACTATAAACGCAGGAAAAAAATAACGGAACTGCTTATGCAGACACGAATTTCCCGTCAAAGAAGGAATAATTTAAATAGGGAGATTGAAGAAATCGAGCGGAAATTGAAACACTCATATGAAACTGAAGAAAGGCAGTTAGAACAGAAAGCAATTCAGGAAATAAAGAAAAATCCAAAATATTTCTTCTCATATGCGAAATCAAAAAAAACCACTGCCAGTATTGGACCTATTCGTACAAGTGAAGGTTCATACACGGAGGATGACAAAGAAATTAGTGAAATCCTAAAAAGCAGCAGTATGAGGACATGTTTAGCACTCCAATAAACAACATGAAGGTGGAAGATCCAGACAATTTCTTTATGCGGGATATTCAAACCCCTGTAAATATAACTGATATAAACACGAGCGCACTAAATTTTGAAAAAGAAATTGAAAACATGCCCATGCACTCGGCCCAGGTCCAGACTCATGGAATTCAATATTTATAAAGAAATGCAAAGTGCCGGTAGCACAGGCACTCAGTATAGTGTGGAGGAAGAGCTTGGACACGGGGGAGATACCAGATGCACTTAAAGTAGCAGACATAGCCCCTCTACACAAGGGAGGGAGCAAAGCATTGGCAAAAAATTATAGACCAGTTGCACTAACATCGCACATCATAAAAGTATTTGAGAGAGTGATTAGGAGTCAGGTCACCAATTTCATGGAGACCAATGACCTTCACAACCCAGGCCAACATGGATTTCGAGCGGGAAGATCGTGCCTCTCACAGTTACTTGAGCACTACGACAAAGTCACTGAGGCATTAGAAGAAAAACAGAATGCTGATGTGATATACACGGACTTCGCAAAGGCTTTCGATAAATGTGACCATGGCGTGCTAGCACACAAAATGAAGTCAATGGGAATAACCGGTAAAGTAGGACGCTGGATACTCAGTTTTCTGTCAAACAGGACTCAGCGAGTAACTGTCAACCATATAAAATCTAGTCCAAGTGCAGTGAAAAGCTCTGTACCTCAGGGTACAGTCCTTGCACCGCTGCTTTTCCTTATTCTCATATCAGATATAGACAAAAATACAAGTCACAGCTTCGTATCATCCTTTGCAGATGACACAAAAATCAGTATGAAAATTACCTCGGCTGAGGACATTGAAAAACTTCAAGCTGATATTAATAAAGTTTTCGACTGGGCATCAGAAAATAACATGATGTTTAACAGTGATAAATTCCAGGTACTCAGGTACGGTAAAAATGAGGACCTTAAACATAATACAGAGTACAAAACACAATCAAATGTACCCATAGTAGGAAAACAGCATGTAAAGGATTTGGGAATAATAATGTCTGACGACCTAACGTTTAAGGAGCATAACCAAGCAAATATTGCGACAGCCAGAAAAATGATAGGATGGATTACGAGAACTTTCAAATCCAGGGATCCCATCACAATGGTTGTACTCTTCAAGTCACTTGTGTTGTCCCGTCTTGAGTACTGCTCAGTACTCACTTCCCCCTTCAGAGCAGGAGAGATTGCCGAAATAGAGGGAATACAGAGAACATATACGGCACGCATAGACGCAATAAAGCACCTAAATTATTGGGATCGTCTCAAAGCCCTCCAAATGTACTCACTAGAAAGAAGACGAGAGAGATATCAAATAATATACACCTGGAAGATACTGGAGGGCCAAGTACCAAATCTACACAGTAAAATAACAACGTACTGGAGTGAACGACATGGAAGAAAATGTAGAATAGAACCAGTGAAGAGCAGAGGTGCCATAGGCACAATCAGAGAACACTGTATAAACATCAGAGGTCCGCGGTTGTTCAACGTCCTCCCAGCAAGCATAAGAAATATTGCCGGAACAACCGTGGACATTTTCAAGAGGAAACTAGATTTATTCTTCCAAGGAGTGCCGGACCAACCGGGCTGTGGTGGGTATGTGGGCCTGCGGGCCGCTCCAAGCAACAGCCTGGTGGACCAAACTCTCACAAGTCGAGCCTGGCCTCGGGCCGGGCTTGGGGAGTAGAAGAACTCCCAGAACCCCATCAACCAGGTATCAACCAGGAAATCAGTCTGCTTAATTCGACGGAACCAACCCACACTGGTGGGGGAAAGCTGGATCTCACGTTTGTTTCCACCAGTGTTTATGAGTTGTGTCATTGGTCAGTGGATCATGTTCTGACCAGTGGCCACTTTGCTACAAAAACAGTTATTAATATAGCACTACCTCTTAGACCTCCAGCTCCCGAGCCCGGATGGGACTTTATCAAGGCAGATTGGACGAAGTTTCAGGAAGCTCTCGAAACTTGGCACCAAAACTACACTCCTCCTGACAACACCGAAGAAATGGAAAAAATTTAGTAAATGCAATACATAGAGCAGCAAATCACGCCATCCCCATGAGGAAAACAATTACCCAACAACACAAGGACCATTGGTATTACTGTGATAGGATTAAAGAGCTACATAACAGACTAAATCGTGCACGAAAGAATTTCAGAAGAGATAGAACCGAAGCTAATCTAGGACTTCTTAGAGCTGTCCGAGATCATGTGCACGAAGAAACAGCAAAAATCAGAGAAGAAAAATGGCTCGAGTGGTGTGCCAAGCTAAATCAGCATATGTCTTTGGGCGACATCTGGAGGCAGATCAACAAGGCCAAAGGAAAATCGTCTCCTGCTCCACCGCACCATGTTCATCCAGAGCAAGAAGCAGAAAGGCTAGCAAATCTATTTGCTTCAAGAGCCAGTTCCACTCAACTTCCTCAAGCAACTCTGACTCACCAACAAAGACTTCAAGCAGCAAGATGGAAAAAAATAGATGATGCTTTAGCCTTACCTGACGAACTAGACCAACCTTTCAATCTGAAAGAACTCAGAAGTGCTACAAAGAAAACTAAAAATACAGCTCCAGGCGAGGACAAAATCACTTACAACATGCTAGCCAAGCTAGGAGAAAAGGGTAAGAAGCCTTCTTGAATCTCATCAACAGAGTATGGGTGACAAGAACCCGACCACTCTCTTGGAACAGTGCAATTATAGTTCCCATTCCAAAACCTAAAGACCCAGGAAATCCAAGACCCATCTCATTAACAAGCTGTCTGGCCAAAACTGCAGAAAGAATGGCCCTTAATCGAATTGAATATAAAGCCAATCCACTACACCAAAATATGTTTGCTTACAGAAAAGGTGTTGGAACCACAGAATGCCTTACCTCCCTCCTGGATAAAATCAATGACAAACCTGGAATCCTTATTTTCTAGACCTTGAAAAAGCCTTCGAGTTAGCCAGTGCTCCAGCTACACTGTGCTGCCTTGTGGATAAGGAAATCAAAGGACACGCTCTTTCTTTTGCCAAAGGAAGCCTGCTTAACCGAGAAGCTAAAGTCAAATTCCAAGGAAAAACATCGACCTCAAAGAGGCTGGAAAATGGAACTCCGCGGTCAGGAATACTAAACCCCTTCCTCTTCAACTGTCTCATGGAACAATTCATGAAGCTCAAGCTACCAAAAGCCAAACTTCTTAACTATGCAGACGACTTTGTGGTCATCATCAAT